>NC_134412.1:20790015-21144404 GCF_038048845.1 Mixophyes fleayi
TCCCATCACTCCTATACGGCTTCCCTACTGCTCCAGTGGATGCACAAACCCGTTTAACAAAATTTGGGTAGCTAATCAGTAATTAGTTCCGTTCATTAGAGGACAGGGTTAGTATTACAGACTACATCTTCCGGTGCATGAGGAGTTACTGCACTTGTTTCTGCTTTCTCATCCTCCCCATGTTTGGTCTGGGCTATAACGTATCAAAGTAATAAAAATACATTGCATAAAAGATGCACTGAATGCTGCTAACAGATCAGTTCACTCTTTCTAATCAGTGCCCTGTGTTATGAAGCAGAGCATGGCTGAATTACGGCAGTGTACAGTCAGCAACTTGAAAACAATTTTTAAATAAACATAGTGGTCCTAACATTCAATAGATAAGATAAAGTTAGCACTCTGCGAGAACTTGTAAAAAAAAACAAAACAGGGATTTCTTCAAAGCAGAATACCTGTAACGCTGTATAGTGTCTTCTTGCTTTCACTCATGACTTGCTGCAAAGCTTTCTAGAATTAAATGATAAAAACAACAGACTCAGATAACCCATGCATTGGAAACAAAGAACGGCAAAAGATAAAAGCACAAATGGCTGCACCAAGTGTGCTGTTGCATTGATTAAAACTCTAAAAAGGGTTGTGGGCCATTAAAAAAAGTTATACGTAGGTATTCACGTTTCCTTTTATTTTCTAAGTTGCACTAGAAAAATGACAGCTAGAAAGAGATAGGTTGTTATAGCAGATAGCAGGCAGGACAAGTCACAGGAGTCAGGCTGCAAATGTGCCTAAACAATAAATGTTGGCACCTAAATGCTTAAAGAGTTATTTCTATTGATGCAATGCAAATACACACTGTCCTTGGCTCCCTAAAACGTTCAGCTGGCTCCTACATTTGTCAAACCTGCTTCTGAAAACGTCTCCTATTTTCATAAACGTCCCCTTATTTAGGGCTTAGAATGTTTTGGAAGAATTACCAAAATGATGTGTCCTGGGCACAACTCCGCTGATGGCTCACGTTGGGAGACCTCACATTCATCCTCGGACGTCGGCGTTACGTCGGGTGGTACCTCCTCATCGTCATCCTGCTTGGTTGGGTTAGGCTTTGGGCGGTCTTCTGCCATTACTGCAAACTGGAGCAGTATGTCTAGCAGGATTAAACAAATAAAACTGCAGGAGGAACTCTGACACAATTACCAACATGGTGCAAATATATAGTAAGCACAATAGTAAACCGATCAGATAATGGCTGACTGGTTGCTATCGGTTACCGTACACAAGTACTACAGGCATTATATTATAATCGAAGAATAAGATGCAGTAACGAAGGACTATGTCTGTAGATCCAGTCTGCACTGACATATCAGCAGAATGGCACCGAAATAAATTTACTTTATTCAGTGCAGACCTAATGACGTCAGATTTGTGATGCAGCGGAGGGGTCTGGACCCAGAGAGCACCAAGTACAGAGGACCCCCTCACCTAGAAGATGGCAAGAGCTGCAGGAGAAGTGCGTGTTTGGATTGGCTCAATAGACTGTACAATGTGTTCCCCAAAAAATATTTTACACGTTTCCACAGCAGTGAGCAATTCAGTCAACTTTGTGTTTCCAAACTACACCGTTCTATTTTTTTTTCCAGTGCCGCAACAGTCGGTCAACAAATCTTACTGCTTGTAGGGGATTCAGCACCTCATACAAATTGGCCAAGACTGTGATTGCAGGAGATAAGCTTGCTGGCATTACAATGCTTAGATCAGTGTTGGCTAACCTGTGACACTCCAGGTGTTGTCAAACTACAAGCCCCAGCATGCCTTGCCAGCTATCAGCTAGTTATCTACTGGCAAAGCATGCTGGGGCTTGTAGTTTGACAACACCTGTAGTGTCACAGGTTAGCCATTGGCTTAGATTGACACAGCTAACCAATCTAAATGATACTGTGTGTGGACAGCTTGAATGAGCCACTGCACATCCATGTCATCGCTGTCTTTGGTGATTGCATTCCCATCTGATCAGGCAGATCATACTTGGAATAAACAGCTTTGTAGGTTAAGAGTTCAGTTACATTATTATATTGCAATAATAAAATAAAAATAAAACAGGTTAGTAACATGACATATCTGCAAATAGACAAATCAAATTTAAATCACCATAGTACAAATTATATATATATATATATATATATATATATATATATATATATACTTACATATACACACACTGGTCAAAGAGGCAATTCAGAAGTGGCAGAATAGAAATTGTAATGGGAATGTAAGTGAATGGAATTTAATAGTTTGACAGTAAAGGCAGTAGGAAAAGTAGCAATATGGTGTATCACTGTATACACCCCCAGTTCCAACAGTGTGCATATATGTATATTTATTACACATATCGTATGGATTGATACATGTACATAATGATGGTTAATGCAGAATACAAGTAAATGGGGATAATTAATGTACACATTAGTGACATATGCATGAGGGTGAAGTGTTTATAATACACATAAACGATAATGTATGCAGAGATGAATAGGGAGATGACTGATATAGGAAGACACAGGCCAGAACCACTTCAAAGGCCAGCAAGTAGCAGCAGATGATTGGTTACAAAGATTAGCATGACTAAGACACAATCCAGTGTAATAAATACGAGGGTCCCGAGTTCCACAAACCCCCTTTAGTGCAGCCAGTGCCCCCATCCACCAGCCCCCGGCAGGAGGACCCCTCCCAGCCCCCGGCCTTCTCCCCAGCCCCTCACTCCCGGCACCTACCGAGTCACGCAGGCGCCTGGCTCTCCAAAATCGGCCTCTGATGGGGCTGGCCTCTGTTGGCGATGGCTGATTTAGATTAATTTCCCAGATCTACAACAAAAGAAGATTCTTCCCCATCCCTCCAGCGGCCGCCATCTTACCCCCGCTGCTTCAGCGGGTCCTAGCAGTTGCGCGGCATGCTGGGAGTTGTAGTTCCGTGGCGTGAATGGTCACTGCGTTCATCGGGGGGATCACGGTCTGTCGCGTACTACAACTCCCAGAGCGCACGTTGGCCTACTCAGGTAGCCTGTGAGCAGGCCAACGAAATGCATGACGGGAGATGTAGTTCTAATTTACAAGGTACGAAACGACAGCCGATGAATACAGGGAAAGGGCATACTCTCCTTCCCAGAATGCAACACGTCAGAGCGGATGTGAGTCAGACCAAAGCACTAATGTAATACTGGGATTTGTAGTGGATATGCAAATCTGTGATTCCCTGCCAGACTGAGCCTGGGAGTCATTGTGGGATTTGTAGTACCACAGCAACTGGACTACAGGCATACATATATATATATATATATATATATATATATATATATATATATATATATATATGTATTGTATGCATATATAATATGTATATATAAATATATAATATATATATATATATATATATATATGTGTATATATTCTATATATATACAAATACATATATATATTTCTATATAATATATATATATTATGCATATTATATATATCTATTATATAATATATATATATATATATATATAGGACATGCATGCTTTTGTAAAGAAAATATATACTTAAACTGCTACAATATGAAACTAAATATTTAAGTACAGACTCCAGGCCGCAAATATTCTGGTAAAACAAAGCGCAATCTAAGTAGTGCAACTTCTACCTGCAGCTATTTATATAGCGCCACTAATTCCGCAGCGCTGTACAGAGAACTCACATCAGTCCCTGCCCCATTGGAGCTTACGGTCTTAAGTTCCCTAATATAGACACACACACAGAAAGGTCAATTTAATAGCAGCCAATTATACTATGAGTATGTTTTTGGAGTATGGGAGGAGCACCCGGAGGAGAACATACCTCATGAACCCCAGTGCTGTGAGGCAGAAGTGCTAACCACTAAGCCACCGTGGGTATGAAGGAGGATGATGGAGGAGGGGAGGTATGAAGGAGGAAGAGGATAATGAAGGAGAATGAAGAGAAGGGTGATGGAGGAGGAAGAGGATGATGGAGGAGGAGGTGTATGAAGGAGAAAGAGGATGATGGATGATGAAGGAGTAAGGGTATGAAGGAGGAAGAGGATGATGAAGAAAGAAGAGGAAGGAGGAGGATAAGTTGGCCCCAGCAAGCGCATTCCATGGCGGTACCTACGGTGCTCTCTGCTATATATATCAGTCAGCATGATCTCTCTATTGTCAATATAATGCTTTCTGTATTGTATGGTGATCAATATAATACTCTCTGTATCATATGGTGGTCACTATTATGCCCTCTGTATTGTATATCAGTCACTAGGATGCTCTGTATTGTATGGAGGTCACTAGGATGCTCTGTATTATATTTCAGTAAATAGGATGCTCTGTATTGTACATCAGTCACTAGGATGCTCTGTATTGTATGGAGGTCACTAGGATGCTCTGTATTATATTTCAGTCAATAGGATGCTCTGTATTGTATATCAGTCACTAGGATGCTCTGCATTGTATGGTGGTCACTAGGATGTCCTCTGTATTGTATTTCAGTCGTTAGGAGGCGCCCTATTCTATGGAGGTCGCTAGGATGCTCTGTATTATATATAAGTCACCAGGAGGCTCAATATTGAATGGAGGTTACTAGGATGCTCTGTATTATATTTCAGTCAATAGGATGCTCTGTAAATTACCCCATTTTCATGGACTGACCACTCGGGAGTATATGTTGTTGATTTCCTACATCATTATCCACGCCCCTTTAGTTGGCGTCTGGATGATTCTATCCTACCAAACACTTCCACCTTTTCTGACATCAATACGGCCATTTCGGATTACTTGTAATAAAATGCTTCACAGGAGGTCGCTCCAGGTATCATCTTTGAGAGTGTCCTTCACTTCATTGGCGTTCGTGACACACTTCATTCCTGGTTCACTTCCTACCTATCGAACCGCTCCTTTTCTACTCTGGCACATCCTCCCCTCCACTCCCACTATCTGTTGGGGTCCCACAAGGCTCTGTTCTTGGCCCCTTACTTTTTTCATTGTACACCTCTTCTCTTGGGGCACTAATTCGGCCTCCAATACCATGTCTACGCTGATGACACACCAAAATCTATATCTCTTCCCCTGACCTCTCTCCTTCTATACTATCTCGTGTAACCAACTGTCTTTCTGCTATCTCCAAATGGATGTCCCAACGCTACCTAAAGCTCAACATGTCCAAAATAGAGCTTATTGTCTTCCCTCCTGCCAGAGTCACCACCTGCCCTCAGCTCTCCCTCTTTGTCAATAACACCACAATTTCCTCAGGCTTCCAAGCCCACTGTCTTGGTGTCACACTTGACTCCACCTTCTGCTTTATTCCTCACATACAGAATCTATCTCAGTCCTGTTGACTCCACCTTAAAAACATTGCCAGAATACAACCTTTTCTTACTCAACATGCTTCCAAAACTCTTATCCATTTGTTCATCATCTACCGTCTTGACTATTGCAACCTCCTGCTATCTGACATTCCTGACAGCCATATATCCACACTTCAATCCATCCTAAATGCTGCTGCAAGACTGATCTTTCTCTCTCACCGCTCCACATCTGCTGCACCACTTTGCAAATCCCTACACTGGCTCCCTGTGTCCTCCAGAATCAAATTCAAATTACTCACCCTTATCTACAAAGCCCTCAACAACACTACCTCTGCACATATCTCAAATCTTATATTAAAATACTCTCCCTCTCACCCTCTTAGATCTACCTCTGACCTGTGCCTTGTCTCTGGTAACCACCTCTTACTCCAGCCTACAAGACTTCTCCCGTGCTGCTCCCCACTTATGGAATGCCCTACCAAGACCAGTCAGACTTTCCCACAGCCTTCAAATCTTTAGATGCTCTTTGAAAACCCATCTCTTTTTTAGAGGTGACCTTATCCCAGATAACACTATTCACACTAATGCACCCTCCCATTCTCCAGTCTGAGCCACACTCACTCCTCTTGTTTCAGCTGTGCCCTCTTCCCTTTAGAATGTAAGCTCTCTAATGAGCAGGGTCCTCCATACCCTTTGTTTTCATGTCCGTGTTTATTTTGTCTACTTTATATGCTCCTGTTTTATGTATGTACTGTTTTCCCTACTGAACGGCGTTGCAGAGCATTGTGGCGCCTTACAAATCTACGATGATAATAATGATTTTCTCCTGGATTGCTGTCCTCCTCATCCGTCCCCTGGCAGACCTGAGGGATCTGATTCTTAAATGACATCACTCATAGTGCCTTATTTCCCCAGTTTGCTGACATACAAGCGAAAACTGGCTTATACATTCAATGCTTCTATCAATGCCTACAGATTCGCAATTTCTCCATTCTACCGTTAAACCCCGCCTCCTCTCCCGTCCCATCACCACCATTGAATAATTGTGTCTGCATCGGGCATCAACGCCGGGTCTCATTTCCACTATTTAGTCTGAATTGACCTCTCCTACTGCTCCTCCTCGTGCGCAGGCACTTTTCTACATGTACAGTCATGGCCAAAAGTTTTGAGAATGACACAAATATTATTTTTCACAAAGTCTGCTGCCTCAGTTTTTATGATGGCAATTTGCATATACTCCAGAATGTCATGAAGAGTGATCAGGTAAATTGCAATTAATTTCAAAGTCCCTCTTTACCATGACAATGAACTTTATCCCAAAAACAACATTTCCACTGCATTTCAGCCATGCCACAAAAGGACCAGCTGACATCAGGGGGTAAATATATTAATGTCCGGAAACTTCCCTTTACAATGCAGCGCCGCTTTAAATTTAATCGCCGAAGACGCTGAACACGCCGGAGTTGAAGAATCCGGACATTAATACATTTACCCCCAGGTCAGTGATTCTCTCATTAACACAGGTGAGAGTATTGACGAAGACAAGGCTGGAGATCACTCTGTCATGCTAATTGAGTTAGAATAACAGACTGGAAGCTTTAAAAGGAATGTGGTGCTTGAAATCATTGTTCTTTCTCTGTTAAGCATGGTTATCTGCAAGGAAACACATGCAATCATTATTGCTTTGTACAAAAAGGGCTTCACAGGCAAGGATATTGCTCCTAGTAAGATTGCACATAAATCAACAATTTATCAGATCATCAAGAACTTCAAGGAGAGAGGTTCAATAGTTGGGAAGAAAGCTTTAGGGTGCCTAAGAATGTCCAGCAAGCGTCAGAACCGTCTCTTGAAGTTGATTCAGTTGCGGCATCGGGGCACCACCAGTGCTGAGCTTGCTCAGGAATGGCAGCAGACAGGTGTGAGTGCATCTGCACGCACAGTGAGGCGAAGACTTTTGGAGGATGGCCTGGTGTCAAGAAGGCCAGCAAAGAAGCCCCTTCTCTCCAGGAAAAACATCAGGGACAGACTGATATTCTGCAAAAGGTACAGGGATTGGACTGCTAAGGACTGGGGTAAAGTCATTTTCTCTGATGAATCTCCTTTCAGATTGTTTGGGTCATCTGGAAAAACGCTTGTCCGGAGAAGGAAAGGTGAGCGCTACCATCAGTCTTATGTAATGCCAACACTAAAGCATCCTGAGACCATTCACGTGTGGGGTTGCTTCTTAGAGAAGGAAGTGGGCTCACTCACAATTTTGCCTAAGAACACAGCCTTAAATAAATAATGGTACCATAACATCCTTCAAGAGAAACGTCTCCCAACCATCCAAGAACAGTTTGGTGATGAACAATGCCTTTTCCAGCATGATGGAGCACCTTACCATAAGGCAAAAGTGATAACTAAGTGAATCTGGGATCAAAACATCGAAATTTTGGGTCCATGGCCAGGAATCTCTCCGGACCTTAATCCCATTGAGAACTTGTGGTCAATCCTCAAGAGGCGGATGGACAAACAAAAACCCACACATTCTGACAAACTCCAAGCATTGATTAGGCAAGAATGGGCAGCCATCAGTCAGTATGTGGCCCAAAAGTTGATTGACAGCATGCCAGGGCGAATTACAGACGTCTTCAGAAGAAGGGCAACACTGCAAATATTGACTCTTCATAAACTTAATGTAATTGTCAATAAAGCCTTTGACCCTCATGAAATGCTTGTAATTTTACTTCAGTATACCATAGCAACATCTGACAAAAAGATCTAAAAACACTGAAGCAGCAAACTTTGTGAAAACCAATACTTGTGTCATTCTCAAATCTTTTGGCCATGACTGTATGATGGTCTTGTCCGAAACTAACTGCTTTCTGGCGCAAGGTCAAGTCCCTCACAGAATCAGTAATTCAAATTACTCCTCCTTTCGAACCCAAATTCTTCCTTCTACCCCTTGGATTCCCTTCAGCCACAAAACATCAAAACAAACTAGTTTGTCACATCCACTCTGCCGCCACTTGCCCAATTGCCTCAGACTGAAAGCATGTCTCTCCTTCTTCCACCGTGATGGCCAGGACTTGGCAGATTCACTGAATGGAATTTATGACCAGTATTATACGCAACTCCTCTAAAACCTTCAACAAGTTTTGGGAACCCTGGATGTCCTATTTTCAATACCATACCCCCTTAAACTAGGCCGCACATCCCCTTCCCCTTTCCCCTCCCTCACCCCTTCTTCCCCTTAATGCTTCCATGGTGGTTTCTGCCACACTACCCTTTCCCTTTTTTCCATCTCTGTCTCGTTCACTTTATTAATTTCCTTTCCATTCTTTTTCCTCTTTTCTCTCCATTCTCTTGTTATATCATTGGCAAACGTCTCTGAGTTCTGTTACTTTATATGGTTGACCGTTAATAAAAACTTGTTTAAATAAAATAAATAAAAAAAGAATATAATCCTTGTTATTTCTCCTTGAGGATGAAATGTGCAGTCTCCTTTATACATTGACATAATTTACTTAATAATTATTTTTACTCAGTGTTTACTACAGAAGGAGCGGAAGGGACCACAGTTAAGATGCAAGTATA
Source organism: Mixophyes fleayi (assembly GCF_038048845.1). Classification (NCBI taxonomy): domain Eukaryota; kingdom Metazoa; phylum Chordata; class Amphibia; order Anura; family Limnodynastidae; genus Mixophyes; species Mixophyes fleayi. The sequence goes on from NC_134412.1 coordinate 20,798,932, forward strand.
CTCATAAAAATGAGGTAGATACAAGTACATTTACAGAGGGAAAGGCCCTAACAAAACTCTCAAAGCTGAAAGTGGATAAATCAATGGGATACTAAAAGAGCTTAAGGGGGTGCTGGTAAGACTTTTAGCAGAATGTTTCAACCAGTCACTAGCTACAGGAGAAATAACAGAGGATTGGAAAAGAGCAAATGTAGTCCCACTGCACAAAAATGGAAGCAAGGAAGAGGCAGCATCTACAGACTAGTGAGCCTTACATCAGTAGTAGGGAAATTGATGGATTCCGAACTACATGGATTTACCGGGGGGAGATCATGTCAAACAAATCTTATTGACTTTTTTCACTGGGCAACTAAAGTAATAGATCAAGCGGGGGCCGTAGATGTAGCTTGGATTTCAGTTAAGCTTTTGGCAATGTCCCATATTGCAAACAATTAAATAAACTTGAAAGCTTGGGATTGGATTCTAAGATGGTTGAATGGATAAGATCTTGGTTGCAGGAGAGAAAATAGAGAGTTATAGTAGATTGTACGCTCCTCTGAGCAGGGCCATCTCTCCTCCTGTTTCCACCACTTCTAACTCTGCTCTCCAGCTACTTAGCCCTCCTCCTCGAGGGTCCTCCACCCCACGTCCACTCTCGCTCCCTCCTCCCCCCTGGGGGTCTCCCTGTCTTCCGCGCCCTCCTTCTTGGGCCCCATCGTTTGCGGATCCTCCCTCCCCCTTCCCCGCCCTCTCTAGCTGTACATTGAGCGTACTGAGTTGCTGTGTTTACTGTACTGTGATGTCTCCCATTTTATTGTGATTTTGTTTGTCTCTGTACGGCGCTGCGGATGCCTTGTGGCGCCTTATAAATAAATATTATTAATAATAATAATAATAATAATAATATAGTAAATGGAGTTCATTCACAGGAGGGAAAGGTTACCAGTGGAGTACCCCAGGGATCAGTACTTGGACCAGTGCTTTTTATTATCTTTATTGGTGACATTGTAAATGGTATTGAAGGAAAAGTATGCCTTACTGCAGATGACACAAAGATATGCAACAGGGTAGACACACCAGGAAGGGTAAAATAAATGATGGATGATCTAGGTAGACTACAGGAATGGTTAAGAGAGTGGCAACTACAGTTTAATGCCCAAAAATTAAAAATCATGCACTTGGGTCTCAAAAACCTAAAGGCTAAATATACTATTAATGGCACTATAATGGAAACTATTGAGGAGGAAAGGGAACACGACATGTACTGACACTGGGGGGAAGAGAAGTATTAGAACACGAGGACATGCACTGACACTGGGGGGAAGAGAAGTATTAGAACACGAGGACATGTGCTGACACTGGGGGGAAGAGAAGTATTAGAACACGAGGACATGTACTGACACTGGGGGAAGAGAAGTATTAGAACACGAGGACATGCACTGACACTGGGGGGGAAGAGAAGTATTAGAACACGAGGACATGCACTGACACTGGGGGGGAAGAGAAGTATTAGAACACGAGGACATGCACTGACACTGGGGGGAAGAGAAGTATTAGAACACGAGGACATGTACTGACACTGGAGGGAAGAGAAGTATTAGAACACGAGGACATGCACTGACACTGGGGGGAAGAGAAGTATTAGAAGTTCGAACACGAGGACATGTACTGACACTGGGGGGAAGAGAAGTATTAGAACACGAGGACATGCACTGACACTGGGGGGAAGAGAAGTATTAGAACACGAGGACATGTGCTGACACTGGGGGGAAGAGAAGTATTAGAACACGAGGACATGTACTGACACTGGGGGAAGAGAAGTATTAGAACACGAGGACATGCACTGACACTGGGGGGAAGAGAAGTATTAGAACACGAGGACATGCACTGACACTGGGGGGGAAGAGAAGTATTAGAACACGAGGACATGCACTGACACTGGGGGGAAGAGAAGTATTAGAACACGAGGACATGTACTGACACTGGGGGGAAGAGAAGTATTAGAACACGAGGACATGCACTGACACTGGGGGGAAGAGAAGTATTAGAACACAAGGACATGCACTGACACTGGGGGAAGAGAAGTATTAGAACACGAGGACATGTACTGACACTGAGGGGAAGAGAAGTATTAGAACACGAGGACATGTACTGACACTGGGGGGAAGAGAAGTATTAGAACACGAGGACATGTACTGACACTGAGGGGAAGAGAAGTATTAGAACACGAGGACATGTACTGACACTGGGGGGAAGAGAAGTATTAGAACACGAGGACATGTACTGACACTGGGGGGAAGAGAAGTATTAGAACACGAGGACATGTACTGACACTGGGGGGAAGAGAAGTATTAGAACACGAGGACATGCACTGACACTGGGGGGAAGAGAAGTATTAGAACACGAGGACATGCACTGACAGTGGGGGGAAGAGAAGTATTAGAACACGAGGACATGTACTGACACTGGGGGGAAGAGAAGTATTAGAACACGAGGACATGTACTGACACTGGGGGGAAGAGAAGTATTAGAACACGAGGACATGCACTGACACTGGGGGGAAGAGAAGTATTAGAACACGAGGACATGCACTGACAGTGGGGGGAAGAGAAGTATTAGAACACGAGGACATGCACTGACACTGGGGGGAAGAGAAGTATTAGAACACGAGGACATGCACTGACACTGGGGGAAGAGAAGTATTAGAACACGAGGACATGTACTGACACTGGGGGGAAGAGAAGTACTAGAACACGAGGACATGCACTGACACTGGGGGGAAGAGAAGTATTAGAACACGAGGACATGCACTGACACTGGGGGGAAGAGAAGTATTAGAACACGAGGACATGTACTGACACTGAGGGGAAGAGAAGTATTAGAACACGAGGACATGTACTGACACTGGGGGGAAGAGAAGTATTAGAACACGAGGACATGCACTGACACTGGAGGGAAGAGAAGTATTAGAACACGAGGACATGTGCTGACACTGGGGGGAAGTAGGTTCAGAGGAAATGTGAGGAAAAACTACTTCACAGAAAGGGTAGTGGATAAGTGGAATAGCCTCCCATCAGAGGTGGTAGGGGCTAATACAGTAGATCAATTTAAACATACTTGGGGTAGACATAAGGCTATCCTTACAAAGAACTAAGGATCAAATAGGGTTTGAGGTTACCCTAGGTTAAAAAATGGGCAGACTAGATGGGCCAAGTGGTTCTTATCTGCCGTCAAATTCCATGTTTCTTTGTGTATGTATATGTGTGCTTATTTGGCAATATTGCACAGTGTCTATAGACCAATATCTGTCAGTACAGCCAGAATATTGGCCAAACCTCCCATATGGATATTGGCTCAGACAAAATATGTGGAGAGCGAAGTGACATCTGTAAAGATGCAATGATCACATCCATGTGTCCTGTTTGACCAGTAGCCATTCTTAACCACATATATATTAGTTAACTGACTGGCAGAAAACAGTGTGTTGAATTGAATGTAATAACTAGTATTTATTTGATTTGTTTGTTTGGCCATTGGTTTTGTTTCTTTGTAGAATAATTGGAACTTCTATGCAATACAATATAGTTATGAAATAATGTCTCATTGCTGTCTCCATGACAATCCTAGAGATTGTCTTTTTATACAGTGACCTCTATACCTTTTGTTTTAGTTTGTTTAATGTTTGTACTTGTTTTATGGATTTAGGGGTCTATTTAATAATTACCGGCCTTTTGCCCTGTAGAGTGTCATCTGTGATCTCAACGATGACTTTTCGGTGCAATTTACTACTGAAGTCATCCCGAGACAGCGTATCCGATAGGAGGCCGTCCCGTCAAAGACTTTTTTCCAATGAAGAACTCCGGGTTCTGACCCAGAGTCTTTTCTGCACATTGCTGACCTAGGGTCATTCATACTCAGATGCCGTTTGGCGTCAGCCGTCGGAGTCAGGCTAAGCTTTTCGGAGCTTGGTAAAATTGCCTAGAACACTGTCACCATTGAGTATTTTGGGGACTGCGGTTTAATACAGTAATTTGCCTAATGCAGGAGACCTCTCTGATATCTCCCGCGTTGGACTTTTATTAAATTAACATGCCTAATGCCTAAACCATGCTGAAAAAGCAGTTTCCGCATGGTTTAAGGCTTCATAAATACAGTAGACTCTTAAGACTCAGGTGACATGACTGCTAGTTTCCTGTAATATTGCAGCACTAATCACGTCTGTGAGTCTCTTAGGGGCATATTCAATTCTCGGCGGAAACACTGAGAATCTAGCGGTCCGCGGAACGGTAATCGTGCGCGGAAAAACCGTTAATACGGTAATTTACTCACTGGATTTCAGCTCGCAGAGAGCTGAGCCGCGAGCTGAAATCCAGCTATCTATCACCATATTAACGGTAATAGTTTTTCCGCGGCGCTGAAAATAAACATTTGAATATGCCCCTTAGTGTTCAGCTACTCAGCACAATACTGATTAGGGCATGTGTAAACATTATGTTTGTGTTATCATAAACATACATTTTTGTTGCTAATCATTGTATACAGCATATTATATAATTAAATTCTTAGTATAGCTACCTTTGTCTCTTGGCTGACAGCAACAATAGAAAGATAAGTAATTAGTAGGAAGATTCCGTATTTAGGTTAATTTTTGTAAGATAAACTGTTAGTGGTTATAATACACAATAGGAATCAGCATCTGTAAATGAGCTCTTATAAATGTAAATTACCTCTAGAGTTCTGAACGGACAAGTGCAATAAAGGTGGCCAATCAAACGCTTGGAACTGGTTGTCCTGTTGGATCTATATCTGTAAGTCGGTGACAACACACGTGGAGGACTGTTACAAAGTATGTCTGCAATTGAAAGTAGAAGCAGCATCTGCAACATGAAGGAATATTAAATAAAGGGTTTATAGACCTACGCAATCTGAAAATTAGTATTACTATTATATTATTATTATCATTTATTTATATAGCGCCACTAATTCCGCAGCGCTGTACAGAGAACTCACATCAGTCCCTGCCCCATTGGGGCTTACAGTCTAAATTTCCTAACACACACACACACACAGAGACAGACACACAGACTAGGGTCAATTTGTTAGCGGGCAATTAACCTACCAGTATGTTTTTGGAGTGTGGGAGGAAACCGGAGCACCCGGAGGAAACCCACGCATGGCAATGTCATTTTTACACATTTCTCTTACTAATATGAGAAAATTTGACTTATTAGTTTACTCTGAGTAAATTAACTGACATTTGACAAACCTACTGAATAAAACCAGACATTATTATCTGCTCACCTATCCACGTTAAGGTGCAAAAAGATCCCGAAATAATTTGGTCGTATTATTTTCCATCTTCGTTTTTTAACACATAAGACAAGCCCAATAGTTATTCTTGTCTTTGAAATATAAAATAAAAATGTATTTTCACAATGTAAGCCCAAGGTGACACTGCCTGCTCACAGTGCTGGGTGAAATATTACATATATAATAATAATGGTGTACTTTTAGCAGCAGAATAATAATACAAAGTCCTTGCTTTTTATTAACAATTGCAGTTTATCTAGTAACAGCTGTCAGAGAAATATATAATTATATTGAGTTGCAATGGTGATGATTCATGTATAGTGCAGTAATTATATATATTTGTGTTGAGAGACTGTATAGGCAGTGTGGTAAGTAGTGTCAGATAGGGGGAGGGGGGGGGGGCATATAGCACCTGACCTGTACTAATGCCTTGCTGTCATATGATATCAAGTGTCATATTAGAACAACCTAGCATCTAGCCAATCAGACTGTACAACCACAGAAAGCACAGGGAGCCTATTGCATTAAGAGCATCCTGCGCCCAGCTGCAAATTGAAAAGCACAGACTGTACCATTCTCCCTTAGGAGAAGGGGAGAAGCTTTCAAAGCACAAATGTCCGCTGTGTGCCTGCATGATTTCATTAGATGACGAGGTAAGTGAATCTCAGGCAGAAGTGGGATTTCTCTAGCCCCTTATCTGCACCGCATCACCTCTGTCCTGTCTTACATCTCAGTTAATAATTGATTGCAATGAAGAGGCCCAGTGTGACTGTACCCCAGCTGGTCAGTGGAGAAGTAGAATATACAAAGATATAAAGGGGGCAGATTAATAGCAGGGCTTGTGGTGCAAATGTCAAACAGCATCTTTAACCCTTCAGTGGATCTGTCTCTGGTGCTGAAAGCAGACAGATCAGCTTAGTGCTGAATGCAAAACATGATCTGCGCTGACTATCTAACTGGCATTGACAGACACCTGTTCATGCTTCTCAGTGATATCTGACACTAGTCTGTACTGATACAAAAAGAACAGGCAGCTTGTATCCCCTTTGCAGAATAATGCCTGTTTGTCTTTGAATTGTATTATAGCTTTAAATAGCCAGTAAATGCATCCATTTAGAGGACTGATGTCAGCGAGTTCTCTGTACAGTGCTGCGGAATTAGTGGCTCTATATAAATAAATGGTGATATATACCAAAGGATTTGTGTTATTGAGCTGAATAACATACATGAAATAACTGGAGTGCTTATTCTTAATTACATAAGCCCATCAGACTCTCTGGCAGTCCTAAGCAATATGTTTGCAGGGAGGTGCTTCTCTAATTAAGCAGGCAGAGTTTGAGTGACATCCTGGCAGAAGTGGCTGTGGATTTGTAGGTTCATACACATCACATGACCAGTGATGTCACATTAACTGGTATGATGGTATCTTTGTATGAGATCCTATCAGTACACTGTCCTAATTATGTGACAAGTTTTTTGAATTTATGTCATAAGGTCATTTTTTTCTTTTACTTTGTAACAGATCTGCAGTGGATGTGAGGTTAACACTGTACATTGAATTTTTGCATTCATGGTTGATTTCTGAACATTTACATTTGGGGGTTAAGTGGTCCTTTAAGTATTTTTGCTCCGTAGCTAATGACTCATATTTGCCCTCTTTATTGTAAGTTATTTTATTAAAAATGCTTTATGTTATATAGGATATAATTGTGTTATCTTCAGAACAAAGAAAATGTATATTTAAATATGTTTTTAGCAGTGAAAAAAGATATATTGTTTTAGATGATTAGCATATTGCACATACTTTTTATATAATAATAATTTGGAATATATGAAATAATTAAAAATATTTCAGATTTTTGAATGATTTTCCAATATAGGGCAAATGTCGAAAAAATAAAGAGGACAAACTTTGTTTTATGTTGTCAACAGGTAGCAATTTAATTCGATTTTTGCTTTTATTAATCCAACTAAATAAAACAAATATATGTGTGATTTTCAAAACATGAAGATATCTGCTCTTCCTTGTCTGCTTCAGGGAATCACTTGGTATATTGCCACCTATGAGTGGTATTTATAAACACTGCTCAAAAATACAAGGCCTGATTCATTAAGGAAAGCAAAAAAAAAAGGAGTAAATTTGCACTTGGACAAAACCATGTTGCATTGGAGGGGGAGGTAAATTTAAAATGTGGGGAGAGATTTATAGTTGGGGTGGGGCATGTCCTAATCAACTTCAAAGTTCAGTGTACAAATAAGGTATCAAGTATTTGTGTGCTAGATGAAAAAACAGCCAGTGTTTAACTTATGTGCAAAATAGAAAACTAATTTTGACCCCTTGGATTGTAACATGGTTTTGTCCAGGAGACATAAGTAAGAAATTTCTTGCCTAAGTTCCTTACTGAATCAGGCCCATAGTCATTAATGAAAAAACATAAAATAAAAAAAGTTTTTTTTTTCCTACCGCCTCCCCCAATGAAATGCATTTATCAAAAGGTTATTAATGTTTAATGTACATAAAATGCATTTATACAGTTGTTCTTAATTGCAAACACATGTTCTAGCTGCATATGCGACCGTCATCACTATCAATCGTCACTTACTCCAGACCTGTAGCTGGTGCAAGTGATACGACACAAAAACACTTACCTGAAAGACGCCCAAAGCTTGAATCAGATACTGCTGCATGTGCTCAAGCTTGGCACCCCTTTACAGTACGTGAACTATGCACATAATCCCCTGTCCCTCCCCATTCCACCCTTTAAAACGTAGGCTGCAATAAGTGTAATTTACATGCAAACATGAATTGCGTTCTTTGACGTATGTTTCTATTTTGCGCATGCACAGAGTAAAAAGACGCGAAATGCGCCACGTAAATGGACTTACGTTCCTTAATGAATCAGGCCCACAATGTGCAATAACTCACATTGAGCAATCAGCATTTCTCTTTTATCTGTTAAGTGCAAACTAGGCAACAAAAGTAGATACCTAGGGCCTGAGTCATTAAGGAAAAAAAAAAGAGCAAATGTTCTCCGGGACAAACCATGTTACAATGCAAGGGGTGCAAATTAGTTTATTATTTTTCTCATAAGTTAAATACTGTCTGTTTTTTCATGTAGCACACAAATACTTCATAGCTTTAGTTTTACACTGAAATTTAAAGTTGATCTAGGACATGTTTTTTCCCAACTAAAAATCTGTCCCCAAATTTTAAATGTACCTCCCCCTTCAATGCAACATGGTTTTGCCCAGGTGCAAAGTTACTCCTTTTTATGCTTTGCTCTCCTCAATGACTCAGGCCTAGGGTAATGTGCACCTTTTATCAATGTTAGTAAATATCCCTATGTGTATTGTTGTACACCTGTGAAGTTCTTGAAATATAATTAAACTTTTTTTTTGCCCCCACAGATAGTGTCAGTTGTGCGTAAAACGATACGGTCTCTTACATTACATAAACATGCTTGCCCGGAAAGGGCTGATCCATGAAGAATACTTGATAACTCGCGTTGCAGAAGACAAAGCGGCACATGCCCAATACAGGGCCAAGACCAGAAAAGCGCGATTTGTGACCAAAAATGGAGCCTGCAATGTGGCTCATAAGAATATTCGAGAGCAAGGACGTTTCCTCCAAGATATCTTCACCACCATGGTGGACCTCAAGTGGCAGCACAGCTTGCTCATCTTCACAATGACATTCATCTGCAGTTGGATGCTCTTTGCTATGGCTTGGTGGCTCATCGCCTTTGCCCATGGAGACCTTGACACCAAACGCGGCTCCGTCACGCCTTGTGTCACTAACATTCAGTCTTTCACATCTGCGTTCCTCTTCTCCATTGAAGTCCAGGTCACCATTGGCTTTGGAGGCCGTATGGTTACGGAACAGTGCCCTCTGGCCATCACCATTCTCATCATCCAGAACATATCTGGTTTAATCATCAACGCTGTCATGTTGGGATGCATTTTTATGAAGACTGCCCAAGCCAACCGCAGGGCCGAGACTCTAATCTTTAGTAAGCACGCCGTCATCTCTTGCCGGGATGGCCGTTATCACTTTATGTTCCGGGTGGGCGACCTACGGAAGAGTATGATCATCAGCGCATCAATCAAGATCCAGATAGTCAAGAAAACCACAACGGACGAAGGTGAAGTCGTCCCAATCTCCCAGATAGACATCCAAGTAGAGAACCCTGTGGGAACAGATTCCATTTTCTTGGTGTCACCTCTTATTATAAGCCACACAATTAACGAGAAAAGCCCTCTTTATACTTTCTCTGCTTATGACCTTTGCAACCAAGATCTGGAAGTGGTGGCCATTCTGGAAGGAGTAGTAGAGACGACGGGTATAACTACCCAGGCAAGAACATCCTATTTGTCGGAGGAAATCCTTTGGGGCCATCGTTTCGTCCCCATTGTGACAGAAGAGGAAGGCAGGTACTCCGTCGACTACTCCAAATTTGGAAAGACAGTCAAAGTGCACGGACCTCTATGCAGTGCCAAAGACCTGATGGAAGGCAGATATAGTGCACTCTCTAGAAGTGGTCAGCATTCTAGAATGCTGAAGAAGAGGAAAGGAGGACACCAGGAGGCCTCTGTGTTGGATAAGAAAATAGCTACAGAAATACTATCCAGTGATTCTTTATCTGATTCTTAATGTTTGTATTTTGACTGCTGAGCTAATTACATTTATATTCATCTCACTGAATGTAAAGCATCAATATAAGGGATACATTTGTGCAAATAATGCCTACCTGTTGCCCACACGCAGCCATTTTTATGCTTGACCAAAATCCATGTGTTTGCAGCCTATCAGTAGACTAGATGCCAGTGACATCACTGAGCTGTGAACATTGGTTCTGTCTATAGAACAGCTGCTACCACTGTGTGTAATATCTAGTTGTGCTTACCCTGTACAGACTATTTTAATGTGCCAATCTCCAAGCCTCAGAAATTGCTCATTCTAACCACTTAAAGTGGAATTAAATACAAAAACAGTAAAACTAACGTTAAAACGCCACACTTGTAATATATATATTATAACGAAGCAGTAGGAAATGTGGCGGTAAGGCATACCACCTTATATATACACCCCCACTTGAAATGGTTTGCTCCAACAGTCAATTAAAAGGTGACTTTTAAATAGATAAAAGGGGTAAAAAATAGATACAGTAACATAGATTTATGCTAACAGCGATTAACTTATTGATCCCAGACATATGCTGGGGAAGTGGAATGGATGTTCACATAAATACGGCACAGTGTAACGAGTAACTTGCACATTCATTTCTCAGAGCTGCTCTAACATTGAAAGTAATGTAACAAAGTACATTTTGATTTTTTTATTACAACTTGTCAAGAGTTTGTTTGTAGGTTAAGTTACAGGGATTTTCCTTTGCAGCTTACCAACAAAAAACACAACTTGACATTGACTTTTTTTTTTTTTTTGAAGGTCGATGCTTGTCCTTTGACATGGTATGTTGTAAGTGTTCCATTTTCCAAAACACAGTAGGAGCTGCCATTTTATGGGCTGGAACATTATTCTTTATAATGCAACCTGTAGCAACCAGTGATGTCAGTTAACTAAGAACCTGTGACGTCAATTTACTAAGATCCGGTGGTACATCAATTTACTAAGATCCAGTGACGTCAATTTACTAAGATCCGGTGGTACATCAATTTATTAAGATCCAGTGACGTCAATTTACTAAGATCCTGTGACGTCAGTTTACTAAGATCCAGTGACGTCAGTTTACTAAGATCCAGTGACGTCAACTTACTAAGATCCAGTGACGTCAGTTTACTAAGATCCTGTGTTGTCAATTTACTAAGATCCAGTGACGTCAGTTTACTAAGATCCAGTGACGTCAACTTACTAAGATCCAGTGACGTCAATTTACTAAGATCCTGTGTTGTCAATTTACTAAGAACCAGTGACGTCAATTTATTAAGATCCGGTGACGTCAATTTATTAAGATCCAGTGACGTCAATTTACTAAGATCCGGTGACGTCAATTTTCTACGAACCTGTGTTTTCAATTTACTTTGTGCCTCATTTCCAGTGAATTATTACATTGCATTCTCATGAATATTGACGAAGCTCACAAAATGACTGCATGCACTTTGTGTAGGCTGCCGGGGCATTTTGACAGCTAACCTCACTTCATCATCATCATCATCATCATTTATTTATATAGCGCCAACATATTCCGTAGCGCTTTACAATTGGGGACAAACGTAATAAACTTCCAATTTTTCTTTAAGATATAAATATGCAAAATAGCCTGGAAGGGTTTATGTTGCAAATATAATCACGATCCTATCTGTAAAAGTGTTCTATCCTGCTGCTCCTACCATCTCCGGTGGGCCAAAGTCCTCTGCCTATGGCTGGTCCCCTCTGCTACATTAGATTCCTGACATCTCATCAACGTTAAACTGAGTAGTGCGAATATTAGAGGCAGGAGGTAGTACAGAGGGGGGGGCAGCCCACTTAAGCCCACTTCAGCCCACCGAAGTTGGCAAGAGCTTCAGTGACGGGTTAGTCTACTAAAGATGGTGTGTGGAAAACATTTATAGATAGGATAGGGGTTATATTTGCAGACAAAACCTGTTTTGCACAGTTAACCCCTGAAGAACACCAATATTGGAATTTGTTGTAAAGTGATCAGCTTTGCTTTCCACATTTTTTTCTATGTCCTTTGCAAACATTTTCGTTCTACGTAACTGCTTCACCACAAAATACACAATCTCTCCACAAACATGCAGAGCCTTTAAATGAATAAGTATGTACAACTTTAATCATCACCGAACAAAACACACAATTCAAACCCTTCCTCCGCTACTATGCATAGATACACCCTATACAAACCCCTTTGTAGACTTTGTTTAGTGTTTATTCAATAAGCCACTAAATAAATATATGAATAAATATATATATATATATATATATATATATATCTCTCAGCCATAAGTAACTGATAGCTCTCCTGTTATTATGGAACTACAAGTACCAGCATTCTAGCGTTCTCTACCACGACACAAGAGTTGGTGAGGTACAAGTTGCTTAGCCTGACATAATGATCTCTGCTCGAATCAAGTGCTCCAGAAAACATGCACTTAGAGGTTCACCAAAGCACAGGACTTGTTTTAGAGTCGCCAAGGATTATTTTCATTGCTCAAAGGTGAAAATCCAAAACCATAGCAACCAATCAGCAACTAGCTTTTTTTTATCTGTCTAGAACTAGTTAAACAGTGAAAGTGAACATCTGATTGGTTGCTATGGTTTTAGTGCAGATTTGCACCTTTGTGCGATGTTAGGAACGAGCCTCCTCTGTGTTCTATTCATAGACATTAATCTTTTATTACGCATCATAACTGTTCTATTGTTTCCACCTCATTTTCTACACAAATGTTTTATCGTTTGGAAAAGCAAGTTCAAAGTCCTGGTCTGTCTGGAACTACCTCATGCGCTCTGTCAGCTGTCATGCCTTAATACTCTGCTACGCTCATGCTTAGGGTGAGACTATTTATACAGAGTTATATATAAACAGTAACATGGCGATCATACACTGCGGCCATGTTTCCAGTGACCAAATAAAATCACCCGTGTTAGAACAATGCACTGCACAACCTGAGTCATACTTATTGTACTGCATGGGGGGTTATTTACAGAGGGGCAAATGTACAGTAGCCCAAACCCCCTCAACAAGAGACAGCATTTCGATCACTCAGCAGTCCAGGTTTAAAGGATATCAATGCTTGAATCCAAGTGATTTCATTAGTGCCTTAGTCATTTTGATTCAGCCACCTGTGCTCATGCATGGATATCCTTGAAGCCTGGATTGGTAGTGGACTTGATGACTGGAGTTGGGCTCCTCTTAGGGGTAGATTTATCAAACATTGTAAAAAGAAGAAGTGGAGATGTTGTCCATAGCAACCAATTTCTAGACTGTATTGGATAAATGATAGCTAGAATCTGATTGGTTGCTATGGGCAACACCTCCACTTTTACTTTTTAGAAGGTTTGATGAATCTACCCCTTAGGGTCTAATGATTTGGGGTGACTAGAGATATTTTGGGGGCGTAGGAATGGATTGTCAGATCTGGGCAGACTGGGGCATGGCCTAAAGAGTCCTTATATTTAATAGTATGTAATATACAGGGATATATGAGTAACCCATAGCAACCATTATCTTTTATGGATGTAGTGAAAACCAGACACTGAGAGCAAATATCTGATTGGTTGCTGAAAGTTACTGCATAATTCCAAGCAGCAGGATGTTAATCTGGTTTATGCTATTACACTATGCTAATGATTTCATGTTAGACTAATTAGGCATCTGCTTTTGATGAAGGAAGAAGAGTCCTTTTAAAGAATAATTCTATCCAAAACTACAAACTAAGTTTTGGGTGAGACATTCTAAATTAAAATGAGCCCTAGAAAATGAATTACCTGGAGCTTGGCGTTAACGAGATCCAACAGGTACCGTACCTCTGAGGCTGTCTTTTGTTTCACAACTAATTATCGTGAGCTTGAAAAGTAAATATACTAATAATGGAAAAAAAAAACTTTTAATTTAAATGTTTTTTTCATACATAACTAGAGATGCTCAGGCTCGGTTTTCTGAAAACCGAGCCCACGCTAACTTAGGGGATCCGAGTGGGCTCAGGAGTAGGCTCGTTACTTTCGGATCTGAATCGAGGCAAAACGTCATCATTGCGTTGTTGGATCTCGCAGGTCTTGTATTCCATAAGTACCTCCCTCCCCAGGAGATCCAGTGCCATTGCTCACACAGAAACAGGGGCAGCAGTGTTCTTGTCACTCCCCAGTCTCCGGTGACATTGCTCAGTGCCATTGCTCATACAGAAACATTAGGGGTAGCAGTGTTCTTGTCACTCTCCAGTCTCCAGTGACATTGCTCAGTGCCATTGCTCATACAGAAACATTAGGGGTAGCAGTGTTCTTGTCACTCTCCAGTGACATTGCTCAGTGCCATCGCTCACACAAACAGGGGTAGCAGTGTTCTTGTCACTCTCCAGTCTCCGGTGACATTGCTCAGTGCCATCGCTCACACAAACAGGGGTAGCAGTGTTCTTGTCACTCTCCAGTCTCCAGTGACATTGCTCATACAGAAACATTAGGGGTAGCAGTGTTCTTGTCACTCTCCAGTCTCCAGTGACATTGCTCAGTGCCATTGCTCACACAGAAACAGGGGCAGCAGTGTTCTTGTCACTCCCCAGTCTCCGGTGACATTGCTCAGTGCCATTGCTCATACAGAAACAGGGGTAGCAGTGTTCTTGTCACTCTCCAGTCTCCAGTGACATTGCTCAGTGCCATTGCTCATACAGAAACATTAGGGGTAGCAGTGTTCTTGTCACTCTCCAGTGACATTGCTCAGTGCCATCGCTCACACAAACAGGGGTAGCAGTGTTCTTGTCACTCTCCAGTCTCCGGTGACATTGCTCAGTGCCATCGCTCACACAAACAGGGGTAGCAGTGTTCTTGTCACTCTCCAGTCTCCAGTGACATTGCTCATACAGAAACATTAGGGGTAGCAGTGTTCTTGTCACTCTCCAGTCTCCAGTGACATTGCTCAGTGCCATTGCTCACACAGAAACAGGGGTAGCAGTGTTCTTGTCACTCTCCAGTCTCCAGTGACATTGCTCACACAGAAACAGGAGGGGTAGCAGTGTTCTTGTCACTCTCCAGTCTCCAGTGACATTGCTCAGTGCCATTGCTCACACAGAAACAGGAGGGGTAGCAGTGTTCTTGTCACTCTCCAGTCTCCAGTGACATTGCTCAGTGCCATTGCTCATACAGAAACAGGAGGGGTAGCAGTGTTCTTGTCACTTGACAAAAATTTACTGGAAATTATTGAAAATGAATGTTATTGAGGTTAATAATGTAGGGATAAAAAAAGAGCCAAATTATGTGATTTTAGCAAAAAAAAATAGGGATTTTAGAAAAAAAAAGTCAGGATCCAAAACCAAAACACGCGAGGGCGGTATTTTGCCAAAATCAAAACACAAAGTTAATTCAGATCCAAAACTAAAACACGGGGGTCAGTGAACATCTCTATACATAACTATATTATTTAACAGATGACAATAATTGAATACTATTTTTTTGTCTGTATATATTACACATATATATTGTACGTATCCTGCAGCCAGGCCCGGCGCTCCCATTAGGCAAGGTTAGGCACTTGCCTAGGGCGCCGGGCTCTGGAGGGCGCCACAGAATAATAAAAGACTTTAAAACTGTGCGGCGACCGCTGACCATACCTGTCACGGCCTCCGCACAGCATTCAGATAGACGGGGAGGGGGGAAGAGGCTATTTTGTCACCACCGCCGCCTCTCTGCTCCGTCTCCTCCCCTCCACTTACTAGTGTCAGTGAGTGGAGGGGAGGAGACGGGGCACAGAGGCGGCGGTGGTGAGACAAGGTAAGGAGAGGAGGGAGGTGGGAGGAGGGAGGCGATTTTTGTGGGGGGGGGGGAGGGGGGGGGCGGCGATTTTTTAAAAATGCCTAGGGCGCCGTGGACCCTAGCACCGGCCCTGCCTGCAGTGTATTTGTCTGTCTCAACACGGCAAGTGCCTCATATGCAGAGCGTACCTAGACCCGCATACAACAAGAGATGCGCTTCTAGATGAATACGGACATGTGTATGTCCAATTTACTAATGTTTTGGGGTTTTTTTAAAAATAAAAATCGCACAATACATTTTGTCTGCCTTAATGAATCAGGCCCAATATAGTTTCTTCTCTTTTAGGGGTCTATTTAACAATTTCCAAATGTTTGCCCTGTTAAGTACTATCTGTTATCGCCACTGTTCGCATTGACAACAGAGGACTTAACTAAGTCATTGCCCATTACAGTCATGTCGGGACAGCGCATGCGATAAGAGGTTGCCATGACACGTTATTTTGCTTAATGCAGGATATATCTCTGACATCTCCTGCATTAGGCTTCTCTTAAACAGCCCCAATACCTAAATTTGCATAGGCTTAGATTTAAACTTGAACAATAGCCCCCATAGGGTCTCTGGGGTGGATTTTGCCGCCAAGCCACAGTTAAAGAGTATGTTAACACTGTTATTCATATAACAAAATCCCACTCACATCAGTTGAGAGTAAAAAGGCATATTGATGACTATCAGTTTGGCCAGATCATCGTGTCCTCCTTATGATAAATGTTTTGGATTTTCCCTACTGCAGGCAATCTTAAGGCCGTAGCATATAGGGCAGCATGGTGGCTTAGTGGTTAGCACTTCTGCCTAACAGCACTGGGGTCATGAGTTCAATTCCCAAACATGGCCTTATCTGTGAGGAGTTTGTATGTTCTCCCTGTGTTTGCGTGGGTTTCCTCCAGATGCTCCGGTTTCCTCCCACACTCCAAAAAACATACTGGTAGGTTAATTGGCTGCTATCAAAATTGACCCTAGTGTGTGTGTGTTAGGGAATTTAGACTGTAAGCCCCAATGGGGCAGGGACTGATGTGAGTAAGTTCTCTGTACAGCGCTGCAGAATTAGTGGCGCTATATAAATAAATGGTGATAAGGAGGACACTCAGACCTAGGTAGTCTGATATACACTAATATGCATGTTGACACTAAACTGGTATAAGTGTGATTTTCTTACATAATTTTGTTTCAGTGTGTCCTTGCACTTATTACCTTACTTGCCAATCATCTCGAATTTCCCAGGACAGTCCCATGGTTTAGAGGTAAGGCTTGGGTTTCTCTGCGTCCCAAAACATGTTCCCCAATTTGCTGCAGGATCACATCATTTACTTGTGATGGCACCAGCTGGTGACCAGAGACTCTCAGTCTGAATTATCATTGGCTCCATTTATGGTACTACTGTGACCTCCTGTAGCCAGCCCTGACCGATACAACTGTTTGGACTTAATTATAGTACAAGAAATAGAGGTCTCTCAGCCAATGATAACTCTGTTGAGAGGTGCTGGCTGCCAGCTATCTGCTTTTATTAGTTTTCAGAGTCCCTGATAGGTTAGTGAAGGCTTTCAGAGCACACTCTGATTGGCTGGGAGCTCCTTTCAGTCTTCTTGCCTGGTACATGTACTTTCTATGAGTTTAGCAGCCATTGGAGCTATTTTCAGGTGCGTTGATGATATTTTCTTGCCTTATTACATAATGTCTTGTTCACTAAATAGTTAGCAAAGGCATATACGTACTGCAACTAGATTTGAGCGTGCCTGTTTTATACTATTTATTATCTTTATTAATATGCCTGATTCTGTGCCCAGATCCAGAAATTATATTTGGTTTAGCAAAACAAGACGTAAGTAACTTTTTAAAGGCTGGAGACTTTTAGATTGGAGTTCTCAGTTCAGTAAGGGACCTGTCATCATTTCAGTCAGGTGTCAAGGTTTCGATTCCGCTGTTCCTCCACACATTGACCATAGCTGTAAAACTGACACGTCTGCATGACACACATGCAAATTGGCCACAGCATTTGTTACCATAAAATGAAGAAGCAGTTAGTTAATAAACTATATAACCCAGTACTTAAATTAAATACTCTTTAAATAGCGTTTCTCTCAACCTCACTGTCCCCACTAAGCAAATGCTCCCAGAGATCACCAACCAACACTATCCAGGGCCGTAACTAGGGCTGTGCGACAGGGGCGATCGCCCAGGGCGCAATGCTCAAGGGGGGTGCAATTTAGGAATATTTTAGGCTAATTTGGTTAAAATTGAGTGCTAGGGGGGCGGCATTTGTCTTTCTCGCCCCAGGCGCTAGAATTCTAAGTTACTGCTCTGACTCATCTGCCCCCCTCAGTCAACAGTTACCTGACGTGAGGGTCCCACGATGGCAACCACATTCCTCCCCATTGGACAACGCCCTTCAAGGGTACTTGTCTAAAAACACCAGGCCCCCTTGACTATGAAGGAGTAACCAAAGGACCCCCCACAGCCACCAGACTTGGTCCCTTAAATCTGCATCGCCCTCCACAACCCAACAGCTTTCTTCACCCAATCCCGTCAGCGCACCAGATATCCAATCTCTGTGAGGTGCACCCTGTTGCTTCTAAAAAGTGTCCGAGCTTTTTGTGGGACTGTGCATGGCTCCAATTTAGCCTGGGCACTATTGCGGCGCATACAAGAACCAAATTGGGAAGCACGGTCCCTAATTGTAGCAATTACTGTGATTGGATATGGTCTTAAAGCAGTAAAAATGTGTGGCTGCTGCTAATTGGATTCAAAGCTCCCCGCATCTACTGCAGTAATTAATAGAAGTTGTCAGATATATCGTTTAGAATTTACAAAGAGTATATTGCATGACCGACCTATTAAATTCAAGCTATATGGACCCCCTGGCTTAACTGTAATAAGGCCCCTACTTAAACTGTGTCGCCCCCCCCCCCTGCCGGAACTTGCATGAGGGTCCCTATTTGCATTGGCTGTCTTCAAATTTCTAGCAGACCCTTTTATCTGCTTCCGTGTCCCTTACTGGCATCACCAGCAGTCCCTGGAAAGGGCCATTGCAGCTGTTTTGTGGGCAAAATCCAGGATCCAGCATAATAGCTAAATTGTCACAACCTTGTTCTTGGTTGATAGAATTTCTCCTTCCAAACTAAAATTTTTACCAAACACTCAAGATAGGGAAGACTTGGGACCAGTTCCAAAACGTCCTCAGGATAACCTTATAACGCCTCCTGTGCACCCTCCTACCATCATCGACATCTGTCCCTACTCAATCTAAGCTTAAACACCCTAAAGTGAGTTACAAAAACATAACCACATACTCATCACTCCAGATTTCTGCTTTAGAATTCTGCTTAAGGTGGGAACCCAACCTACACTCCAAACAGTCATAAAGCCCACCCTTATATGATTCGGACATGTCCACTACTTCCGCTCTACCAGCCACTTCAGTTTAACCTTCTATTCCCAACAGACATCTAACCCCAATGTTGTTCAGCAAATCACTTGCTGGCAAAACTGGATCCCAGATTCTATGGGGCACCCTGCGGGAGAAACCCCCCATTCTGATGATTGATGGTGCCCAAGCACCTAGTAATGAAAGTGTGCTAGATACCACTGGGTGGGTGGGCACTTGTGGGACGTACCTACCATCATTAGACACCTTACAGTGCGCCAGTACTCACCTAAAACCATTCAGTAAACAAGCTAATGAATATGTGGTCCCCCCAACCACTCTTTCACCCACCCCGAACCAGAGACTCCCTGTCCCATAAGGTGTGGGTACAAATTGAAATGCTGTACCTTGTAGCTGAGTGGGCGTGCCATCTTTGCCACCTGTGCCTTCTGCTCCCACCATTTAGGCATATTTTATATTGGAGAGTTGCATTTATGTTTACACACAATTCACTGAAATTAAAGTGACCACATGATCTACCCTTATTCCAATGAATTAATGGAGAAAACGGGTAAATTTGTATCCAAAAGTGATAGTGAGCGGGACTTTGTAGTGAGGTTTCAACTCTATCGATACGGGCATTCCTACAATGAGCCACAATCCAACAAATATTGTGCAAAGCGTCTACAAGTATGTGGTAACTCGTATCAACCAATCAGTTAATTCCATTGGTTGCTAGGGGTTACTGCACCAAGATCTTAACTAATCCCTTTTATTTCAATAGATAGTAATATTTGGTTGGATAAGCACCAAAAAAACCATTTTAATTGTACTGTAGACTACAACTAGCATAACTATCTGGTTGTACTTTGAAGAAAATTCTAAAATTTGCCATTGTTCACTTTGTAAAATTGCACATGATTATCATTTATATATTTGGGTCATCTGAAGATCTGACAGGAAGATTTTTATTTCAAGGCATTTAAAATTGAGGCACAGAAACTAACGAGATTATAAGAGGAAAGATTGAACTGAAAATGACTCTAATATTGATTGGGGGATATTACATATGCTAACATTAGACAAGATGGAGTGTGCTTGAAAAGTTTAAATTATGTTTTTGCTGATGTGCCCCACTTACAGCTTGTGAAAACATTGATTTTATATTTTAAGTGACCATTTGGCAGCTTGGTGGCTAAGTGGTTAGCACTTCTGCCTTATAGCTCTGGGGTCATGAGTTTAATTCCTGACCATAACCTTATCTGTGAGGAGTTTGTATGTTCTCCACGTGTTTGCGTGGGTTTCCTCTGGGTGCTCTGGTTTCCTCCCACACTCCAAAAACATACTGGTAGGTTAATTGGCTGCTAACAAATTGACCCTAGTCTCTCTCTGTCTGTGTATGTGTATGTTAGGGAATTAAGACTGCAAGCCCCAATGGGGCAGGGACTGATGTGAGTGAGTTCTCTGTACAGCGCTGCGGAATTAGCGGTTTATTCGTATTTATTTATTGTGCACATTTTTATGGACATACTAGTCCAGTGTACTCTGCTTCCCACAACATGACATACTGAGATGTCCTTATGTACAAAATCAGAGCGGTAAGAAATGTAACAGGTGTCAGTCAGCACAGCTGATACTGAGCCTATGGGAAGTGGTACTGTGCAGTTGTCCATAGAGACAGATACTAAGGGGGATATTCAATTGGTCATGATGTCCGGCTGCGTACATTCCCGGCCATTACGGCACGGAACCTACAATCATTTTTCCCTGCACCTCTACAAGAAATGGGCGGAGGTTCCATCCTCAACATCGGCGCGATGTGTCTCTGTTCACTGTTCCGGGGAACATCTGGTTGAATTGAATCTCCCCTTAAAGAATTAAATCCAGTGCACAGAACAAGACGGTGGCACCATCAAGGACTGGCTGGCAAATTTTAGCCAGGGGGGTGAGACTCCGCTCAGCAGCCTGCTAGGAACATTTAAAAGGGAAATAAATGCAGGTGACCCAGTGAGCCAGCCCAAGGTAGCCCACTATGGTACCAGACCAGGGGGGGGAAGATGCCCTCCTGCCCCCCAGCCCCACCAGCCCCTGTATCGTTTCCTCCAACCTTGCACACAAAGCAAAAATCACTATGAAGAGTTTCAGGCATGCAAAAGTGCAGATACTGGGATATTAAACCGCATATAGAAAAGCAGAGTTGGTTCTGTGTAACTGTCCGTATAATATATAATAACGACCGACACTGTAATCTGCACCCAACATATAATAGACTGTTACTTTGCATGTGGTTAATATTAAAAAACAGGTAACCAGAATTTCCAGGACCACATTTGACAAACATGAGCTGCACCAAAGAGGACAAGTGACAACTACGAACAGTTCTCAGATCTGTCTGATAAATATTAAGCAGCTTTTTTTTATATCATTAAACAACTTTGATGGGTAAGTAGGAAGAAATCAGTGGGGAATTAAGACTATCTTCAGCCCTGGATGGTACTTTAGTGATCAGACTATTTACTTCCATGTTCAGGTTGCTCTGTGATTTTGGGATTTGTGACATTGTATTTAAATTTTCTGTGCAAACTATTGGGATATCAGTCGTTCTTTTGGTCTTCTGGGATCTACTGAAGCTTCACCCAGGCCTAAGGAAGATCCTCTGAAAGTGTCCAAAACACGACTTCAAACCTAGTGGAACAAACAGCACAAAAAATAAATGAAAAATGACACACAAGTGAGAAAATAAACAAACCAAAAAGTGCAGAGATTGTACAGCTTCAACCTTATAGTTTCCCTCTATACTTATTCATTAGGGATCACCACCCCCTCTTAGTCTGGCAACCTTGGGTTACCACTCTAGGGGCACAACGTACCCCTGCTCTCTTACTGTCTCCATCTACCACCCCCCAGAACCGTACTACATGTGTTCTTAGCCAAATGTGTCTGTGTGTTTGTAAGCCCAATGTGCATGTTTTCTGGTCACTTCTTTGGGCTCGTCCCATCCCCAATGTGAGTGTGTGCAGAGTCTTGGCAGCAGGTGCTGTGTGTGTGCTAAAGCCTCGCACATCCTTGGAGGGTATGACCGAGCAAACTATTAGCAAACTCTTGGGGCTAGATTTACTAAGCTGCGGGTTTGAAAAAGTGGGGATGTTGCCTATAGCAACCAATCAGATCCTAGCTGTCATTTTGTAGAATGTACTAAATAAATGAAAGCTAGAATCTGATTGGTTGCTATAGGTAACATCCACACTTTTTCAAACCCGCAGCTTAGTAAATCTAGCCCTTGGTCTGCAAAGCCGCATATTGTCATGCAGTTGGTACCATATATGATATGGAATATACAGAGCCTGGGCTTATTTCCTCTCTGGTTTTGTTTTAAAATATTGCCTTATGCTGTTTTAGCAGCTGTCCATCAAGCCTATTTAAGGTTCATTTGGGTGTGGCTCACAAGCCAGTCCTTACTAGACGTAAACCCCTATACCTGGGAGGCGATTACATCTATTTTAACTAGAGATGCTCAGGCTCAGTTTTCAGAAAACCGAGCCCACCTGAACTTAGGGGGTCCGAGTAGGCTTGCGAGCCGACTCAGTACTTTTGCGCATCCTCGGATCTGAATCAACGCAAAACGTCATTGTCGCGTTGTGGGATCTCGCGGGTTTTGGATTTCATAAGTACCTCCCTCCCCAGGAGATCCAGTGCCATTGCTCACACAGAAACAGGGGTAGCAGTGTTCTTGTCACTCTCCAGTCTCCAGTGACATTGCTCAGTGCCATTGCTCACACAGAAACAGGGGTAGCAGTGTTCTTGTCACTCTCCAGTCTCCAGTGACATTGCTCAGTGCCATTGCTCACACAGAAACAGGGGTAGCAGTGTTCTTGTCACTCTCCAGTCTCCAGTGACATTGCTCAGTGCCATTGCTCACACAGAAATAGGGGTAGCAGTGTTCTTGTCACTCTTCAGTCTCCAGTGACATTGCTCAGTGACATTGCTCCCACAGAAACATGGGTAGCAGTGTTCTTGTCACTCTCCATGTTCCAGTGACATTGCTCAGTGCCATTGCTCACAAAGAAACAGGAGGGGTAGCAGTGTTCTTGTCACTTGACAAAAATTGACTGGAAATTAATGTTATTGAGGTTAATAATAATGCAAGAACAAAAAAGAGCCAAATTATGTGATTTTAGGGGGAAAAAATAGGAATTTTAGAAAAAAAATAGGGATCCAAAACCAAAACTAAAACACAAAGTTAATCCAGATCCAAAACCAGAACCAAAACACAGTGGTCAGTGAACATCTCTAATTTGAACTGCATTTAATAGTGTTTAAAGCACACAGGTCAGTGTAGGACCTGCATATAACGCTGGGTTGCAGGCTTAAATGTTTTGATCATTTATATATGGGCATTTATATTGCCAGGCAGCTGGTGCCATATACAATATGGGATATACCGAGCACTGGGCTTACTTTTTCTCTGGTTCTGCACAGCCACATTCCCCTAATATCTGGGTAAGACAGGAATATAGATGGGAGGATGGGGCCTCCACCACTACAATAATTGCTTATGGTGGGCCCACATGGAGTTTCAGGCCCCTTGTACCCCTTCTTCTCTCAGCGCTCTGCCTGTGTGCATCTAAAAATGCATAAAAGACAAAATTACCACAAAGGAACCCTGTATCCACTGATCCACAAGGCCAGATGGGGCGCAAGGTACTTTGAAGTGGGCGAATTTCCAAAAGGAGGGTGACACCACACCACTATACCCATAGGGTGCATCCTGCCACCACAATCCTTTGGGGTTGGGGAGAGCTACACTCACTTGAAGAAAAAGAAAAAATAGCACTGCATATACACAGCCCTTATTCATACTTACCTACTTTCTTCAGCTCCCTTCCGGGAGCCAGCCAGTGGAGGGGGGCGTGAAGGGGCGGGGTGGCCGAAAACGCGTCATTTCGGCCCGCCCCCTGTGACGTCATGACGCAAATTGCGTCATTTGACAGCGGGGGCGGGGCCAAACGCCGCGATTCACCGGGAATCGCGGCGTTTGGGATCTAATTCTGCCCACTTCACTAGGAAGTGGGGCACTTCCTAGTGAAGTGGGCAGAATTCGGGAGATTGTCACACTCGCCCGGGAGTCCGGGAGACTCTCACAAAATGCGGGAGTCTCCCGGACATTCCGGGAGAGTTGGCAAGTATGCCCTTATTTGTTATAATATTTTTCTTACACAGACAGCCCAAATCAAATTAAGCCTATGTGCAGCAGAAGAAACAATGGTGCAGCGTTAAAGTGCTGTTCTCATCGCTGTTACTAGTTCTACACTCTACCAGCCTGGCCAATCTGTGGCTCTCCAGGTATTCTGAAACTACAAGTCCCAGCATGCCCTTGCAGTTATCAGCTACCTTTCTACTGGCAAAGCATGCTTGGGGCTTGTAGTTTCAGAACATCTGGAGAGCCTCAGGCCTGCTCTACTACAGTTAACCAAAATGTGCTGCAGGCACTACAGACGCTCAGCAGATGGCAGCACACAATCTAAGAACTCTACATGTGAAGACTAATATTAACAACCACTCAGCCCACCTTTGTACATGTAATACTGAAGTGATGCTAATACACGTATAAACACCTGGAAATAATATGTGTAAACTTTGATTTCTGATATCATTGCATAGAATTTGTGAGCTCTGATATCATTCGCTTGTGTATTCTGAGGAATACGGAACCCTATACTGTAAAATATTATGGGTATTAGAAGCGGGTGGTCAAACCGGATAGACTGAACCATTCGGTGCTCAGACAAGATCACACAGGGGCCGGTTATTTCACACACAGGCATATAGCGGTCTGGCAGATTTACAAGCAAGACCAAAAATTATACAAATCGATTTTGTGACATCATTGTGGTGAAATGTATTGCCATTCTTTTATAGCAAATACAAAACATTTGCAGTGTGTACATTTTCTATATCAGGTCAGCCCTATAAGAGGAAAATGCAATGTGCACGACTGACTTTTTGTAAAATGCACTAAATATATGACAGCTAGAATCTGATTGGTTGCTATAGGCAACATCTTCACTTTTTCAAACCCGCAGTTTAGTAAATATACCCCTTAGTGTTCAACTGTCTTTAAAGGCAAAGAAAAGTCCCAGGTTTTGTTCCTGGATATTATTGTCCCTATTTTTCATGTTAGATGCAATCGGTCCAATCGAGTTTTATTATTTAGTCTTTAGAAATTAATATTTATTGAACATTTAGTACTTACAATGCAAAATAATGGGGATTGTATTATGCACTGGCTGAGCAACAAAGCTTCCCTAGAAAATATTTAAAAAACACTTCATTTTTGTAGTCGTTGCCAGGTTCCCTATACAGGTGATACCTGCACAGTGTTTGAAGAGTGGGAGTAGGTTTTTTTTTGTATTTTTTTACCTGTCCTACTCTATCCGGATGGGAACATGACTCATGTGACATATTTGGCTTCAATATAACCCGGTGGTTGCAAAACATGGAAGTGAATCACTTTCACTCTTTGTCTATTTCCTGATAAGAAACAATAAAACGTCTGTCTGTGAATTTGCTGACTCTACAGCTTCTCTTTTTAACAATTAAGCTGCCCACACATCCAGAAACCCGGACGGCCGGGTCTCTGAATAGTGAACCAAACTACAACAAAACTAACAGGTGATTGGCGCTATCACACATGCACAGAAAAAAGTTTCCCACATTCAGAGAAGAAAAATAATTCCTTTTAGAGTCTTTGATTCACATCCGTATACAAATTTACATATTTTATGTATCCCCATTTTTTGAAGTTACACTATCTGGATTGATTAATGAATACATCACCATCATCATCAACATTTATTTATATAGCGCCAGCAAATTCAGCAGCGCTTTACAATTGGGGACAAACAGAGCAATAAACATTACTGGGTAAAACAGAGAGTTAAGAGGGCCCTGATTTTACAATCTATAGGTCAATGGGAGTCAGATACAAGAGGTTAAATCTACATACTGCATATTGGTTCAGCCAGATTGCAAAGGTAAAAAGTGATTTGTATGATATGTGATCCAGTCACACAGCAATGTTGGTCGCAGGGTTGTTGTCTTGTGTGAATTGTGAAAAGGGTGGTAATAGGGTAACCTAATGAGATTAGGAGGGTGATTGACAGGGGCTGGTTGAGCTGGGGGGCAGGGGGCCCCCCAGGCCGGTCCCATAGTGGGCTACCTTGGGCTGGGTCACTGGGTCACCTGCAGAGCCAAGTCTTGCCCCCCTGGGCTAAAGTTTGCCAGCCCTCTCCTGGTGGTTGAGGAATACTATAAGCTTGTCTGAAGAGGTGGGTTTTCAGAAAACACTTGAAGGTTTCTAGACCAGAGGAGAGTCTTATTGTGCGAGGGAGTGAATTCCACAAAGTGGGTTAAGCTCGAAAGAAGTCCTGTAAATGGGAATAGGAGGAAGTGATGAGAGTGGATGAGAGACGCAGATCTTTTGAATAAATCGTCCCGAATGAAAAAAACCGCACAGCACAAGGTTTATTCACATATATTTGCAACTAAAAGAGAATTAAAAAAACCTAAAAGGAATTCTTTTTCCTCATTTCTGAATGTGGGACACTTTTTTCGTGAACGTGTGTCAATCACAACAATCGCTTGTTAGTTTGGTTGGAGTCTGGAAGGATTCCTGAAATTCAGGAGAGTACGCAAGTATTAAAGCTGGAACATTGTTATATTTTTGTTGGATAGGACATGGTGGAGGTTTGGGGAGCTATATAAAGTAAAGGGTGGAAGCAAAAGTGGTCTGAGGGTAGATTAATCCAGAACTGGGAATAAATAGTTTTTTTGAGCAAATTGGCCCCAATTACCACTTACTGAGTGTGTGGATCCACATGCACTAGAAAACTTGTCTCATTACTGAACCAGATCACAATATTGTCTCTCCTCTGTGCTGTTTATAAAGCTGGAATAGGCGCTTATTTTACATTTAAAATGTATATCAAATGCTGTGAGCTGAATACCATACATGAAATAAATGGAGAGTTTAAACCATTCTTGCCTACTCTCACGTAATGTTCTGGAGGCTCCCGAATTTCGAGGAGTTCTCCAAGACTTCCCGAAGACCAGACACCCTCCCAGATCTGGGTGGGGGCGGGGCTTAGTGGCGTGATTTGTGTCATAATGGCTCCACCGCCGTTTGTGCTATGCTGTGAAACGTGTTGTACATCAGGGGGTGGGGTCATTACCACGCCCCTCACGCACTTGCTACCTGACCTCTCCTCCCAGAGGGGAGTAACTAATAATTGGCAAGTATGGTTTAAACTTAGCTAAATCTGTCATACTTGCCTACTCTCCCGAATTTCGGGGAGCCCTCCCGGATTCCCGGAAGAGTAGGCACAACTCCCGGATCCTAAAAAAATGTTGACATTCACGGCATTGAATATCGGGGGGTGGGGATTAATCGCGTCATTAAGCCCCGCCCCCACTATTAAATGCCTGAATTTCGTCATTTTATAGTGGGGGTGAGGCAAAATGACGTGTTTTTTAAGTCCCGCCCCCACACGTCCCCACCTCTTTCCCCCCAGCTCCCGGATGCCAGCTTCAAAAGGTTGGCATGTATGAAATATGTCCACTAAGCTCTCTCTCACTTCTCTGCAACAGGCGGCCATGTTAGGAGGGAGGAGCTTCCACAGAAAGTACAGAGCATAAAAATTACGTCACAAAGTGCTTTTTCCATGCATAATAACTGCCAAAGTCTGTGTTTTTCTATTGCTTTATCACATGTTCTCTGGTTTTGAGTTCTTTAACCCTGAGAGATCAAGTAGGAGTTAGTTATGAGTCTTGACATATCTTTATTTTAAACGTGTATTTTGGATTTTGCGCTACTGTGTCAGACCTGGACAGCCTGAGGATTTCCAGGTATTGTGAAATTAAAATCCCCAGCATGCTTTGCTAACGTGTGGAGGCTGTGTGGGCTGAGGGGCAAGGGAGCATCGGCCCCGGGCCAGTCCCATAGTGGGCTACATTTTGCTGAGTCACTGGGCTACCTGCAATTTTGCCATTTTTTTTCCTAATAGGCTGGTGAGAAATTCACAACCTTGCAGCTTTTGACCGAGACACCTGTATTTATGCTCTACAGGTCTTACTGGGAATTTACTTAAAAGTATAGTAGATAATCCCCAGACAAGTGGGGTATAGAAAAGGCTGCCCTTTGTCTGAGTAAACCTATGATTAATGTCAATAAAGCTTCAGTGGAGATTATGGAACACAGATGTTGGGGAATAGTCTCATGCTGCTGAATGCATCCTCTTTATAATTGGATAATGTAATATTACTGTCTGGATCTCCGCTGCTGTGAGTCTACAGGGAGCATTTTTTCATTCTGACAGTCACGCTCACTCAAGGGTTTAGCTAACACCACCGTGTGTGCAGATGACGTGCTGTAACCCATGGCAACCAATCATAAATCGACTTTCATTCTTCCCACACCTACACTGATAAAAGCTGACAGCTGATTGCTTGCTATCTCTTGCAGCAAAATGACTGATCTTTGCTTCGTTGTTAAATAAACCCATAAAGTTATTATATTGTACCAAAAGAGGCCTGAGGAGGTGTTAGCCTAATCTAGAGACACCATAGTGTTCTCCAGGATCACAGAACCTTTGCACTCATTTGCTTTAGTCCTTTATTTTAAGGTACAGTCGCTAACGAACAACAGAAGTTATTTAGATGTGCTCTGATGGGAGTAAAATAATAGTTTACTTAGGACATACTTGCCAACTCTCCCTGAATGTCAGGGAGACTCCCTGAAATAGGGGTGATCTCCCTCACTCCCTGAAGAGTCTGGCATTCTCCCTGATGCTGAGCCAGTACAAGACGTGGTTGGCTTCGCCATCTGTGGCATGATGAGACAGTTCAGAAATTGTGTCCTATGTCCATGTATTGATGCCTATGGAGGTGGCCATTTTCATGGAGACCAATATTTAATCAAAGACTGACAGGTAAGACAACATGACTTCAGTAATGGAGACAGAAATGTCAAAGAGTAAAAGACACTTCAGTCTGTAGAGATTCATTAGCTGCTTTTCTAACGCATATTTGCCTACTCTCCCGAAATGTCCAGGAGACTCCCGCATTTCTGGGAGAGCAGGGCAACGGCCCGGTTTTCGCCCCTGCAATAGATAAGTGGCGGGGGTGGGGCTTAATGACGCAAATATCGTGTCATCTTAGCCCCACCCTCTGCTGTACTTGGACAAAATTGTGACAATCATTTAAGGGCGGAGCCAAAATGGTGCAATTCATCAAGCCCCGCCCCCGCATGCCCACCTCCCCCGGGATCTACCTGAAGCCAACAAGGGAAAGTTGGCAAGTATGACTTAGGAGAGGTTTGTTACAGTCACCTGTACTGAGAGCCATAATTGTCATTCAACCCAGCACTATAATCTAGTACAGTGACTGTAACGAGATCTATTCCAACTGATGTGAACTCACACACGGAAAGTTCCGACAATAGACATAAAGAATAGTGCAATGGCAATTCAATAACATATATTTTTATTAGTATTTTGCTTTATGCTTGTATTAAAATATTTACCCTGTCATGTTTCTGTTTATTTGTATTTATCAGCCAGGGGTATTCCCCAACCTCCAGCTGCCTGAGATGGCCTTGGTAGCACCCCTCCCTTCCTATAACCCCTTCTCCAGTCCTCCTACCAGTCCAAGTACAATATGATTCATAGTCCATGACCTAATACATTACAAGTGTAATAGATCTTTCCTGACTCATACACACCGACCGTTTCCACATGCCTATGGTATGTTCATTGTTCAGTTGTCGCTTCATTCGTGGTGAACACAGCTTAGCCGTCACTGCAGATAGGGTTCATTGAGCCCTATGAAGAAAGTGTAGGTAGTACCTACGTGTATTCAAAGTGTGCAGGACATAGACACAACACAATAGGACACGCTGGGCCTAGTTCATTAAGGGTCACATACTGAACGTAATCTGCTTTTTAAAAAAAAAAAAAAAACACATATGCAGCCAGAATTCAACAAGGAGCTGATTTGAAGATACATGTGGTGACGAATAGGTCTAGGGTGTATATGTATCAAGCTGCGGGTTTGAAAAAGTGGAGATGTTGCCCATAGCAACCAACCACATTCTAGCTGTCATTTTGTAGAATGTACTAAATAAATGATAACTACAATCTGATTGGTTGCTATAGGCAACATCTCCACTTTTTCAAACCCGCAGTTTGAGAAATTTACCCCTTAGGACTTCTCTGTTCTAACAGACACTTCAGGATATGCCCAATATCTTTATGGAATATAAACTCGCAAAAGAACGCACAGAAAAAAAAGAATACTATTCAATTAATGTTACCTGTTAATAATTTAGGCATTAATGATAGGACATTAAAAAATAAAAAAGTGGGTTTTTTTTTTATTTTATTTTTCCATGAAATGCGTTTCTTAGGATATCATGAATGTGCATAAAATACATTTTTACAGTTGCTCCTGATTACAAACACATCCTAACATGCATACTCAGCCGTCATCATTAGTAATCGGCACTTAGACTAGACCTGTAGCTGGAGCAAGAGATACGGCTGAAACCACAGCTTATAGATGCCCAGACCTTGAATCAGACGCTGCTGCATGTGCTTGAGCTTAGCACGCCCTTACTGTACATTGAGTACGTGCATACGCCCATTCCCCTCCTTGTTACGCCCCAGTAATTGGAGGCTGTAGTAAGTGTCCTTTGCGCTCGAAGATTAATTGAACATTGCTGCGTTCTGTGGTGTAAGGTCCAGTTCTGGGCACTGTTTAGGTGCCTTAATGAATCAGGCCCTCAGTATCCATCTCCAACCAATGTGCACCCTGAATGCTTCTGTGGATTGTTCTCACTTCCTTCATAGGGTTCCTGTTTACAGTTCTGGTTAGTCTGTATTCACCATAGATAGCACCCAGCCATCGAACGCCATATACTCACACGAATCATTGTCTGTATGATATCCACCATAATTTGTTATTTGTATTATTTATTTTTAAGGCGCCACAAAAGTCTGCAACACCGTATCTTGGCGAAGTGGAGCATACAGGAACCATAATACTGTGCGTAAAAAGCAATAGCCAGGGTGGCATAAAGAGCAAGCACGAGGCCAGGATGCACAGATGGATGAGGTGGGTACAAACAGGGCTGCCAAGAGGAATTCAGGGCCCGGGTACAACAAATTCATGGGGCCACCCTCTCATAGTCGAGTAAGCCCCAAAAGCGGCGCAAAATTTTTTGAGGGTGTGGTTATACATTCAGGGGCGTGGCAATGTGCCGTTGGGGTGTGGCTAGCCTAACGGCGGTGCAAAAAATTTTCAGGGTGTGGTCATACATTTGGGGGCATGGCAATGCGCCGTTGGGGCGCGGCTAGCACATCAAAATCACTAGGTCCTGAATTCACCAGAGCGTCACATGTGTCCCAGCACACCTGACTTTTAAGACATCTAGCACCACAGTGTAGTATACAAAGATTGCAGTGTGTACACAGAGTTCAGTCTTTGCCTGCACCTTACATTGGGCACAACACTTACCAAAAATTTACATTGTCCCTACTAGAATCACAACATTTCACACACTCTGCTGCTCTCTCCTACCTGTTCTTCTCACTTTCACCACCTGTGACTGCTGCTTTCTTTAGTTGCGGCTTGTCCGGATCCTGGAATGTTGAAGGACCTATTTGGGTAAAAAAAAAAATGGCTACATTTAGAAAATTACAGCCAGCCCCGGCGTTAAATCAATAGCACCCACGATTAATAATGAAGCCTTCCTCCAGCCCCAACATTAAAATAATAGTATTCACATTTAATAAATAAACCTATTCCCTTCCTGCAAACAGCAATACCTATTTCCCGCAATCATTATTACTGCCATTAAATAACTCATAGTCACATTTAATAAATAGACCTCATTCTCCCTAAACTCACTCCCATATTCAATAGCCCCAAATCACCCCATCTTAAATTAATAGTCCCCACTATTAAATTGCCCCACCATCACCCTACAAACAAAATAGCACCAATTAATTAGTGCTTCTCTCCCCTTTTTTTTTAGTGTTTCTCTCCCCTTTTTTTTTTAGTGTTTCTCTCCCCTTTTTTTTTTTTTTTTTTACTCTCAGCCTCTCTCCCCTGTTTTTTTAATTCCCTCTTCTTTATAGCACTGTCCCTTTCTGTTTCCCTCCCCTTGCCTCTCCGCTTCTTTACTTACCTTCTTTCTTTTCTTCTCTTCTGTCTTCTCTTCTTTCTTCTAGTCTTGTCTGGCGCTCCTCACTGACTGCCGGGCGTGACTTGATGACGTCATGCCTGGCAGTCAGTGTGAATGGAGAAGAGAGGAAGGAGGGACGCAGCGCTGATCACGTGAGTATAAATCTTTTTTTTTTTTTCTTTCCAGGACCCCCCACCAATGATGCGAGGGCCCGGGTAAAATGTACCCACTCCCCACCCCTCTCGGCGGCCCTGGGTACAGATAAGAAGAAGTAGGGCCCTGCTTGTGAGAGCTTACAATCTAATCTGTTGTGACAGGATAGGCTCAATCGGCCACCGTCAGGAGTTTACAGGTTGGTGTTTTGCTTACCGTAAAGTTCCTGCTATTACTGACCACTCCTACCGGAGCCCTTTGGCCAAACCCGCCACCCGCTGACTGTGTAAATTGTAAAACGGGCAACAATGTGGTGCCCTCAGTTTGTGGAATTGTCGCTGCCACCACCAGGCTCCTTCACCGGCTGCAGGACCTCAGTGCTGGATCGTCCTGACCACTTACTTTGGATCAGGACTGCTTGGTGGCGGGCAGAGTGCTGACTCAGGGTGCTGGGCTCAACACAGGACACAGGATAATAGGGTTAGCTCTTATCTGTAGGGCACATTAAGACAACAGGTATAGGTAATCTCACAGGAACAGACCAGAATATTTTGTAGTAGTCATGTTTATTGCTCAGAGATAGCTCTTAAAATAACTGTTCCATACACACACCAACACTTAAAGGTAGTGAAGATGTTAGACACTTTACCTATAGCTTTACACACTTGCTGGCAGGGGGTAATTAAGCTTCCTGTCCCTTTATCCAGTCCATGTTGATTTTCTAATCCCTCATATGCAGGGCTGTCATCAGAAAGTGTGGGGCCCAATTCAAATGAAACAGGCAGGGCCTCCCTTCTGACTCCTCGGGTGGTGGGTGCACAGGTGGCAGACTGTCCTGATCTCTCCTACCTTGCAGCTTTCACTACCTGTTTTAAGCTCAGTTCCTGCTTGTCTATATCCTGGAATGTTGGGGCCCTGTTTGGAAAAAACAGGATCATGAAATATAGAAAGCTCCAACAAGCCCCAGTATTAAATCAATATCACCCACGTTTAATAATGTTTAACAAACAGTCCCAACATTAAATTAACAGTATTCCAACTTAATAAATTAACTTATTTCCCACAACCATCCCCAACATTAAATAATTAGTATTTTCATTTAATAAATAGTCCTCCGGCTCAGCAAACTAAGCCAAACATACCATTAATAGCCCCTAAACCACCCCAGCATTAAATTAAATTAAATGTCTCATCACCTACCTTAAATTAATCAGCCCTGCTATTAAATTAAATGCCCCACCATCACCACACAAATAAATTAATACCACCCACCATTAAATAATTAGTCCCACCCACACGCCACCATTATATGAATAGCTCATCCACATTACATTAAAATCCCACCCACATTACATTAAGACTCCCCTCCAGTTCCTCGTCCCCTCACACTTAGTTTCTTCCATCCGCACTATGTTGACTCTTCTGTCTGCCTCTCTTGCAACCTATGCATATGGGACGACTCCTGTCATGTGCTACACTTCCCATGTGAAACACACAGGAGTGACACACACAGGAGGCAGCCATGGGGAAGGGAAGGAAGAGCGATTAATAGTATCTGCGCTCACATTAAGTAAGGAGGGAGGGCCAGCCACCAGGAATCATATAGTGCCCTTGGCCAAAATGGTGGGGAAAGGGGGGGGGGGGGAAGGGTTCTAGGCAAAGCAGCCTGTCTGTCAATTTTATGAATAACTCACGGGCTGCTTACAATTGTATCAACGATGGTGGCCCTGCACACATGGTTCAGCCCCCTCTCCACCCTGGCTCCACTAAATCTGTTTGTAAGATTTAATCTTTAATTCTCCAGCCCAATCTACCTTCCAGGATCTCTTCTCTATGGCCTATATATAAATAATGTGCAGTCTGATCTGATTTAAATAACTCAGTGCTTCCTCTGATTGGCCACTGATTAGGAACAGGTAAAACTCATTGAGTTACTGCAAATCCCTCTAAATAAATGTCTTGACAGCAGGTGAGCAAAGCAACAGAATCCAGAGTTCCAGGTAATGACAGGTGTTCCTGACATCATGTTGGGCCAGATTGTTAAGTGAACCCATCGCTCAGCTCCTGGTTCCAATAGATCATATGTAGCTGGCTTTACATACAATGTAGCAGAGAGTGTATCTAACCAAAGGTTATTGTCGGGAAAGTAATTATTACACCTTGTCTCAGCATGCTTTATAGCACATCTGTTATTAAGGTGTAAGGGTTATGGACACTTTAAATAAATATTATTTTTTTACTGGAGATTGTCTACAATGACTGCGTTGTAATGCATTTATTTTTTCATGATATAGCAAATTTACTTATCTGCTGTTCAGCAGCATGATAGCTCCAAAGGTTAAGTATACACAGACAAACAGGTAGATGATGTAAATATATCACAGTTATTCCCTTTCTCTAATCATCCTATATATATAACGGTGTTTGAAATCTGGACTTTATAATGAATGATTCAGAAACCTGAAACCTCCTATATTAGATGGAGTCTATATTGTATTGTGATATTTCTATATACACATACCAGTATATTTTATTTTGTTTGTATACTTTCCCAATATTCTGTATGTTGAGACTTTGTAATAGACTACCATGTTGGAACTTCACCACATTCGAGATACATTTGTGCACTCTCAAATTCCACCTCTGCGTTAGGTAGTCTTCAACATCCCCCTCTTCATTAGTGGTCCTCCATTGGGCCACCCTCTGTTACCTGATTGGAGTCGGCCAACAAGAAGCCCCCTAATGAAGCTGCAGGGATCCAATCATGGCCACTTTAACTGTACATCTCTCATCCCAGCAGACTCTGAATCTAAGAGGTTCAGATCACCAGTTGTCTCCTCTGCCTGCTGCCAACGCTACAGTCCAGCGGCTTACATCAAGTAATGGGGTTGGGTTTCCATATACCGCAGAATGGGGTTTGGTTTCCATATACTCCAGCATGGGGTCTGGTTTCCATATCCTCCATCATGGGGTTGGGTTTCCATATACCGCAGAATGGGGTTGGGTTTCCATATACCGCAGCATCGGGTTGGGTTTCCATATACTCCAGCATGGGGTCTGGTTTCCATATACTCCAGCATAGGGTTGGGTTTCCATATACCGCAGCATGGGGTTGGGTTTCCATATACCGCAGCATGGGGTTGGGTTTCCATATACCGCAGCATGGGGTTGGGTTTCCATATACCGCAGCATGGGGTTGGGTTTCCATATACCGCAGCATGGGGTCTGGTTTCCATATACTCCAGCATGGGGTTGGGTTTCCATATACTCCAGCATGGGGTCGGGTTTCCATATACCGCAGCATGGGGTCGGGTTTCCATATACCGCAGCATGGGGTTGGGTTTCCATATACTCCAGCATGGGGTTGGGTTTCCATATACTCCAGCATGGGGTTGGGTTTCCCTATACTCCAGCATGGGGTTGGGTTTCCATATACTCCAGCATGGGGTTGGGTTTCCATACACTCCAGCATGGGGTCTGGTTTCCATATACTCCAGCATGGGGTCTGGTTTCCATATACTCCAGCATGGGGTCGGGTTTCCATATACCGCAGCATGGGGTCGGGTTTCCATATACCGCAGCATGGGGTTGGGTTTCCATATACTCCAGCATGGGGTTGGGTTTCCATATACTCCAGCATGGGGTTGGGTTTCCCTATACTCCAGCATGGGGTTGGGTTTCCATATACTCCAGCATGGGGTTGGGTTTCCATATACTCCAGCATGGGGTTGGGTTTCCATATACTCCATCATGGGGTTAGGTTTCCATATACTCCAGCATGGGGTTGGGTTTCCATATACTCCAGCATGGGATTAGGTTTCCATATACTCCAGCATGGGATTGGGTTTCCATATACTCCAGCATGGGGTTGGGTTTCCATATACTCCAGCATGGGGTTGGGTTTCCATATACTCCAGCATGGGGTTGGGTTTCCATATACTCCAGCATGGGGTTGGGTTTCCATATACTCCAGCATGGGGTTGGGTTTCCATATATTCCAGCATGGGGTTGGGTTTCCATATACTCCGGCATGGGGTTGGGTTTCCATATACTCCAGCATGGGGTTGGGTTTCTGTATAACGCAGATTTCTGTTGCAGACATCTGTAACCAAGATCAACCAAACTAAAGATATTTACTTCACAGATGTCCATCTATCTTCCATGAGGAACTTCCAGGTTCCAGTAAACCACAATCTTGTCCATAATCATTAAAGAATACCTGTGAAATTAGGTTTATTATATAAAATAATTCTGGTTATAAATTAAATGCTGTTAATTCACTGTCCAATTTGTATATTGTTCTTGAATTACAGCTAGACCCTCCCAACTGGACATCTCTCACATCTTGGGTGTCTGGGGAGTCTTAATTTCACCCAAGCCAGCAGAATCAGGATGGTGGGCGGTTCCTGCTATACATTTACTGTGTTGAGAACATCTTAGAATGTTTTGGGGGACACTGACCACGCATAGACAATGCAGGGCCAGATTTAGGCCCAAGGGACCCAGGCCAGCTTGTTAGGCATATATTGATATTGTATTAATGCTTTTTGCCAAGTCTTGTGTGTGAATTTAATATGGATCTGGCTTCTTGTGTGGATCATAATTTTTCTGTGTATTTAGTGTCGATCCGGCTTCTTGTATGAATGTAGTATGGATCCTGCTATTCTATGCATTTAGTATGGCAAAGTGGCTCAGTGGTTAGCACTTCTGCCTCACAGCACTGGGGTCATGAGTTCAATTCCCGACCATGTCTTATCTATGAGGAGTTTGTATGGTCTCCTTGTGTTTGCGTGGGTTTCCTCCGGGTTGTTATGAATCCCAGTGCATTCACGAAGAGCAACGGAAGTGTAAGGCAAAGTGTCTTTATCAGGTAAATATATTAACAAAGATAACTCAAATCCACGGTTAACAGGTTCCAAAAGAGACTGTATAGTAAAATGGCAGGAACAAGTATAATAAGTTTACCAGAGTCCAGAAGGCACAAGGCTGTCCAGGAAAGCAGACAGAGTCCAGGGATCAAGCAGTGATCAGACAAACAAATCCAAATTGCCAGGCAGAGATCAAGCAAATTAGCGAGGTCCAGAAGTCTGTCCAAAAGGTCCAAAAGGTCAGGGCAACAGGCAAAACAGCGTGGTCCAAGGTACAGGCAAATGATTCGGGGTCTCAGGCAAACAGGCAAGGTCCAAGATACAGGCAGGGGTCATACACAGAAGTTCAGTCCAGCAGGTATACACCAAATAGCACAGGAGCAGGTTAGCAGCAGCCAGGAACAAACAGATGAACTGCTCAGAGCACAGTTAGAGGCAGGTACTTAAAGCAGTGCAACAGGTGCAGTTCTAATTAGCATCAGATAAGGAGATTAACTCCTTCAGGCATGTTGCAGAGTTCAGGAGCAGGACAGCAGCAGCACCTCTGATGGATTATAGGTACTTCTGCCAGATACAAAACAAAGGCAGTCATAACACGGGTGCTCCGGTTTCCTCCCACACTCTAAAAACATACTGGTAGGTTAATTGGCTGTTATCAAATTGACCCTAGTCTGTGTGTGTGTGTGTGTGTGTGTGTGTGTGTATGTTAGGGGAATTTAGACTGTAAGCTCCAATGGGGCAGGGACTGATGTGAGTGAGTTCTCTGTACAGCGCTGCGGAATCAGTGGTGATATATAAATAAATGATGATGATGATGGATCTTTCTTGCGGTTCCGGCTTTTTGTATGAATTTATTATGGATCCAGCTATTCTATGTATTTAGCGTGGATCTGGAGGCTTTTACCCACATCCACTGGAATTTGAGTGCCAAATGGGTATGGTAATATGTACCTTGCACATCAGATAAGATGGTAGTATAGATCACTGGGGAACACAAATAAGGACATAATAGCACATTATACCAACAGTTTAGTATTGTACTGCTGCATTACTGGTGTATTCCTGCCAACATCTCTGATTGCAAAGTCAGGATAAAATAGGCCATGACTCTAGTCCATGCAAACCACACTCAGACCTGCACAACTATGTCCATTGCAGGTTAGCTCACAACCCTTTATGACAGGCCACGCTCCCTTCTTCCACTGAAAATCAAGACTGAATTGGGAAAAGTGGGACTGTTTTACACCATCACACACAACATCTAGGGGTAAATGTATCAAGCTGAGAGTTTTCTGGCGTGTTTGAAAAACCAATCAGATTCTAGCTCACATTTATGTAGTACATTCTACAAAATGATTGCTAGAATATGATTGGTTGCTATAGGCAACATCTCCACTTTTCAAACCTGCCGGAAAACTCTCAGCTTGATACATTTACCCCCTAGTGCACACATTTTTCTTGCACCTCATAGAAGTGTGAGCAAAAGTGAGTCATTTATCTAAAGAGTGATCAAACCAAGTTACCTCAGTGTGACAGCCAGTGGTATATATTGGAGCAGACACGAATCTCCAGGATGTAGTGGGTCAGTTTGACCTCTCTGTATATAGAAAGAGAAGACACATAACTGCACTCAACATAAAAGAAAGGGAATAGATTTGAATTCTAAGGTACATTAACAAGATTCCTTTGTAGGATCCTAAAGTTCTTTGGAAGTCTGAGCCTGAACTCTGTGTAATCCCAGTCTTACAGTTCCAGCGACACAGTTCATGTGTGGGTGTTTTTCTGGAATAGTGTGGAGAATTAACCAAACGTTTGCCAGCTCTTTCAGCAACCTCTCCGTAAGCACAAAGTTCCTGGACTCTGTCGCTGTGATTAGGTTAAGGGGGAGTGGAGGCCCGTGAGTCACTTCCTGAACACACACACACAAAGAATGTGTGGTGTCATGCTTATAGCGTCCCCTATGATCTGTCTGCAGGGGGTCCACCGTGCCTGGTTACTAGTCATAGGAGTAGAGGCAGATACATGCATTTACAACACAGTCATTCTCAAAAAAACCAAACAAATGGGGGGGGTGGGAAACCCCTCAATGTGCAATATGTATCTTTTCTCTCTACAGCCTGATATAATGACCTGGTAAAGCAGTAGTGGGCAACAGGTGGCCCTTCGAGCCTTCACCTGCTGGCCCCCAGCTCCTTCCTGCTTTATTGTCAGATTTGTTTGTTATAGCTTGTAACACTTATTTAAAATCCCTAATGCATGCATACTTGCCAACTCTCCCGGAATGTCCGGGAGACTCCCGAAATTCGGGTAGGTCTCCCGGACTCCCGGGAGAGCAGGTAAGTATCCTGCATATGGAACTCACTCTTCAAAATGACGCGATTCGCGGTGAATCGCATCGTTTTGGCCCCGCCCCCAGTGACAAAATACCGTTTTGTCGCGGGGGCAAAATTACGCGATTGACAGCACCATGCCCCCTCCTGCCCTCAAACCATGCCTCCTGCCCAGGATCTCCCGGAATTGCCTTTTCAAAGGTTAGCAGGTATGGCCTAATGATGTGTCCCTATAGATCGGTCTCTCTTTCTTTTATTAAATATATTGTTTTATCTTACTACTGAGATTAAAGGTAATGTACAGCCCTTTTGAAGACTACAGGACCACACCACGTGGCCCCCCAAAGTGTATAAGGTTGCCTGCCCATCACTATGGTAAAGGGTCAATCCCACACTTGTCCACTCCCCTGGAATGTTCGGGAGACTCCTGAATTCCGGGAGAGTCTCCCGGGAGAGCAGACCATTTTCTTGCATCCGGGCAAGATGGGAGACTCCATGATGTGTTTCGCAGTGAATCGCGTCATTTTGACCCAAAAGATGCTATTTGCCCTGTCCCCTCCGTCCTCAGACTTCACCTCCCCTCTGGGATCTCCCGGAGGGAAGAACAAAAAAAGTTGGTAAGCGTGGTCAATCTTCTTTTTTCTTATTCTTCTCACTTTTATTCTGATTATAATATTTGTGTTTGCCTGCAGACCTCATTGTGAATTTTTCTTGTCCTATAACCAAAGCTACTCAGATGACATCATAGCTTTGAATATTTGGCTGGCTTATGTGCATATGAGACTTTCGTTTGTATATCGTGTGGGATACCTGCTTGATAAGCACTTTTATAGCCTAAAATGTCACATTACTTTGCAGTATTGTTTTATTTTGTCATTAAATTTGTTTGAAGCATATTAATCGGTGGGGTGTTTCCAACCGTAGATGTATTTGTTATTTTGGCAAGGGAGGAGTATTTTTAACGGGGGTCAATCCTGTGCTTGAAGCAGAACCGTGACTGGATCACTTATAAATAACTTATGGTATAAATTTATTTAAAGGAAATAGCACAGGGCGCTTATTTATGTAATTGCACATGCACTTATTTTTGATATTGTGTATAGTTTGGTAAGGGAAATCTTTAATTTCTGAGACCAGGGGGAGAAAATTCATCTTTTCTTCTTTAACCTTTCTAGAGGAAATGCCTTATTTCTGATGTATATATCTGATACAATAAGCCTTTGTGGATGGAAGTCTTTTGTGTATTGTGATCTGGGGAAATGGCTTGTTTGGTTTTTGTACCTTTCTTTGGGGAATGTGTATTCTGCAACTGTCTAAAGAAAGGATTCATGTTAATTAGACCCTTTGACTTGCTAGTAAATTTCCTGCCTCTGAAATAAGATGCAGGAAATCACAGCAAGGTTTTTAGGATAGCACAGATAAGTGTAAATATTGTTAGCTTTGCATTGCAGGTAAATCCATGTTTTGGTAAACAGGTTACATCCTGATTCTAAAAATAGCTCAGACCTCGAGGGGGCTAGCTTATCCAGTGAGCCTGTGTTCAAATGTGTATAAAAACAGCACTGTTTTGTATTAAAAGTTGTTCTTCTGGTTTCATCTGACCTTAGCACTGGTACCTTCAATCAGTGTGACTGCAAATAAACATCATTTGCTTCAAACACCTGCTTGAAAATATCTTCCATGCTGAAACTCCTGTGACCTACAGATTAGACCCAAAATCAAATCCGTTCCTGGCTGTTTCTGAGGTTTGGACCCAGGTCTCCAGTACCACTGCTCTGTCGCTACCCAGCAGCTGGCCAGTGTGATAGGCCAGCA
Source organism: Mixophyes fleayi (assembly GCF_038048845.1). NCBI lineage: Eukaryota > Metazoa > Chordata > Amphibia > Anura > Limnodynastidae > Mixophyes > Mixophyes fleayi. The sequence goes on from NC_134412.1 coordinate 20,840,465, forward strand.
GGATATATCCATAGCATCCTGATCCATAGTACGCGGTCAGGGGTACCAGCCCAAGTGTACCAGCACTGGAGTACACTAGCAGTGACAGTTACCCAGAAGGAACGTGGTTCTGGGCGCCATAAAGGAGCCCTTCCTTCTGCAACAGGCTCCTTTTACTGCAGAAGGAGGGGCGTATTCGGAATAGCGAAAGGGGACGGTGGCAAAGTAGGCCCAGCCGGTTCCCAGCATCAACAGACAGGGTGGCATCAGGGCCAGATTAACGGAATGGAGGCCCCTGGGCTAAGGGGGCCCCCATTCCCTCGTGAGGCCCCCCCTGTTAGCGGACTGGCCCCCCTGTTAGCCGACCGCCCCCCCCCCCCCACCCCCCAAGCGCTTACATTCTCCTGTCACTGCAGTCCTCCTTCCGCGGCACGCTGTAAGCTGCTTACTGAGGAGATCTTGTGACACTCTCACGAGATCTCCTCAGTAAGGAGATTACTGAGCGCCGGAGAAGGAGGATTGCAGTGACAGAGCTCAGCATTGATAGGGCCGGGGGCGCCCCCGCCCCTGTCCCAATCAATAATTCTGCTGAGCTCTGTCAAGGGCCCCCTGGATGCCCGAGGCCCCTGGGCTGTAGCCCAGTTAGACCTCGGGTTAATCCGGCCCTGGGTGGCATAGGTGGTCTATCCTGTCACAAGAACCATTTCTCCTACATCGTCAATTTATTGAGCACTACATCTGATATTACATATTTTGTTTTCGGTGTAGTTTTTTAAGTGTAAAAGATCAAAAACATATGAAAAAAAGATCTCATAGCCCGCAAAACTTACTCATCCATCCCAACATTTTCCAATAGTTTCCAGGGTGACTTTGCTGCTGATTCGCAACTGCCATTGGTGCTGCAGGTGCGAGCACCGGGGCCCATGGAGATAATGGGGCCCGCTGCACTGGGAACTAGCGAGCTGTGGGCATCGGATCCCTCCTTCTCTCTTCCCTGCACCGAGGCACACAGCGTTCATATTGAAGCGGTCTATGACCAATACTTTGTGCAATATCTTATTCGTCATTATCCACCTAGAATTTACTGTGAACTTCTCAACATAGAACAATTATCTCTTGTCAAAGTCGTATAATTGGATAAAAGAAAGTATATTGATTAATATTGTTTTACCGTGCGATTGCGATCAGTACGCCACGTGTTACGTGTCAGGGCGCGATCGCACGATAAAATACGCACGCATACACTCGCACTTTCGCATTCATTTATTTCTATATTTCATATTCATAATGGTTCCATTCCACAGTCGTTTATGAACAGATGGTATTTGGTTTATAGTTATATATATATATTATAAGGTTATATGTACACTTTAGTGATATTTAAGGTTCAGGTTACAGGAAACATGTCATGTTTAATATCATTTTAATCCCCAATTTATTCGCAGACAGCCGGTACAATCGCCAAACAGAACGCACATTGCGTATGGTAGTTATAGATTGTAGGGAATAAATGATTAGAATGATATTGTCTGTGTAATGTAAATAGACTAGTTTAAACTGGATTCTGGGTGGGAAAATCGGAGTACATCCCCTGAAGAGCTGACCCCCACCTTTGGATATTTTCATTTGAACTGGCCTATGACCTGCATTACACTGGACCCTCCTGAAGCCTGGACCTATAGAAGCAAGCCACATCATCTCTATTGTTTTCTCTGTATCACTGAGTGTATACATACAGCTCCCTGGGACCAGCTAAACAGTCATCACTGACCACTGGACTGAAGGACAGTCTAGCTGGATCCAGCAGAGAGCGTAGCGTATGTATGTATGTATGTATTTGGTATCGGCTGTATTGTACTTGTTTATTGTACTGCTAAACTTTTGCTTTTTCTAAATAAATTGCTTGTGCTTTGGAACCACATAAATGGTTTAGACAATACTTATTGAAAAATGATGAAATTACTTTAATACTCTATTTCACATAACATATATTCTGGATTCAACATGCAGCTGAACAGATCATGGATAACAACATGAGTATGTAGCTTAAATCTTCAAGAAAATATCAGGTCCCTTATCAACTGGTGATGTTGACGATATGGATTAAGGGTGTGAACACAGGCACTGCTGCAGGTAAAAAGAGCAAACTGCAAAACTAGATAAAAACTAGATTCCATAGAACTCGGTTATAGAGCTATAGACTGGCTTTAGTCCACTGATGGCTCAAACCCGTGCTTGGCTCGGGGTAACGGCTGTGCGAGAGCAGGGGCAAACGCAGGATTTGTAGAGGGGGGTTTCCACACCACGTCACCAGTGGGCGTGACGAGCATGCATGGGGGCGTAGTTATAATTTTAGACAGTGCTTGGCTGCTCTCCAACTCTTCCTATCCCCATAATATACATAGGCAATGCTGCGTGCACTACTGTTAGGTGCATGTAGCTCTCCCTTTTCAAGCAGAGCCATGTGAAGTGGGGGCAGGGTCCAGCCACCTCAATTATACAGTGCCCCAGTTTCCTAGTGCCTGGAAACCCCCCTTGGTTTGCCTATGGAGAGGGCGCCCTTATTTGCTGTATGACGGAGGTGGTATTGTCCATTAACATAATTGGACATCCAGACAGCAAAATCTTTAGCATAGTGCTACCCCTTTACCACGCTAACTTTTTTATTTTCTCTGTAACAAATGCAGGATGTTATTCAGAAGTATTTTTATAAAACTAGTGGCATGGATATGGTCATATGAAACTGGGATCCCAGCCACATATCTAAACAATGATTAATAATATGCTCCACCTTTTATTTTTATAACCACACTATATTTTATTGTTAAAGGGACATTGTGCCGAAACATTATTTTTTCAACGGAATTATAAATATTCTTATATATATATAGTACAAGAATGATCCCATCTCTGGAAGATGTTTTGTTCAAAAGTAATTAAGCAGAGTTAACTATCCGTGTGTGTTAGCTTCTCTGGTGAAAAGAAAACATTGGCATTTTTGAAATTCATATCATCCAACTGATCATAAGTTGATTTGCTAAATATTGTTATTAATCTTGCGGCTACAAGTAGCTGTGATGTAGCTATTGAAACATTACGGGACAGGTTATAAAAATAAATTCAAATAAAAAGTCCAAAAAGCTACTGGTAGGTTATGTGTGTTGAGTGATAGGGAATATAGATTGCAAGCTTCACTGGGCATGGACTGGTGTTAATGATTAAATGATCTCTGTAATAGGTAGGTGCTATATAAATAAAAGATAATAATAGACAGGAAATATATGGGAACGCCTATTAACCCAGAGGTGCTCGAACCCAGTCCTCTATAGCTACCAACAGGTCATGTTTTCCGTATTTCTCTCTGGAGAAACAGATGGAATAATAACTGACCCAGCCAAATAGATTAACTAACCCGTACCCCCCAACTGTCCCGATTTCAGCATGTTGACCCGCGGGTGGGTGAGAGGAGAGATATCTAATGGGCGGCCGAGCGCTAGACTGGGGTGCGTGACCTTGCCCCCATTGTGATGTGGCCACGCCCCCTGTCCTGCTGATGGAGACTTGCATGTTAGGGAGTGTGCTCACCTGTGCATGATTAAAGAAAACATGACCTGTTGTTAGCTCTTGAGGACTGAGTTTGGGCACCTCTATGTTAATCTACCTTTTATTCAGACCTGCCAACTTGGATATGACACCTGGTTTGGTAGGGTACCCGGATACAGAGGGCACTGGATGAAATGAGTTACAGGGGAACCTGAGCTGTTATTGGTTATACCCACGGTTCCCAAAGTGTATGCCGGGGCTCCCAGGGGTGCCACGGCGCTGTCACAGGGGTGCTGCGGTCAGGGGACAGAAAAAATAAAAAACAACCTACCAATCCGGCGGTGCCTGTGACCCAGTATACTCCTCCCTCCTCGCTTCTCACTGAATGTCAGGCATGACGTTATCATGCCAGACATATTCAGTGAGAAGCGGCCGTATTGGTAAGAAGATAGAAGAGAAGACAGAGGAAATAGAAGAATGAAGGCCAAGTATAGTAAGTAAAGAAACGGAGGGGAAGGTGAAAGGAAACAACAATGGAGGGGCAAAAGAATGAAGAGGGGGGCAGACAGTGTGTGTGGATGAAGAGGGGCAGACAGTGTGTGTGGATGAAGAGGGGCAGACAGTGTGTGTGGATGAAGAGGGGCAGACAGTGTGTGTGGATGAAGAGGGGCAGACAGTGTGTGTGGATGAAGAGGGGCAGACAATGTGTGGATGAAGAGGGGCAGACAGTGTGTGTGGATGAAGAGGGGCAGACAGTGTGTGTGGATGAAGAGGGGCAGACAGTGTGTGTGTGGATGAAGAGGGGCAGACAGTGTGTGTGGATGAAGAAGGGCAGACAGTGTGTGTGGATGAAGAAGGGCAGACAGTGTGTGTGGATGAAGAGGGGCAGACAGTGTGTGTGGATGAAGAGGGGCAGACAGTGTGTGTGGATGAAGAGGGGCAGACAGTGTGTGTGTGGATGAAGAGGGGCAGACAGTGTGTGTGGATGAAGAGGGGCAGACAGTGTGTGTGGATGAAGAGGGGCAGACAGTGTGTGTGGATGAAGAGGGGCAGACAGTGTGTGTGGATGAAGAGGGGCAGACAGTGTGTGTGGATGAAGAGGGGCAGACAGTGTGTGTGGATGAAGAGGGGCAGACAATGTGTGGATGAAGAGGGGCAGACAGTGTATGTGGATGAAGAGGGGCAGTGTGTGTGGATGAAGAGGGGCAGACAGTGTGTGTGGATGAAGAGGGGCAGACAGTGTGTGTGGATGAAGAGGGGCAGACAGTGTGTGTGGATGAAGAGGGGCAGACAGTGTGTGTGGATGAAGAAGGGCAGACAGTGTGTGTGGATGAAGAAGGGCAGACAGTGTGTGTGGATGAAGAGGGGCAGACAGTGTGTGTGGATAAGGAGGGGCAGACAGTGTGTGTGGATGAAGGGGCACAGTGTGTGGATGAAGGGGCACAGTGTAAAGGTGAAGGGGCACAGTGTGATGACTTTTGTACATCCTGTTGTTTTATTTTGTTTGATCTTATTCCTCTTTATATTAGCTGTAAATTATTATTTGACAGAAATGTAATTGAAAAAAAATATATAAAAATATTCTTTTCCCTTGGATTTATGTATATTATTTTTGCAAACAACTTACTAAGTATTTCTGTCCTGACCTAAATACTTATTACATTATTTTGACTCAAATATTTAAAAAACGGGATTGCTCGGTAATTATTTTGGAGGGGTACCTTGAAAAAATTATGGAGACTCTAAGGGTGCCGCAAAGTGATAAAATTTAGGAACCAGTCGGTAGACTTCTGAATTTACATTTACTGTAGAGATCTCCAACCAATCAGAGTTCACTAGAGTCTATGCTGGTCTATACTGCTCATTCTAGACCAGTGTTGGCTAACCTGTGACACTCCAGGTGTTGTGAAACTACAAGTCCCAGCATGCTTTGCCAATATATAGCAGCTTACTGCTGGAAGGGTATGCTGGGCCCTGTAGTTTCACAACACCTGGAGTGTCACAGGTTAGCCAACACTGTTCTAGACTCTATATATACTGCACTTTAGGATTTAGATCAGGCCTGGCCAACCTGTGGCTCTCCAGGTGTTGTGAAACTACAAGTCCCAGCATACTTTACCAGCTTTTGGCTGACAGAGCCTGTCTGGGGATTTCACAACACCTGGAGAGCCACAGGTTGGCCAGGACTGATGTAGATGACAGACATAGGACTGTATGTGATGAGCATTAGTTTGTTATAATAACAATGGGCTTTGTGGTAGGCAAGGGACTACCTACCTATGATGCATATTGACTTGTGTATGCTGGCCATTCTAAGCGCTATACATACTGTACATTAGGGTGTATATGATGGATATAAGGTCGTATAACATTCTGGACAATTGGGTGTTAGGATCTACTATTTTGTTGTTGTACCTCAAATTCTAAATCTTTCAAGTCTTCCAACGTGATACTTTGCAGCTGGTATAGAGCTCTGCTGCTGAACTTCTCTCTTTATTTACTACTGAAGTTACCTGGCTGAATTATTATTATTTTTTTTTCTTTTTTAATTTAACATCAATTATTTATTTCAGTCCTGGTAGGCAAAAATTAAATAAGTGGGACGCTTGGGAGCAGAGCATTTTGTACTGCGTGGGTCATGCAGGGCCGTAACTATGGCTGTGCGATAGGGGCGACCGCCCAGGGCACAACGCTGAAAGGGGGCGCACTTTAAAAATATTTTAGGTTCATTTGGTTAAAATTGAGGGCTAGGGGGCGGCATTTGTCTTTCTCGCCCCAGGCGCTAGAATTCTAGGTTACGGCTCTGGGGTCATGTTGGAGGGACTGCTACATATTTTTTCATCAAAGCATAACAACCAAAATGCAGTAAGTATATTATATTTCTCTTTACCATGCATGCTAAGAATGTCATTGAAGTGTAGTGTGTAGAAACGGCATAACACCTTGGTTTCATAGCAGTGTCTATACGATCTGCCCTGTGCATGTTAAGCTAGATGCCTAAGATTCATTAAACTATCATTTGTCACCTGAATAAGAGGAGACCCGAACTCTACAAGCTCTTAGCTGGTGCCAAATTCGTTTGTTTTTGTGGAGTGAGAATGACCATGAGTCCCCCTGTAAATAGCCTACAACCTAATTGTATTATTCACTTTGCTACTGTTTGAATCCATTTCTAAGTTTTAAAAATATTAATTGTTTACAAATCACATGACAAAAAATAAATAAATCAAATGACTCATTCTGTTTTATTTATTTATATTTATTTATATTTACAGACAAGTAAAGCATCAATCTAATACATATCTAGTATACAAATAAATAAATAGTACTTGTTTAATAAATACATTATTGTGGTACTCATCTGCTTTTCTATAACCTTCCAAATGCATTCATGTTGTACAATTCATTTGTCAGAACTGTCCTGTTGCACTAACAAGCAGATAAGTCCACCTTATATGGAGCCAGTTGTGTACAGAACAGTAATGTCAGTTAATATCCGGATTACTCTGGGCAATATTAGCTTTCATTGCTTGGCAAAAAAAATAATAGCATTACAGGCAATGACACACATAGTAACATTGTTATAATACTGACTGCAGTAGGAATACTTGTTGTGACTAGCAGGAGGGTTTAGGACCGTGGTGGGCTTGGTGTGACCACAGGCTTAATCACCCTTGCAAGCCCCTCACCAAATAGGGAAGTGAAGTTTAGGGATTCAGATCCTGGTAACTCTGTGCTTTATTAATATTCATGAGCTCATTAGCATGGCTAAGTACCACCCCGGGAGGGGCCAAGGGGAAAAAAAGGCTGTGCAGCCATTTTTGCAGGAACTAAGTCCATGGAAAGTTTGCTAATGTGAAGTGGTTTATTTTATTCCTCTCTTTTTTTTTTGTTTTGTGTTTAATTTAAATATTATCTGTGTAGCCTAGAACATAGACCTCCCAGCATGAGTGCCAAGGACTCGTCCACCCCTGTGGAGAAGTACAAGCTTGTGGTGGTTGGAGGAGGAGGTGTGGGGAAAAGTGCATTAACTATCCAGTTCATCCAGGTAAGACCCTGCTGGTACCATCATGGCACTGGGAGGCTATGGGCACCTATTCGGGGATCTCAGTATGTCTCCTGCTTTGCTGCTGTTCTGCAGGGTGGAGCCCGGAGCTGGTCTCTTTTAGTTTGCAAACTTTCTGTAGCTGCAGGGCTGGGAAATCTTTTGGGAAAGGGTGTTTTGAAATCTACTGAGTTGCATTGTCATCTGGTGTCGTCTGCTTGTATAATGCAATCAGATCTGCGTGTAAATACAGCACTAGTATGCAACAGTCCCGATTTTCAACCTAACTTGTTCACTGCAGGAGATTTGGGAGTTCGTCTGGCAACGAATTGTCTATTTTACATGTGTGTGCCATACATGTAGCTATGGATCTTCCAGCTACTTAATTCCTGTAATAAGAAAAATGGATTTTGTGATATGTTGTGCTGTGAAAATCATCTCCCATTATTATGTTATCCCTTTGCCTTGTCTATACTACTATATATCCGTTTTCTGCCTTATTTTAGTAACGTGATCTATTGCAGCATTTAGATTGCAAGCTCTGTGCAACAGCGGTCACTGAACTCCTAATTTTTGTTCTTTGTTAGTGTAGAGCACCCAATATTGGTCTGAAATTAAGATCTCTTTAGGCTAAAACTTGTTGCAGTTAAAAAGATTGGGGGTGTCACTGGATACATTGTCCCAGTGCAGTAGTGATGTATGTGACTGTTGACCTCTTGCTGTGGTCTCGCATATATTATGTCTGTCTATAGGAGATGGGCACAGGAGCTTGCAATCCATTTAGGGATCGTAAGCTCCTGTGAGCAAGGTGCTACTTTCACAATGATTTAATAGGCTTTGAACACCCCACCATGTTATACTCCAGTCCTGTTTAATATATTGACTCTAGGTAAAGAATACCATAGTTTCTTATGACATTTTGGCATGAGTATTTTTTGGGTGCTAAGGGTTAATTTCCTGCAGTCGCCTTGACCGCTAATAATGTGTTAAAAGAAGGATGGGAAAGCCATGGGTCTGATTTGGGGATTTGTACATAATCTAAATAGATTAGTCATGTTTTCTGCCCATCCATAGTGGGTTTAAAAATGCAATTCAAGTCCCTGTACAAGGCTGATCATCATTTTAACTCTTGTATTGCAGGGAGGGCTGAGTCTTTTCAGCCAGAGGGGCTTTTTCTATTCCATGATTCAGTTTCTGTGTAATTCAATTATTGCATAAGTCTTCTACTGCCATAGGGCACAGTCTGCACATTGCTGATTAATGTTGTTTTAAATCTCATCTTAACCCTTTCTATGAAAGTGTCCTCTAGCGGCAATTTTTTTTTTATGCTGCTACCAAGTTTGTTTAACAAAAAAAAAATACGATTATTAATTTGATATAAAAATCATCGTTTCACTTGCACTCTTTGATGTACACATTTGTAATACCACACTTTTTTTTTTTTTTGCACTCTGAGATCATCATTAATTTTTTCATCTACAATATTTGTACTGCGCCATTAAATTTGATGGTGATATAAGATATGGGCATCACGGTGGTTAGCACATCTGTCTCACAGCACTGAGGTCATGAGTTCAAATCCCAACCATGGCCTTATCTGTGTGGAGTTTGTATGTTCTCCCCGTGTTTGCGTGGGTTTCATCCAGGTGCTCCGGTTTCCTCCCGCACTCCAAAAACATACTAGTAGGTTAATTGGCTGCTATCAAAAATTGACCCTAGTCTGTGTGTGTGTGTTAGGGAATTTAGACTGTAAGCTCCAATGGGGCAGGGACTGATGTGACTGAGTTCTCTGTACAGCGCTGCGGAATCAGTGGCGCTATGTAAATAATTTTTTTAAAAAAAAATTTTTATTGAAAGCCTGAAAAGCAGTGCTTTCACCCTAGTGCTCGAAAAAAAAAAAAGTGTGTGACTTTAAAAAAGTGCAGAAGGGCGCGGTACATGGCCCTCCTTAAGAAAGGAAGGGCCCTAGTCCCCGACCCCCGGATCCAAAAAGGACCCTTAGGGGGCAAGGGTCTTCAGAACCCCCTTCGCCGCAAAGCTAGGGGGGGGGGTCCCTTTGGCCCTGGGATCCACCGAGGCTTCACCCAGGGCTCGACAACTAGTCCACCCCCTAAGGGGAGGACCTCCGGTGTTTTCAGGGGGGCTGGAACCTCAGGGCCTCACAGCCCCCCCTAGATCTCTCGGGGGGAGAGCCCATAAGGGCCTAACCCGCACCAATAAAATCCAAGTGAGAAAACATATAAAAAAGTGAAAGGGACAAAACAGGTGAGAAAATAAATAGTGCCATGCAAAACGGCCCCAGCCTTTCGGCCGAGATGTTAAAAATTATTCCTGCCTAGCCAAAAGGCCAGGGCAAGGAAAGGTGTGTGGCTGGAAAGTGAGGTCGTGCAACGTGCCATGTTTCAAGTGAGGTTCCCTCTCCTCAGGTGATTATGGCACCCCTGGGTCACCACTCCAGGGGCACATTTTAAATTCGGGCTTTCCAGCTACCGGCCTTCTGGCCAGACCAAGTTTTCCCATGGTCTTTTCAGGTTGGGCGAGGCCTTACTCAGACAGGTACTCACTTGATCTTAGCCAAAAGGCCGAGAAGCGTGTGTGTGTGTGTATGTGTGTGTGTGTGTGTGTATGTGTTAGGGAATTTAGACTGTAAGCTTCAATGGGGCAGGGACTGATGTGAGCAAGTTCTCTGTACAGCACTGCGGAATCTGTGGCGCTATATAAATAAATGATAATGATCTAAGACAATAAAAAAAAAAACAAATTTGGTGCATTGTCTGCATCACAATATTTGTGAACTTTGTTTCCATTGCAGAAACCTTTATTCATCGCATATATTATGTCTGTCTATAGGAAATGCTCACAGGAGCTTACAATCAATGTAGGGATTTGCATTATATTGTATCAAAGTCATTATATTGTTTCCATCTTGTCATGTTGTCAGGTCACATTTGCAGAAATCACATTAGTCTGCGCAGTTTAACTAATGTAATATATTTTTTTGTGGGCAAGGAAAGCAGTGGGGTGGATTGAGCTGAACTTTTTCGCACTGAGGTAACAGAGTTTGCTGTTCTGCAGTGGATTCAGTTTACATTCCTGTGATGGGGGGATTTAGGTAGAGGGCTTTGTGTTCATTCTGGAGAACAGATTTCTAGCAGAAGGCTTCAACTGTTCTTATCTGCCTTGCCCCACCTTGTTTAGCTCTGCTACCTTTACAGTGATTGCGCTCTGAGCTGTAATCAATCCTTTGCACTCCCCACAGAATACAAATTTCCGATCAATTCAGCTTTGACACCTTTTCAGGGACAATGTTATAGAAAGTAATAAAAATAAATAAATAACCCAGTTAAGCAAATATTTCATAACAGTCCTGTTGTAGAGCGGAGGAAGTGTACTTGTCTACTATAAATTTTATTATTTTACCGTATGGCACTGTTTTTGAAGTTGGAACAAATAGTATATGGGTGCAAATGTGTCAGGGGTAGATCTACTAAAGCAGGCCTGTCCAACCTGCGGCCCTCCAGGTGTTGTGAAACTACAAGTCCCAGCATCCCCTTCCAGCTATCAACAGGTTGTCTACTGGCAAAGCATGCTGGGGCTTGTAGTTTCACAACACCTGGAGGCCCGCAGGTTGGACAGGCCTGTACTAAAGCCTCTAAAAAGTGGAGGTGTTGCTCATAGCAACCAATCAGATACTAGCTATCATCTAGACGACTGTAGTAGATAAAAAATAGCTACATTCTGATTGGTTGCTATGGGCAACATCTCCACTTTTACTTTTTTTTTTTTTAAGCTTTTATTAAATTTCTGTCACATTTAAATGTTGGGATCTCATTGTTCTTTCACTACCTGTAATTCCATCTCTACTCTCATGTCCAGAGCATCCAATATGGTAGAAATGTTGTGACGTCATGGATAGCGTTCCACTTCTGGTGTTACAGGAGGCCTCTTTTTCAAAATAGTCATGTATACTATTATCACTGTTTAGAAATGGATTCCAATCCTAAAAAAAAATTCTTTTAAAAGCATTTTATTGGGCATTTACAGCACTCTGAATACAATGGACGCGCCTCCCTGACTTTTCACCGTGGTCATGTGACATGTCAGAGAGTCCAGCAAATGCAATTGTTCATTGATCTGAGGTCCCTTTGATCTGAGCATGATGGCACTGGTGATTGTGGTTAAAATTGTGGCGTGAGTTCAAAGGTCAAGAGGGTCTGGGAAGGAAGGAAGGTAGCAAGTCCAGACATTGGAACCTAATAAACTTCCAGTACAGACAACTGATGAAATTGTTGAACGCTGCTGTGTAGGGGTTGAGCAACTGGGTGAAATTGCCTTATTTGTGTAAAACATCTCAGTCCTTTCACAACACGGTACACATGGCACCGATGATGGGCTGTACTTCATACCAATCCAGCCATCTGCTTTTGTTGGTTACGTTTGCACTGGGATGATTAAAGCTAACATCTGCTCGGTCATATTGGCACAGTCATTTTTTTTTTTTAAGAGGACTTTAGACTACATAATAGTTTTGTTTTTTGTTTTTTAGCAATGTCGCCGCACCCTCCACCTGCAGCTAGTGCAAGCACAGGTGTCTCTTTCTGAATGCTCTCACTATTCCAAAGCTGCTCACCCCTTGCACACCCCTGCTTTGAATTGTAATTTTATTTAGTTGGTGTAGAACTTTTACTGTATTACTATACTATTCTTAGAGTGTATATATAAATATATTATGATGGCTACATACGCTGGGTTATCCACAGTTCGCATAATATCGCAGCTAGTGGTTTCCAATCGACCCCCATGGCCAATATACAGATTGCTGGCGTGTGAGTGGTCACCGGACCGCAATAACAGAAGGGGTCCAGCTGTTGAACAACCCCCATCACGTCCAATTTGGAAACTTAAACGTGTGGCCTAATTTGACTCTGGTTTTGGTGTTCGGAATTTTTATTTTACAAGTTGTAGGAATCAATCAATGTTTGTATATATGCAGAATGTTCTCATCTCAAAAGACATTGCCTTAGGCATCTCGCCCCTGCCTCTAACTCTGCAGATCTGTGACATTAAAGAATTATCAGAGACTTTCCAAGGACAATTAAGGGTGCTAGAAGTAATAATATTGTAATAATGCCTTTTTTGTGTGTTGCAAACTGTACTCACATTTGCTGCAACTTAGTTATGCAATTTGGTACATGTCCGGTACTTTTCAGCAGAGTTAATGTACGTTTACAGAAAAATGGGTGTATGCAAATTAAAACCATTTTAATTGTGCGCTGACTCATTCAACATGTAACCGATCATGATGTCACTGTCTAATATTTCATAGCCAGAGGTAAGGTAGGATTTATGGAATGTCACTAGCCACAAAGAGAACATTTTTTTTTTTTTCAAATAAGCAGGACTCTAGACTCTATGTGTTATCTATATGGATGAGAACTCTGCTACAATATCCCCTCCCCCACCCCCCAAAAAAATGAAGTCATTTGATAGAGTTCATGTCACAAAGAATCAATCTTTGGAGGTATTCACTTTGGCCATGTGGGGCCTGATTCATTAAGGATCTTAACTTAAGAAACTTCTTATTTCAGTCTCTTGGACAAAACCATGTTACAATGCAAGGGGTGCAAATTAGTATTCTGTTTTGCACATAAGTTAAATACTGACTGTTTTTTCATGTAGCACACAAATACCTGATAGCTTATTTGTACACTGACATTTAAAGTTGATATTTGTGTGCTACATGAAAAAACAGTCAGTATTTAACTTATGTGCAAAACAGAATACTAATTTGCACCCCTTGCATTGCAACATGGTTTTGTCCAGGAGACTGAAATAAGAAGTTTCTCAAGTTAAGGTCCTTAATGAATCAGGCCCGTAGTGTGTGTGGAATGGAGTCTGTGGTATTCAGATGTAAGAAAACCAACCAAGAAATAAACTCGATTTTCAGTTTACAAATATGTGGATGGTTGGTTGTTGGCTCGGACTGCTGTCTGACGCTGGTACAGTGATATGTGGGTGCACCCATTGCTGGTCTAATGTTGGAACACTAGCTGGGAGAACCGAATATATTTTGGGCTGTCTGTTACATGGTCCATAATACCCCTAATCTCCTATGGGCATGTTCTGCACATTTTTCTGTACAAAACTGCTGGTCCTGACTTTTGGCCCCGTCTCCTCGCTTTTGTATCAACGTGTCTAGGCCTGCTGCTGTAACTATTCTCCCTATAATGGAACTTGTCTGACCTTGATTTAAAATGTATTTATTCTGACTAGTCCGCACCCGTAACGCATGAGTACCCACAATGCAGCTGGTTTCTTATCAGACAGATAAGTCTGGTATTGATTGCCCGGGGGTAATGTCACGTAATGCCGGCGTTTTAGTTTACAGCTACAGAGATGATGAATTTATCTCCCATTTTAATGTTTGTGGGTCCTTTTCACAAGTGAATTCTCCAGCTCCACGAGTGGTTTGTAGCGCTCTGTACAGCGCTGCGGAATTTGTGGCGCTATATAAATAAATGGTGATGATGATGTGTTAAGTGGGTTTTACAGTGTCCAATAGGGAAGCTGTTCCACTTGGGTTGAAGTCAGCGCAAACTATAATTGTTGTATATGTTTTTTAAATCCAGTATTTTTATTGAAATTTTTTAAGATATAAACATACTAAACAACAAAAAAAAAAGAAAAATTGTTGTATATGTTTACATAGTGTTCCGAGGACAAACGAGCAGTCAGTGAATTAGTTAAATACTCTTTGACAACAGTCTGAATCCCAATTAGCATGCTAGATGGACATTATCTACATGTCTCAAATAGACTCTTCACCTGTATCCCGACCAATGAGCCGATAATGGAGCCATATCCGTGATCCAAAACAAGATTCCGTAAAACAGAAGCTATAAAAAGTTCTTGGCCTGATGTGACCGTAACCCGACGCGTTTCTTTATAACTTATGTGTAGTCTTCTCAAACTAGAGGTGTGTGGGATTTCCAGTCTCGGAGGATTTAAATATCGTCATCAGCTAATCGGGGGTCTGACGATGCAGTAACACGTTAAAGAATGATGTTTTGAAGCAATGTGTTTATTACGTCCTTGTTTGAGAAGTGAATAAAAATCAAATACTTAATAAATCAAACAATTATAATAGAATGTATCAAGGTGTACAGACGCTGATTAAATGACACATGCGGCAGCTGTTACAGCTAAAATAAATGAGTAAAACATAGCCTGGACTTAAGTGTGGAACTGTGTTTTTCATTCAATAACAAATGAACAGACCAATTTGTACCTGAGGGGCCTATTTAACCAGTTCCTAATTTCACAGAAACTTGGCGATAGTCACTATAGAGGAGATAGGTTTTTCGATGGGACGGCCGTTTATCGTGACTGCTGTTCTGGCAGAACACGTTTAATAAATGCTCACCATCTTTCATTCCTTATCATTGTAATAAGGAATGAAAATGACCGTGTGCTATTATTCCAACAAAGTTTCCTCCAATAACATTACGGAAGTGGAGCCAGACAGTTCCCTGATTCTCCATCAAAACAGCTTATATGTGTGGCCATATAAGCACATTGTGGACTTTGCTACTTTTATAAATCATTATATGGAATACGTGAATATATTATTATACCTGAGTATCTGTGAATGTGGGCAGCGCCGTGGTTAGCATTGCTGCCTCCAAACACTGGTTCCAATTCCAACCAAGGTCCTATCTGTGTGGAGTTTGTATGTTTTTATTGTGTTTGATGAGTTTCCTCCCAGTCCAAAAAAACATAGTGGTAGGTTATTGGCTTCTGATAAAATGGAAGTGTGTGTGTTAGGGAATTTAGACTGTAAGCTCTAATGTTTTCAGGAACCTGAATGACACACACTCTCTGTACAGCACTGCCTAATATCAAGGTGCTATATAAATATTTTATTGCTTTGGTATTAAAGTATATATATTATAAGACTCCTCCTGCTGAGTGGCTTCCATTTTTTAACGCAGAGTTACGTCAGCGTTGGAAGACTATTTCCAGGTTTCTTCAGCCAATTATGAACCAAATCTGTTATAAAACTCTTTTAAAAGATCTAACTATTGACTATTTTTATGTTACACCCCCCTTTAACGCCACGTATTCCAAAATGCTGGGCACCCCTGGTAAAATTGCAAGTTTCAGTGAAAAGAATTTGACACGACCTCTGCCGGGTACAAGCTTAAACACGACTCTTTCCTGCACAACTTGATGGACAATTTCTTTGCTGAATTTAACAAATTTTAAAAAAATATATGAAGGTGGCATGTGCAAAAGTTTGGGCACCTTGTCCGTACTTAATAACGCCACCTTTAGCAGAAATCCCAACTTCTAAATATTTCTTTGGGTCAACCACGAATAGTTCTCAGCTTGGTTTAGGAATTTGTTCCTCGCATATCTCTAATAGCTCAGAAATAGCATTATTTATTTTCTGCATGCACTGAATATTTGAGATCTCCCCAGAGATTTTTTAGTAATCAAGTCTGGGGACTGTGAAATCCGTCCCAAAAGTGTCCTTTTGTTCTCGGAAGCTCTTGGTTGATTTTGAGGTCTGTTTTGGATTGTTGTACAGCAAAATTTTCTACTCTTTATCTAGCATTTGATTATATTGATTTAAACGAATGAAACCTTCCACCAGAACATACATTGTATGTAATAGATTCACCTCTATGCTTTAAGGGTTGCCAAGATCTTTTCTTGAAATACTCTACAGGATTTTGGCCACGACCAAGAAACAAAAGAAAACATTTGGAGAAGAATTTTACATTTTTGCATCGTTAGTCCACAGTCAGGGCCGTAACTAGGGCTGTGCGACAGGGGCGACCGCCCAGGGCGCAACGCTGAAGGGGGGCGCAATTTAGCAATATTTTAGGTCAATTTGGTTAAAATTGAGGGCTAGGGGGGCGGCATTTGTCTTTCTCGCCCAGGGCACTAGAATTCTAAGTTACAGCTCTGTCCACAGTACTTGGGTTTCCGAAAAGTTTCTGGTTTACGGAAGTATTGGTTTTTAAGACAACCTTTGCAATGTGGAAGTAAGAAATGTTTCAGCCAAATAACTCTTCCGTGCACATTATTGATCCTGTGTCTGCATTCTGCAGTTTTGTTTTCTCATGGTTTAATTGACTTGTGAGCTTTAAATAAAGGCTTGAGGCTAAAAATAAAATATTTAAATAATCAACTGAAGGATGCACAAACGTTTACACTTGTCACATTCACTATCTGCAATCTGTTAAATTCAGCAAATGAATGGTAATTGTGCAATACAATGGATCATAATGAGGTGAACCCTGCAAATCACTTATAGATTTAGTAAAACATGCAATTTGTCTACAGATGTCTATATGCATTTTCTTCATGTTATTTTATAACTTTTTGTTGTTGTTATTAACCTCTATTTAAACTCTGCCTATCACAGCCTTTTTTTCCCCCCCTTTCCTTTTCCGCTGCAACTACAGTCTGCAAGGAAAATATCTTCAAATATCCATTAAGGCTCTCTTCCAAATGCACTGTGGCTCAGTGGTTAGCATTTCTGCCTCACAGCACTGGGGTCATGAGTTCGATTCCCGACCATGGCCTTATCTGTGAGGATTTTGTATGTTCTCCCCGTGTTTACGTTGGTTTCCTCCAGGTGCTCCGGTTTCCTCCCACACTCCAAAAACATACTGGTAGGTTAATTGGCTGCTATCAAAATTGACCCTAGTGTGTGTGTCTGTGTGTGTGTGTGTTAGGGGATTTAGACTGTAAGCTCCAATGGGGCAGGGACTGATGTGAGCGAGTTCTCTGTACAGCGCTGCGGAATCAGTGGCGCTATATAAATAAATGGTGATGATGATATTTATATGACACAGGGTCACCAGCGTAGCTGAGCTCTTTAGCTTCTTAAAAACCTGCCTCTTTACACACACGACCTCCATAAATGATAACAAGCAGTCCTGGGGGAATATTTTGACATAGAGAAAAGACCACTGATTAGATGACTTTCAAATAAGGAAGTAGGAGAAGATGAGGAGGAAAAACGTGATTCCTTTAATCATACGTCCGGAGATATACTTGGCACTGTGTGCACCTCACAGAACAAAGAACGTATTCACAGAAAAAAGAAGCGATATACAGCGGCTATAAAATGAATTCACTCCTTAAATACTTACCACTGGTCAACACAGAATACTCTAAGGTCAAATAAAAAAAAAAAAGACTGATTACAAAAGACCCCATCTTTGTAGAAGAACAGTGAGCAGCTTTGGATAAGTGTCAGCATTGCTCTTGTGGACACAGTAAATTTTGCTCCTTTGTCTACACTAATGCCCGCCTTCAATGGGGTCTGATCAGGAACAATAGTGAAGAGCAACGTTCAGATTATTCCAGACTCTCCACGGGAATGAGGCCAGAAATTTGGATCGACAATTTTTTATTTTTCTTTATTTTGAACTTTTGCCACTCCAAAGTGGCTTATGCTCTCGTCACCATGGTCCGCAATAGGGATATTGTTCTTGGGATGATGTCCAATGTTAGGCATGGGTCAAACCTTGCATCGAGGCCAGAAAGCTCAAACTTGGGTTTGTACAACAATGGAATCTTTCGCTTGATATATGGATCTCCCTCATAGTTCCTGCAACAGTCTAGGAGAGATTTCATGCAAATTAGCTGCCAGCAAAGGATTCTCTTTCCACACCCTCCCATAAAGCACAGATGTGTGAAGTGCCTGGGCTACTATTCAAGATTAACTTTGTCAACGTTACAATAGGACTCTCTGCTCCCTGGTAAGTGCCCTTCTTGCACTGATGCTCAGTTGACACTGATCACATTTGTGCTATAAATTCTCTCTTTCCTTATGATTGATTTGGCAGTACTTCAGAGGATACTAAAAATCATCAATCTTCTATTTCTTCTAATTGATACCATTTTCATGGGATTTGTTTTATGTTATTTGGTGTTCATGATGAAGCTCTTGTTTGGAAATTCACGAACCAGCTGTGGGTCCTCTCACAGAGCAGGTGGTTTTTATATTAAATTCAATTGAAACAATTTAATGGTGCACAAGTGGGCTACAATCAGTTGTGTGACCCTGAAAGGCAGTTAATTAAACAATGGTTTATTTAGGGAGGTCTTAGAGAAAAAAAGATAAATACTTATGCAGTCTTTGTTATTGTCTGCCTTTTCTATTTTTAGTTATGGCATTAGAGTATTTTGTTTTGTTCAGTGGGAAGAGTTTCCAAATAAATCTATTCTGATTCCATGATGTAAGAAAATGTGAAAATTGCAAAAGGGGGGTGTGCATACTTCTTGTAGCGACTGTGTTTGTGTAATATAACTCATTTATTAGATCTAT
This sequence comes from Mixophyes fleayi, assembly GCF_038048845.1. Taxonomy (NCBI): domain Eukaryota; kingdom Metazoa; phylum Chordata; class Amphibia; order Anura; family Limnodynastidae; genus Mixophyes; species Mixophyes fleayi. The sequence continues at coordinate 20,859,379 of NC_134412.1, forward strand.
TATATGCTATTGTTCCACTAATGAATACTTCTAGAAAGTAGGAATAGTTTTTTTTATTTCTTCTAAATAACGTACAAATGAGCAATGGAAACCTTGTCTGCCAAATTCCGAAGGCTTTTTCCAAATAACAAATTCATGTTGCTAAATTTAAAGTGATTTTGCCTCCATTAATTATTATTTTCACTGTACTTGACTAGGTTGGTCTTTGTATAATTTATGTTGCTCATAGTCCATCTTTTACGTCTGTGATATTATATGCAAATGAAAGGGAGAAGACTATTTTTTAAAAAATAAAACCTATACAAGTTTAAGAGGGTTTTTTTTGTTTGGGTGGGGAGAGGGGTAGACTGAATACAAGTAGTACACTTTCAAGGGTTTATTTTTATTTTAACAGCTGATTGGCTGCATTCGTCATAAAGTCGTCTCCATCATCTCCTCTTCAATGAACACTGTTCACTCAAAAATGCTTCCCTACTCTCAGGAAATTTATACTTCAATGGTATTCTTTCCTCTTTTTATCATCTGATATCTAAAACTCCATACAGCTTCTGAGTAGACCCATGAGATAGTAGTATAATTTCCCATGCAGAGTAAATGTCTGCAATCGCCTTAAATCTGTAGTGTGTAATGTGTGAGCAGGCTCTGACTATATCGCTCTGCTGCAACCAATCAGATTCTAGCTATCACATTCTAGAATGTACAAGATAATTGAATAGCTGGAACCTGGTTGCTATGGGCAACACTTCCACTTTTCTTTGTCTGTTTCATGACTATATGACTGCGCTTCCTATGGTCTGCGTTTCCACCTGCTCCTTCCTTTGTACTTAGCTGCAACAATACTGAATCCATAGTTTCAGAGACAAGCCGTGAGGTATATGTCTTACACCAGCATTGTGACATCCAGGACACACACCAATTAAACAATATATCCTAATTATGTGGGCACAGTTACATCCCTTATAACTAGCCACACACAAACCTATAATATTACTCTGCACCAAGGACAAGATCTATTTTTAATTTGGCCACCCGTGTGGGAGGTCTGATTGGCCGATCTATTACAGCTTGGTAGTGGAATACTCTGCTGCCCGCTGTAATCTGCCAACCAGATTTTTTTTGCTATATCTGAAAAGCTAACGGGTTTGGTTGAGCGTACCAATAATTTTGGGAGCCTCACATTTGGAGCTATTGGGTCACTTTGCCAATATCGATAGATGTGTGCCTATCGTGAAAATTAAGTGTGCCAGAATCTCACCGGGTATTTTGGAATGTTACTAGTTTAATTGATGATATCTGCACAGTACTACTTGCCAAGTAAAACAAGAGTACTTGTTAAATTAAATGTGATTTTTATACAAATTTTTTTTTTTTTTTTTTTGTAAACTATGGTCAGTGTTCCGTTGGTCTATGGGACGTATTTCGCTTTTCTTGGTAGACTAATCCAAATGGCATCTACCGGTCGTTAAGTTTCTATTTAACATACCTTTTATGTTGGCACCGTTATTTCTGCTGCATAAAAAAATAAATACTCTTGAAAATGTCCTGTATGACACCAAACTAACTCCCACACTACAAATAAATACACAACAGATGTATTGTGGGCAACAACGAGCCGCATCTTTTATTAATACAAAGTTCTTGTTGGGAAAACTGTATGCGACTAGAAATAATGTAATTATGTTGAATATAACTGATGCCTTTATCCAAGTGGCATGTGGTAGAGGAGATACAGATAGCACCAACCCCTCCCCTACTGGTACACATAATTGTACTTCACTGGAAAGCAGACGAGTAACACAGGCTGGAAGAAGAAAATATTTATTTAAAGTCCTAATAGAGTAAAAAGATGATATTAAAACATTGTAAATGAACTAATGATAAAACGAAGCGGTGAGTTGCTTTATTAGGTAACTTATAATGGTTGACCACACCCCTTAAAATAAGCTCCTCCCACTGGAAATTCCACCAATCCCTGATATCCTAGCACTGACCTATCTCCCCAATATCCCACGCTCCTGTGGCCCAGGGGATGCTCATTATACAATACAGGACCCTCACAGGGAAAAAAAACCAAAAAAACGAGGAGGGCAAAGACTTGACATTCGTTAAACCTGCAGTTATCTGTACTTTCATTGCAATGTACTGTAAAAATAAACAATTTCTCTGCCTGTTGATAAACAGGAAATGGCAACAATTTCATCTTCACATTCTAAATATAACCCATGCAGAGATGGAAACAATGCAGGATCAGGGGGGTTTGTTTTGTTCCCTTAAACAACCTTTTTATTTGTTTTAAAAGTTACAAAAATAAACTGCAGTGTTTTTCACATACAGATCCGTTGACGGAGCACAACGTGTTTTTGGAATAAACTTAGAGTAAAATATTTAACTGTTTTGCCCAAACAACAAATAACAGTGTGAGGTATAGTAGGGCACACAAAGCCATTAACTTATAATATACCCGTGGTCATATGCGTTAACGTAGTACAAACTATTGCACATACAGGCTTTAAATGTCTTCCTCTCAAATATGTGTTTTAATGGCTTTAACTCATACCTGCCAACTTTTCCTTGTTGGCTTCAGGGAGATTCTCGGATAGGTTGGCGCAAGGCCTGACGAATCGCATCATTTTGGCCAATTACTGCAGGGGGCAGGGCTAAGATTACGCAATATTTGCGGCATTAAGCCCCGCCCCCACCACTTATCTATTGCGGGGCGAGAACCAGGAGGTTGCCCTGCACTCCAAGAAATGCGGGAGTCTCCTGGACATTTCGGGAAAGTAGGCAACTATGCGTTAAAGAAAAGCAGCTAATGAATCTCTAGAGACTGAAGTGTCTTTTACATTTCTGTCCCCATTACTGAAGTCATGTTGTCTTACCTGTCAATCTTTGATTAAATCTTGGTCTCCATGAAAATGGCCACCTCCATAGGCATCAATACATGGACATAGGACACAATTTCTGAACTGTGTCATCATGCCACAGATGGCGAAGCCAACCACGTCTTGTACTGGCTCAGCATCAGGGAGAATGCCAGACTCTTCAGGGAGTGAGGGAGGTCACCCCTATTTCAGGGAGTCTCCCTGACTTTCAGGGAGAGTTGGCAAGTATGCTTTAACTTGAAGGGCAAATTCTGGGGGCCCACGTATCAATTTACCTTTGTAATTTGACCAAATGTGAGGTGGTTTCTAATAGAATCTATTGCACACCTGACAATCGGGGGACCTAGAATAGGGGGTGCAAATATAGTTCCATTTGCTTTGTTGCCCCCCCCCCCACCTCATTTAAGATTAATTTTTTAAGCTCCTCCTCCTGACGTGATTACCAGGTAAGCACAATCTACAGTAGGAACTGTGTTAGAGCAATGAGTGACTGAGCGGTGTAGCTGCTGTTCATTACATGCCCACACTTGTCAATCACACAGGGTTCCGATTGTAAACGCTGAGGTTTTGCATTACTTTTACCAGCAAATACCATCTACAGACCTGCCCACTGGCTCCCCAGTGTCCACATATAATTAAATATAGCTTTAGATGTTGTTTTTAAAACAAGAACCATAAATCTAAAACAACCAGAAATAGATTATAGGTTCTTATAAGATTAAAAGCCCCAAAATGCCATTCTGTTGAGACTTCATTTCTCTTCACCAATTCTACATGAATATATTTTTCCTAAAAAGTAAAACCAGTATTTAACACTACTATATATAAAAGACTGGATTGTTTTATAAGCAAAGTGAGTCCATAATACTCTTTCACTCCTTTGCAACAGTTTGGCAGTTAGGGGGAGGTGCTTCACTATTAGAGCAGATACAGAATGACTGACCGCTTGGCAGACTTGTGTTGCAGAAATGCATTTTCTGGATAGGTTGATTCGTACACAGTAGATTGGAAAGTGAATTAACTCATAATGACGGCCTTAGCGCTTTGAATTAGAACAGAGCTCATTGGGTAATAATGGTCGTTTTCCAAACCACAGAAAAAGGCATTCCTGCAGTGCTATTTTAACTGCGCCTACCCATAGTACTGGAAAACAAAATAGGAGAGATGAAGTATAGAATGACTAGATACTGTTAGTGAGCTGTAACCAGGAGAATTGTATGCAACGGGATGTGCCTATATAATGAGAGCTTCTAGGATGAGCAACGGTATAAGAAATGTATTTAAAATACCAGATTTGACATTGTCATTTGTGGCAGCACGGTGGCTCAGTGGTTAGCACTTCTGCCTCACAGCACTGGGGTCATGAGTTTGACTCCTGACCATGGCCTTATCTGTGTGTAGTTTGTATGTTCTCCCCGTGTTTGCATGGGTTTCCTCCAGGTGCTCTGGTTTCCTCCCACACTCCAAAAACATACTAGTTGGTTAATTGGCTGCTATTAAATTGACCTTAGTCTGTATGTGTATGTTAGGGAATTTAGACTGTAAGCTCCTATGTTGCAGGGAGTTCTCTGTACAGCGCTGTGGAATTATATAAATAGCTGATGTCTAAATAAATGGTGTCTAGCATATTGTTGACATTATAATTATTAAAATGTTGTTGTTCCTCTTTTATAACTTACGCGGCACTAATACAAATATTTTATATTTGTGTAAAAGATGAGGATGATACATATCCGCCTCGTTGTTTTTTTTTTTTTTTTAGTTTCCATAGAATTTGGAAACTCATGAATAAAAATATATTAAATATTAGTTCTTGTATAAGGTTTGAGGTCAGATGTGGCCCTCTAAGGCTTTTTGGTGGCTCCCAGTTTCACTGAAAGCTCCATAGATTGACAGAATTTCTTGAACCGTATTCTGTGAACACTTGGTTACAACAAATACCGTCACTTGGAAATAATTGGACGGTTCTGCTCTAACTCATTACCTCCCACGCTGACACAAACCTCATGAAAGCATTTAGTTTAAAATACACTTACAAGTTAAAGATCAGTGCTGTGTTTTTAAAAACATGTTTTGGGAGCTGTGTTTGTGCGATCACACACCATGGCTTGAAATGGCCACAAAAATACTGGTTATATGTTTTTTGTTTGAAAAATCTGACTCCTTTCGGTGGCCTGACATTAAGCGATCTCAGAATGTGTGTATCCAGACAAGAGAACTACGTACTTGAGGCTAAAGGCTTTGCCTGCCAGACAAATATATTGTTTCCTTTTGCTATTTTTGTCGCTGGACTCTCAATGCCACAGACGTGGAGTGAAAAGGATGCAGCCCAGATGAGATTTTCCTGCAAAAGTACAGAACGGTTACCATGTCTCGTTAGACAGCTCACTGTATCTTGCCTTAATTATGTTCTATTGGCCTGATCAGAGGAGTCCAAGACTTATTTTTTGCAATATTGTAATTTATAACAACTTACAGCATATCTAATATTTTGTTTTCCTGGGATATGACAACATTAATGGAGTTGTGTTTTTTAAATAATACCTATAACCTCCAGTGTTCCTGTATTATGGGGCAGATATTCGATTTAGATGGGCATTTATCCCTGCAGCATGTATGGATAATGAAACTGTAAAATCATCAATATGCAAATTAGGTGACCTCTAGAGGTCAGCTGATGAGGGATCATGTGTTGTTTTAAGAGTCGATTAGGGAGTAAGTATTAATGTCCAATTAGTCCGGTGTCGCTGGGCATGTTGGCACGATTGGAAGATAACCCCCACACACAGGCCAATAGAGGAAATCTGTGGTCATCTTCTGTCTGCATTTCCAAATATGTCTAATAATCATCCTTGCCTACTTTCTTCAGCTCCCTTCCGGGAGCCAGCCAGTGGAGGTGAGGGGGCGGGGCGGCCGAAATTGCGTCATTTTGGCCCCTCCCCCTGTGACGGCATGACGCAAATTGCGTCATTTGACAGCGGGGGCGGGGCCAAATGCCGCGATTCACCAGGAATCGCGGCGTTTGGGATCTAATTCTGCCCACTTCACTAGGAAGTGGGGCACTTCCTAGTGAAGAGGGCAGAATTCGGGAGATTGCCACACTCGCCCGGGAGACTCTCGCAAAATGCGGGAGTTTCCCGGACATTCCGGGAGAGTTGGCAAGTATGGTAATAATGATCCTATGGGTTTTAGGAAGATCACAAGTGGCTTAGTGTCCTGGCCAGTGTGAAATAATTTTGGTGCAGTAGCCAGACTTGCTCTAGTGCAGTGTTGGCTAACCTGTGACACTCCAGGTGTTGTGAAACTACAAGCCCCAGCAGGCTCCGTCAGTAGATAGCCAGCAGAAAGCTGGCTATCTACTGACGGAGCCTGCTGGGACTTGTAGTTTCACGACACCTGGAGAGCCAAAGGTTGGCCAGGCTGGCTCTAGTGCAGTGTTGGCTAACCTGTAACACTCCAGGTGTTGTGAAACTACAAGCCCCAGCATGCTTTGCCAATATATAGCAGCTTATTGCTGGAAGGGTATGCTGGGACTTGTAGTTTCACAACACCTGGAGTGTCACAGTTTAGCCAACACTGGACTAGTGAATGCTTGTGGACATAATCTGCTGGCCATGTTTGTTTTTACTTCCATTTTGATTGTTGTTTCCAAACTGTTAGTAATAGTAAACTTGGGGAGGAGATCATAAAATTACTGTAGAAACTGATTTGACACGCCGGAATTGCCAAAAGCCCCAATTGACTGTGTGATTGGTGGAAAAATGAAATTGCGTGTGATTTAATAACATTTCCAGGTGTATACACTATACTAGGTGTCCATGACCAATCTGTCTGTTCATTGGCTACTGCTATCACATGACTCGTGACAGAAAAACATAATCCTTACAAAGATCACTTCAGTTTAACATCTTTATTTTTGTCTCGACTGCACAGACTTTGTGAAGATGTCCCCCCTTTTTCATACAAAGCCTGTTCTATTATAAATTTTAATGGCATATGAAATACAAAAAACAAATATATAGTCATATAATAAACACACAGTATATTTTAGACATCTGTGCACTCTGCCATAAAGCTCTTGTTTCTGTCACGTTACTATTTTGATGCAGTATATAACGCATGCATTGTTAACACTTGTATTTTTTGTCTTCTCAATACAACTAAAATATTGTACCTGAAAATAAAACATTTTAATTTAAAATGTATAATTTAAGACCGTACGTGTTTTATTTTCAGTAGGTAAATTAGTGAAATTCTTTTCTCCTGAGGTAAATGTTGCTCGATGAAAAGTGCAGGTGGGTTTAGCGTGTGTATTAAACTGGCATCTAATGAACTAATGTCTATGGTTTACGGACCGTATGAAGTGGCGGGATACCTGATCGGGTTAATACAATGCATACATTCATCCTTAAGGTATGAACAGGCTTTTAGTCATCTATATAGCTGTTTTTTTAAGCACCCCTTTAATTGATGGGGGAGTGGGGTGGAGTTACGGGAAGACTTGCTATTTCCAGGGAACCGGGGGGAGGGAAAATCCTAAATAAATGGAAAGTCTGTTATGTCTGCACGGTGTAGCAGGTTACTGAACAAAATGGGAGCGCTGGCTGTTAAATACGACGCCTGTCAGGTGACCCGACCCTCCTGAGGGGAGAGATGAGGTTATAAAGAAAGTCATAACGTGAGATGAAGGACAGGAGAGAGGTCTGGTGGAGAATTTCACTTGGCATAAGCAAGATGGAGAAGGGAAAAAATGCTCATCCGCTAATATGTGCGATACTCTCTGTTGCTCCTCTGTGTTTCTAAACGCTATTGATTGTACCACATTCTTATTTATTCAAGACCAAATCGATGCATAGTCACATTAATCAGACCAAAGGGGAATTCAATTAGCTGCAAAGTGTTTCCGTACCGTCCGCGAGACACTTCCCGGCGGAGATTTGACAGAAATCTTCCCCTCGTCTTACCTCTAAGGTGCGAGGGGAAAATCATTGGAGATTTCTAGCGTTTTCTATCGTAATCGCTGGCAATGTGCGCGGAGCGAGGTCTGCACGCCACGTCGCCGCAGTTGAATCCCCCCAAATGTGAACTTCAATATCCTTTCTTGGGCTGAGGTAATATTATCCATCGTCAAGATGATCAATACTGCTCGGACTGAATTACTGGCTTTTTTCCTAAAGGAAAATAGGAATTGTACCAGTTGCCTTTGTAGGCCATTAGATGCCGCCATTTTGTGGGATGAACAAATACCCATGAGAATGCAGCCTGTTTAGTAGGAATGGGTTGCAGCTCTTGGGTGCTGGTTACTAGTGAACTGAAAGACTGCATTCAGAACAGAAATCTATATCTATATCTCTATCTCCACTCTCTCGGAATTTCCTGGAGACTCCCGAATTCCAGGTAGGACTCCCGGGAGAGCAGGCAAGTCTCCCACTTTTTGCCCATCGGGTACCAAAATAACACAATTTGCACGGAATCGCGTCATCTTAGCCGCGCTCCTGCGTCAAAATTCCGATTTAGACACGGGGGTAGGGCCAAAATGATGCAAATTGCCCCGCCCCTTCCACTCTCACACCACACCCCCTCTCCAGGATCTCCCATGATGCCAGAAACACAAAGTTGCCAAATATGATACCCACAGATTAACAGTTTATCAGCCCTGGTTCCGTTCTCTGGGCAGCGGTGCTCGATCGTTTACCGTGACTTTTAAGACGTTCATGAAACCAAATGAACAGATGCGATGTGTTTGGGTACAGTAAAACATGATCGTGGGAGTGTACACACGCTTCCAATATCTGCCAAAATGGTAGTGAATCGTGTGATCTGCACATAGGCACACTGAGGTGTGGGGGGGGGGTTCCTAGTGCCTGGAAACCCCCCTACAAGCCTGGGGCACTGTATAATTGAGGTGGCTGGACCCTGCTCCCGCTTCACACGGCTCTGCATGAAAAGGGAGAGCTGCGTGCACCTAACAGTAGTGCACGTAGCATTACCCATGTATATTATGGGGACAGGAAGAGTTGGAGAGCAGCCAAGCACTGTCTAATATTATAGCCACGCCCCCATGCATGCTGGTCACACCCATCGGTGGCGTGGTGTGGAAACCCCCCTCTACAAATCCTGCGTTTGACCCTGCTGCACAATTAATTGCATCAGTGTGTACCCAGCTTTACTCTTCTTACAGCTGTGAACTCGTAGGCCGCAGTATTGCACATGCATAAAGTTTTCTCACTACCCCTATTAGCTGCAGAATGACTCGGCCATGCTTACTGAATGGCGGTCCTCGCTGTTATCATGGGCTGTGGGTGGACACTGCTTCCTTCCACTTCTGCAACTGAAAGAAAAGTGAGACAACCGAGAGTATCTAGCCCGGAAACCTGACCCTCTTACTGGTATTTTAAGGTCCAGTGGCCTCTTATTACCAGACAGCTTGATTTATTGCCCATACAAATAGCAGGATGTTTAAATTGTGAAGGAGATAGTTATTGATTTCTTGGGAAACGCATACGCCCTTCTCAGGTGTGCCAAGGGGCCGTTTGAGGGTTACACGCGGCGTATACATAGATTTATACGGGCGGTTTATATGTGTGAAAATCAGTTTTGTATTTATATTTAAACTTTATTATGCATTGCACGGTGCATGATTTGTGTGTAAACAGCTGTACATAGTGTTTCACAACACTTAGTGACCATGGGATCTGGGTTTGCAATGTCTTGTTTGATAAAACTTATGTCAGGCCAGAGGAAGCAATAGCCATTTATTACTTACAGTATATAGCTGACCGCTTCAAGTCAGAAGACTACTAGCATTAAATGACTGAACACACATAGTTCTGCAATTTTTTTTGTAAGACCTATATTTTAATATTGACTCTCTAAGGGCCTGTTCACATCTATCGCTGTTTACGTCTATTAAAAATAGGATGAGTGGTCTTTCTTTGGTATGGGAATAAACTTCACTTACTTTTTTATACGCCCGCTAGGCCTTTAATTCCTAGCTAACACTTGGAATATACTGCATTGTGAATGTTGTATTTATTTATTTTTTTGTTTCCTTGTTTGTTTTTTTTCCTCTTTTCTCTGTTTTTTTTTTTTTTTGTAACATATATATTCTTGGTACTTGATTACTACCAATGACTTGTACTGTGGTGTTTTATATTTACCTGCTGTTACAAATAAAAAGTAAAATATAAATAGTATGAATGATTTATTATGGTCATATGTTCGCATTCTAAAATTATACCATTGCGTTTTTAACGTTTTAGAATACAGAACTACCCAGTTCTTCTGTGTTAATGTGCGCTACCAATGCTATAGATCGGTTTTTGGAGATGCTGTGATTTTTCCAATCCAATTTAAAGGGGCATATTCAATTGTTTGAATATTCCGCCGCGTTAAAACTATTACCGTTATTATGCTAATGGTAAGCTGGATTTTAGCTCGCGGCTCAGTGAGCTGTGAGCTGAAATCCAGCGAGAAAACTACCGTAATAACGTGCGGAGCGCAAGATTTTCGGTGTTTCCGCCGGCAATTGAATATGCCCCATAGTGCTCTTTTTCCCAGTGCATAGGCGTGATTGAGCGCTAAAATATTTTGGCATCATTGTAAAATACTAGATAAATGGAATTTGTTTCACCTGTCAATTAAAAAATCTACTTTGCTACTGGGTGACAGGTTATCATGGCGGTTGCAGACATTACGCGGACTGAACAAAGTCTGTCCGTGCGCTAGAAACCAGTGATGTCATGAAGACCCTTTAAACCCTCATGTATCGGTGATGTAACTGGATCCTAGGGAATTGATTGGCTGCATTTGTGTAAATGTGGGAGGAGCTTCAGCTGTCTGTAGTGCAGAAGTACTTTATGTAATGTTTAAACATAGCTGCATTGGAAAGTCAGGGTAACACTGAACAGTTATTTTACCTTCAGTGGTTCATACCAGAAAACTTTCAGTTCTCAGAGCTAGGTTGAGGTTCTTTCGTTCTGAGTAGTTCGCTTGACGGAGGCTACATCTTACCACTTCCCCCAAAACAAAATGTCATTTTATTTTCACCATTCCATTTACATTGACTTTGTAAATCTTGTGTTTTGCGAATTGATCTCCATTAAAACAGTTTTTTAATAAAGAAAAATTGTCTACGGGAGTTTTAAGATCCGTCCGATTTCGTTTGGACAACTTCAAGAATAGATCTTCTATGTTGTCCATATAAACACTTTATGGATGTTTGTGTTTTACTGTAGATTATAAATATCTTACAATTTACAAAGGGGTTCAATGACTATGTGAAAGAAAGATTGAATGTCCTAAACACAGGTAATAGAATTACTGTAAAGCTGTAGGTGATTGGCAGTTGTGTAGTGAAGGGGTTAACGCCAAGGCTCCCTGGGGTGCCTCAGCGATCTCTCGGGTGCTACAGACAGGGCTGATGGTAACCAAGGCGGGGAACTACTTGGTCATTATTTCGGCTTAGGGGTGCCTTGAAAAAATTATGGAGACCCTAAGGGTGCCTTAAACTGAGAAAGTTTGGGATCCATAGGGTTAACGGATTAAATATGTTTAAGTCGGAACTCTTTCATTTTTGAATTTGAAGTTATTTAGCACATATTGTATGTCACTGCATTTATAGTCATCCCATTTAAAGTTGTAATTACGTGATTTATTGAAATAATTAACAAATTCATACGTATAGACCCACAAACGTCATAAAAAAAATAAAAAAATTCTTAGAGTTTAAAAGTGCCAATCTATCCTTTTTCAAAATCATACTGGTGCGAATTATATGACTGTATGGAATACATTGTGAAAGCGGAGTACGTTGCCGGACACTACGGTGACTCAATGGAATCTGCGGGGTAGATTGATCACACTTTTTAAAAAGGAAAATGGCTGTTTTGTTGATGACAACTAATCGGATTCTATCCAATCATTTTGTAGCACGTGCTAAATAAATAGCTAGAATCTGGTTGCTATGGGCAACGCCTCCACTTTTCCTTTTTAGACGCTATACCCCTAAAAATATTATAAATTTAAATTCTGTATATCCCATTTATTTCCATTTTTACTGGATAACTTAAGCGAATAATGCACACACTTTTTTTTTTTTTTTACTAGCTACGTAATTGATTAGTTCCTGCAATTAATGTCCTCTGCCAATCGCTGTAATTGGGTTTTATTCTTTTGAATTTGTGAAACGGTTGTAGTAGCAACCAAAGGGCGTCCCCTTCTAAACGACCCTCTTTGTAAATAGACTTTTATGACATCGTGGTATGACCCCTTGTTTCTATTATGTTCCTGACAGACGTGGGCTGTGAAACGCGCAGAGCATTCTATAGGGAGTGCTTTTATGGTATCCCGCCTTGTGTTTGGGAAAGGCGATGCTCAGTATTCGAATATGGGGATATGACTGTTGTCCTGTTTTATTGGTGTCACAATCTGAGCAAAGTCTGAGGTAGATATTTGTGTTTGCTGCCGTCTGGCAGCCTGTAGTGAATGACACAGATCCGCTGTTTAATGGCCTCCTTGTCTCCTACTCTGAATGCCCATAAACATGGGGAAGCCTTTAACAAGTGTTGGGACACACAGACAGAAGCCTTTACAGCCTCTCCTTTTCTGTGCCCATGTATCTTCTCATTCCCTTATGTCAAAGACTTAGTTATTTCTGCTTTTTAGCATTTTATTCATATTGCCATTGTTAAATTTGCTGCTTATTAATAGATTCCAGAGTGACCCGTTCCGCCAGGGTCACATTATCCCTCTGTTTTATGTCCCACAAATTTCCCAACTGACGTAACGAAGAATTTTCCACCAACTTTTTATGCCGATCGATTTTTTTTTTTTTTTTTTTTTTTTTACATGCGATCGATGTTCCGATCGCTCGGTCCTTGGACTGCATACACACTAGCCTTGTTTTAGACGATAAAGGGAAGAGCGGACGTCCCGTTAGCAACTTTTTACAGCCATGTTGTCGTGAGCAATAATTTTAATTTCGTACACACTGAAGCAACATTTGTCGTGGATCTGTCGGAAGTTTATACACACTACACAACGGAAACGAAATTGAAACGAAAATATTTAACAGTACGACCAACCAAATGAGGCGACAATCGTCCATTTGGGCAGACTTTCGACCATCGTGTCACTGCACACACTGACCCGACTTTTGAACGAGCGGTATGTCAGCCGATTATTGGACAAAAACCCTGTAGTGTGTACCTAGCTTAACAGAGACTTAATCATTAACCTTAGATAAAACCTTGGCTAAATTTAACCAATGCCATGCAGAGGGTACATTTATTTCCTTTTTTGTTTTATTTGGCAAAGTAACCTTTAGCGTGGGGTGCACGGGCGGCTTTGTAAGCCAATTCTGATGTGTTGTGAGCAATCGTTTCTACTTATAACAGGATTTAGTTCCTTCTTAATGAATGGTTAAACATTTAAGCAATAACTTGAGCAGAGAGAATAACTATTTATATTATCCACTTAGTAATTGTGAGTTATTGTTCAAAAATAAGTTTATTCAGACGTCTTTCTTTAGAATAATGCAGAAATCTTGGGCTGTTGCAACAATTTGCTGACCTAAGATGACCCTTTATATAAAGGTTTTGTGGCCTGTCTATTTAGTACATACTGGAGCGATAAAATTCAATGAAGGGGATACTAGTTTTGAGTGAAATACTTTAAGGAATTGATTATTAAAAGTACACATTGTTGGGCTAAGGCGGAGTTGGGTGGGCGCCTGCTTGTTTAGCATAAAATCCGCATTTCGGTTCAGCGCCTGTGCACAAAGAAAGTGGTACGCTTACAGGAGTATGTGCACTTGTTAGGAACGAACGATTGCGCCTCAAGTTTTGGAGATGTGGAAGGTCGGACGCCCCTTAGGGCGATACAGTAAGAGTGGGTGCGTTTTTCGCTATCAAAACAAACGTTTAAAACTTTTCTTGTGCTTATGACCTGGTTGAGTGCAAGTGTATTTGTTGTATGCCGGCCTACTGATACAACACTGTATCGTGGTGAAAAGTGCATTGATGAGCTGTAACCAATATCAGCCAATCAGATGTCTGTTTTTGCCAGACTAGTATAGTTCATATAATGAAAGCCAATATGTGATTGGTTGATACAGGTCATGTGCTTTGCTCGCGCCATCTTGTAGTTCTACTATTTCTAAAGTCAGACACAGAGAGGGAGAATATTAACCATATAAGCTCCTTTATATATTGTCCTTCCCTGCCCCTTATCTAACTCTGATATCAGTGTGATGGTAACATAGGTAATATTTCATATACTTTAAATGAAATACCATTAAAACTTATTTCTTTTCCATTCCTCTTCTTTCCAGTCTTACTTCGTTTCCGACTATGATCCAACCATTGAGGATTCGTATACAAAGATATGTGGCATCGACGGGAAGCAGACGCGATTGGACAGTGAGTAGATCTGTTTTCAATCACTTATTTTCCTTGCAGGGAATTTGTCCAGATGTCCGGTTTGTTTGGAGAACATTGAAGGGTTTTGACGCTTGATAAACTTTCTTAACACACTTCTAATTATTTGGATGGGGTTCCCAGAAACATAAAATGCTCAGATGTCGTAGTACATTTATTTTGGTTCTAGTAAACGCCAGGTTCAGGTATGATAAGGAGAGGACGTTATTTGTCAATCTCCTAGATCAGTGTTGGCTAACCTGTGACACTCCAGGTGTTGTGAAACTACAAGTCCCAGCATGCTTTTGCCAATATATAGCAGCTTATTGCTGGAAGGGTATGCTGGGACTTGTAGTTTCACAAACACCTGGAGTGTCACAGGTTAGCCAACACTGATCTAGATGCACGGGCGTGATCTAAAGACGGTGGGTGCCAACACAACATTACATGGGCAGTGTTGAGCACCAGAGGTCTAGCATTTCAAAGATGAGGGGTTTTGGGTATAAGTAAGGATCCGAGCCACTTAAATAAATGGGAGCATTTGTCCTCGGGCCACCAGGACAGGGGGACAACTTTCGATGAAGCCTGGATAGGCGAGCACTTAAAAGCGTTTGTTTTGTAGAAGAGTCTCCTCCATGTTTTTTTTTGACCAAATTGACTCTGTTTTTATTTATTGTATTCAACCAAGGAGATCTCAGAGGTCAACCCTGACTTAATAATCTTTATGCCAGGCCTCACATTAGCCCAACGTTCAGCACAAAGATTAAATGCTAGACCTAACCTTTGCCCACTCCCTAATCCTGTAAATCTGGCTCATGGTGTAAATCTATCCTGGGTCTTTTACAGAACTTTGATTTTCTCCATGAACTTTAAAATCTAAGAAATCCTCAGTCTGCGTATTCTGAACCAATAGAAATATAACTAATTTTTTTCATGTATTTCGGGATATCATTGCAAGTTACCAGCCGTACCCTGGACCCACTAAGGTCTACTGACCCTGATATATAACATATAATTAAAATTGTTACAAGTATCTGTATATTACACACTGCCTTATGTTCTCTAACTATTAATATCTGCTATTGACTATTTAAGGTTTTTAGTAACTCCCATAAGTGTCCTTCAACTGGTTGCAATAGAGACTATGGTATACATAGAAAAACATTCTTATCACAAGTATCTCAATATTCTCTTCAATACTTTGCTTGTTACTAATATATTGGGTAGCATTGCGGTTAGCATTGCTGGCTTGCAGTGCGGGAATCTTTGGTTCAACTCCACGTAGCGGCCTCATCAGAGTGGAGTTTGTATGTACTCTGTGTTCATATGGTTTATTTAGGATGTTCTTGTTTCTTCCCGTCGTCCAAACACATACTGGTAGGTTCAAATTGGCCTCTAATTTAAGTGGATCTAGGAAAATTGATTGTAAGCTCAGTGGGGCAAGGTCTCTTTTATGTATAAACTAAGTTCTCTGATGAAAGAGCACGACGGAATAGGTTGGCATTATGGAAATTAAGACCACTGATGACTTTAATTCCACAAGCATTGTCATACAGGTTGCTTTTAGTATCTGTTTTATGCAAGTCAACTTGATTGTATGTAGCTTGCCGCTCTGTTATCACCCTCAGTTTTGGTGTAGCAAATAGCCGATCGAAGTCACCAACCAACCTGATTGTTCTTTCCTGAGTCATTTTAGCCACTGAGGCTAATTGCAATATAATATATATTTGTCAGCGTGTTCAATTGTCAAATATGTAATTAATCAGTATGGGCAGCACGGTGGCTCAGTGGTTAGCACTTCTGCCTCACACCACTGGGGTCATGAGTTCAATTCCCGACCATGACCTTATCTGTGTGGAGTTTGTATGTTCTCCCTGTGTTTGCATGGGTTTCCTCCGGGTGCTCCGGTTTCCTCCGACACGCCAAAAACATACTGGTAGGTTAATTGGCTGCTATCAAAACTGACCCTAGTATGTCTCTGTGTCTCTGTGTGTGTGTGTGTGTGTGTGTGTGTGTGTGTTAGAGAATTTGGACTGTAAGCTCCAATGGGGCAGGGACTGATGTGAATGAGTTCTCTGTACAGCGCTGCGGAATTGGGGGCGCTATATTAATGGCGATGATGATGAATAAGTGCAGTCTGATTAAAAAATATATAAAATAATTAAGCTTGTGCTTGTGGGTTATTTATTGTTTATTATTCATATAGCCCCAATCGTATTATGCAGCCGCTGTACCTCACCTACAATGAGTATTTGTAGATAATCCACCCACACATCTATCTGGCAGTTCTGTAATGGATCATTCGAGGCAGGAAAAATTTTGGGCGTGTGCGAGAGCAGTGATTGGACCACTGCCCAGCCGGCAGCGTATAAAGCGGACACACGGTGCTGTGCTAGAATCCACCTATCCCATAGCCAACTTTTGGTTAGCTGACTGGTGTGGAACTACAAGTCTCAGCATGCCTTGAGAGCCACAGGTTTCCTACCTCTGCTCTAGGTAGCTAGATAACAATGTCTCCCATGTTACACCACTGCAGGCATTTGTTTTTATTTAAATTAAAAACTGTGCCCCAGGGAGAGGGGTGATGAAAGGGTCTCGTACTACATGCCTACAGGCAGCAGAGATTTCAGGGAATAAAGGTGAGGTCTCCGGGGTGTGGGGTGCTGGAAGGACCCGGGGGAGGTTCCCTGGAATCTTTGGAATTTGACTTAATGGTCTTTGCAAATAAGTTTCAAGGAATCCAGATAACGAGAAATTCCCAACCTCAGGGGAGAGCTTAAGCTGAACAGTTTGTAACTGCTCCCTTGTAAAGCAGTTTGTTTTGCACAATAAAGACAATAAGTTCACCTAATCTAGTGATTTATGTTTATACCTCTGAGATGCATCATCATCATCATCATCACCATCATTTATTTATATAGCGCCACTAATTCCGCAGCGCTGTACAGAGAACTCGCTCACATCTGTCATTAAGCCCATTGGGGCTTACAGTCTAAATTCCCTAACATACACACAGACCAGGGTCCATTTGTTAGCGCTGTAAGGCAGAAGTGCTGACCACTGAGCCACCAGGATGTACGTGGTGCTCCTCTTACCTCCCCCACAATCTTAAATATATAAATATTAGAAGTCTAAAGAACTGACTGTTTCTGCATTAATTCATTTAATTGAGCACGTATTTGTATATTCTTACTTCTTCCTTCTTCCTTCTTTCTTTTTTCTTTTTTTCATGACTTATAACAGGCCTGGTCAACCCGTGGCTCTCCAGATGTTGTAGAACTACAAGTCCCAGCATGCCCTGACAGCTATCTACTGACAAAGCATGCTGGGACTTGTAGTTTCACAACGCCTGGAGAGCCACAGGCTGGCCAGACCTGGCCTAAATATTCAATAACCAAACAGTTGTCACGTTCAAGATTTCAACAGGGTGTGTGGGGTAAAGGAAGAAGTCTTATAACACTAACTAGTATATGACTTTTCTCTCATTAGTTCTGGACACGGCCGGACAAGAGGAGTTTGGAGCAATGAGAGAGCAATACATGCGGACAGGAGAAGGCTTCCTGCTGATATATGCCATCAATGACCGAGGAAGGTATGTTAGGGCAAAGCCTCTAGGCCTGTTTTGAGCTTTTCTCCATAATAAAGACAGTCTACGGGGGCAGGAAATTTAAGGGTTAAAAAAATCTTCTCCTTTCTGGATAAATAATATTATTGCTGTATTTGATTAAATTCAGATTAGAATCGTGCATCTGGCTACATTTCCAACCAAAATATTAACTAAAACCGCCTAATATCACTTTTGGCTCCAATAATAAACGCTATAAAATCACCGTATACACTCTGATCCCAACCCGTTTAAATGGACGGAAGCTTTAATTTAATTGCATTACAACCAAAGACCAACTTGACACACTTGTTCTTTGTTCAGTGTATCTGTGGACAAATCAATATGCCCACGTTGCATCTATTCTACAGTTCCACTATGTCTATAGAAACTGCACTGCACAAACTCTAATGCTAACGTGAATTAGGATTACGCTTCACCCATTGGCTGAGAGAAGCAGACGCTATAAAAGACACTCAACTACGTCCAGTACTCCTAGCAAAAAAAGGCAGCGTTCAAAGAAAGCGAGACCTAAAAACGGTTCTATAAACGTTTATTTGTGATCCGTTTTTCATCTAGTTTTTAGGTTGGCGACCTAGGTGCAGTCGGGATTTAAATCGCTACCGTGCAGACAAGACCTAATGATCTTTAGATGCTGTCTACCCAGTGCTGTAGGATAATGTATACTGTCTAAATGCAGTGAATACTTTTGTCCGACTCTGCTAGAGCATCCCCCCCCCCCCACGTTACATTAGTAGAACCCTCCCCTGTCTTAATATTTGATAGTTGATGTTACTGAGAGGAAATTAGACTTGGCGTCTGTAATGTCTGGAATCTTTAAATAGCCCGACGCTAGCATCTATTGGCAATAATTAGCTGCACGGCGTAATAACAGGCAGGATTGAGAATGCGGTTACATGTCCTGTGTTTTATTAAGGCTTTTATGATCAAATTACAGATTTACAGGATGATCTTGTAATGGAACCCATGCCTATCTAAAATCAGAAGGATTTAATGTCCCAATTTACTGGATTACATACAATTGGATCATGGTCTTATTTCGGTTTCCCCAGGCAGCTGTGTGGTCAGGGATGCAGCGATATGAGGAGGCAGCTATCTGGGAGTGAGGCTACAGGCCCTACAGACAGCAGACGCTGGTCCTCTTCTTCCTTAGTGACAGGAAGTCCATTGTGCATAGGGATAAAAGGTCCCTTCCGTATTGAAAGCTTAACTCTAATAGCTTCTCTTCTGATGAGCTCTTATAACCTTTGCGTGTGTATGTGTGTGTGTATATATATATATATATATATATATATATATATATATATATATATATATATATATATATATATATATATATATATAATCGCCATTTATTTATATAGCGCCACTGATTCCGCAGCGCTGTACAGAGAACTCGCTCACATCAGTCCCTGCCCCATTGGAGCTTACAGTCTAAATTCCATAACATACACATACACAGACTAGGGTCAATTTTGATAAGGCCATGGTCTGGAATCAAACTCATGACCCCAGTGCTGTCAAGCAGAAGTGCTAACCACTGAGCCACCGTGCTGCCCCACAAGATCCAAATTTTATCCCCTACCCAGTGAATGCAAGGAGAGGATGACTGATTATAAAGGAAGTCTGCTACAATATCACTGTAATATAAGAACAACTATAATATCTTTATTACTGAAAACAGTTATCTAATATTAAGTTACTTGCTACTTAAACAAGTACATATGTTTTCTCTATGACAAAACGCGGCTGGGATGGCTATGTAGCGCGCTATGAATAAGCCCCTTTGACTGGCAGATTCCGGTGGGCTTGTTATAATAATGAGAACTGCCCACCCCCGATTATTAAGATGTTCATGTATATAATTCAATATAAAGAGGAATTAATTGCGTTCTTTTCTTCCAGCTTCAACGAGATCAGCAAGTTTCACACACAAATTCTACGTGTCAAGGACAGAGACGAGTTCCCTATGATTCTGGTTGGCAATAAGGCAGATTTGGATCTCCAGAGACAGGTGAGAACTCTTCCACATTTGAATTCAAACGAAAAGAGAATCATTGAAGATTTGGCAGGTCCTCCCGTCTATGCGCCATTAAACGCTCTGCCGTCCGGCATCAAAATGTTCCAGAACAGAATGTTTAACTTGCTCTATGAAAGGACCGCTAATTCTGTAAATGCTGCATTATATAAAATATCTACTAAAACAGTCCCAAATATATACATGTATGGGAAATCCACTCTCTACAAAGACTAGAAATCTGAGAATCTTGCAGACAATCGCCAAGTAGAATAATGTCTGGTATAGGGTATAGTCTAAAGTAGGATGGGAGATTTTTAAATGTAATTAAGTATATTATAGGCCTGGTGCGCCAAACTGTGGAAAAACCCTTTGTCTGAAAGCCCCACATCCCAAACACTTTTTTTTTTTTTTTTTTACTTGTATGTAAAAGTTTCCATACCTTGCCACAACATTTAATGTCTGACAATGTATGTACATTTTGCTCTATGGAAAATGATTGGTCTGTTTAGACAATGAAAAAAACTGCAGTGTTGGGTTAGACACAGGAAGTCTGGTGTGCACTTGAAAAACCTTCCCCCCTACTATCATAGAACATCATCTAAAAAGATTTTCAAGATAAACCTAAGATTCTAAGGGGTATATTTACTAAACTGTGAGTTTTCTACAGTAGATTATTGCCATGTTACAAAGACACCGTACATGCATCCCAAGGGACCGCTGTATGTCCAAAAATATAGTAAAATATATTTAACGTATTCGTAGCTCTTCTATATAAAGCATGTATTTAAGGTTTAGTGGCTATTTAAGGGCACGACATGCTAGCCAGCTAAATATTGCCGAAGTTTGTAGCTTGTGTTTACCGAACTATTGATAGAACATCAAATTGACACATCTTTGATTCTGTCATAGTACAGTAAGTTTTTACATAGATCAACATGACTTTTTGTATCGTATAAACGTATTTCAGGTTTCTAAAGTCCCTTTTTAATTCCAAAAGTGATTTAACACTAGATAAACACAACATGTAATGATTAAGAAGAATCCCTACAACAAGGAAGGTTAGGGAGATTTTTAAGCTAAACGTAGTAGGCACCGTATGCAAATAAAATGGACTTCAGACAAGAGCATCCTATTGGCACTGAGGAGTCCAGACAAGGACCAAACAGTCTGTCTGTAGGCACCTGTGTCCAGCTCTAATACTGGAAAAAATTATT
Source organism: Mixophyes fleayi (assembly GCF_038048845.1). Taxonomy (NCBI): domain Eukaryota; kingdom Metazoa; phylum Chordata; class Amphibia; order Anura; family Limnodynastidae; genus Mixophyes; species Mixophyes fleayi. The sequence continues at coordinate 20,880,537 of NC_134412.1, forward strand.
AATTTAAGCAGCTGCAATGTAAATAGAATCATCCAGACTCCTACTCTTCTTTTAATGAACAATTAGTTGTCTTAATTTATTTATTCTTATTTTTAAATGGTGATGGCTGCACAGGTTAAACATAAATATATATCAGCTAATGAGACCCCAAAATCTGTACTGAAGGTAGTACCTACTGCTAGCATGCGAAATAACTTGTACTGATTTTTGTTTGCAAGGCGGCCCGATGTTTAGGCTTTGCCGTAGCAGGATGTATGTTTCATCCAATTGAAAAGTGCTACGGAATCTGCTGGCGCTATATAAATAAATGATGATGCATCATGTCTGCTATATGTAAAGTATTTATATATGAAAAATAATTCGGGGAACAGCAATGTGGGAAGCCCCCCTCCTTCCGCTGCACTTGCTCCATTTATCTATTTGACTAAATATTATTTTGCCAGTTTCATGGTAAGGAAACAAACTGAGGAACACTTTCTTTTGTTAGCTTGGACACTGGAGATGACCAGTATTTTGCTTTTCTCTTCTTAAATAGGTTACCAAAGAGGAGGCTCTAAGCTTCGCTCGGGAAAATCGGATCCCGTATATGGAGGCTTCGGCGAAGATCAGATTAAATGTAGATGAATCTTTCCACGAGCTTGTCAGAGCAATCAGGTAACATGTCAGCAGGGTGGATTATAATGGGGGGGGGGGGGGGGCAGCTATTTCTAAGGGGTCTCAAAGGTTACCACAACCATTTTTTTTTTTTTTTGTATCTTTATTTAAAAAAAAATATATTAATATAATAGTTTAAAGTATGTGACACAAGATTAGGGCGTTGGGTGATCTAAAACTGAAAGTGTAAAGTGTACAGAAATTTAGGAAGTGAGGAGAACGTAATGAGATGTTCTCCCGTTTTGTAATGACTGGAGCTCCGCAAAGCAGAACATGTTTGCACAGTTTTCTGCTCCACCCTCTCGCTGAGCACCACACCCGACGTTACCTCAGAACTATGACCCCACAGGACACAGCTGAGGATTGCTTTAACCCTCTGTGCTAAGGAGCACCGCAGAGACTCCAGCAGCGAGTGGGTTAAGTAAGCCTTCATTTTAATCTATTTAGTACAACTGACTTTAAAACATCCCCCGTTCACTTCAAAGCGCTGCCAGTTCCGGTTATTCAGTCACGGTTATTCTATATTTTCATAAACACCTTTTTGTATAAAATCTCTTTGTGTCCGTAGAAATGATGTGTATTTTATTGATAGAAGCGTGTCACAAAGTGCATCCATCATCTGTACAGAACGGAAGTGGGGACGTTACCGGGAAACGGACAAGTGTAGGCAATGTCGCCGGTTTCTAGCGCATTGGTTGGCTGCGTTCTCTTAACATATATACATGTGTTCCCCTACAAAATGGCTTCCTGCAGTGTGCATACGCTTCACTTTAGTTAATTTTTTTAATGGGAGTGTCATCTTTTCTTGATTTGTACTTAACACGAAGTTACTGCTTCTTCCATACTGTTTGTTTGCAAAGAGCCAGTAATATGCTCCTTGTCCTTGGTCCTCTGCTGTATGATACCGTCCTTGCTGTGTAGAGGAGTTGGTTACTGGCGCATCTTTCACAAATTTACAAATTTTTCCTTTTTCATCATCTTCTTTTGTAGAAAATTTCAAGAGTCTGAGAGCCCACCCACCCCTGCTGTTAACCCCAAGAAGAAAGAGTCTAAAAGCTGCCCCTGTGTGATCCTGTAACCCCACGTCGTGCGATGCCCAGATGGCCAGAACAGAGACACAATAATAGTAATGGGGGAGGTGGTTGCCTTGACCACTCATAGAAAACCAGGCCTTGTTCCTGCCACCAGGCTGTGCTTGAATGGTCCGACCCTGCAGACACCTTGACGTGACATTCACACATCACATGATCTCCCCGCTGATACAGCCCACCACCATGGGGGACACATCTGAAGGCCGAACCAAAAAACCCCTGTGCTTCATTCTACTACAAGGAAATGCAGTTTGCACACACTCCTTCCATCTGTGCCAATGCTACATTATTATGATTATTTTTTTGTATGCTGGGATCTGCATGTAAATATATATTCTGTATATATATTTTATATATATTTTATGTTCTCTTATTTTAGTATTCCATGTGCTTATACGTATGTATTGAGCATGCATCCTGGTGAGACTATTCTTGGGGATCATCATGTATATCAGAAACACACGTCTCTCCCTGCTCCCATGAACGGGGGGGGTACTAGGATGGGTCCTCTCTCCTTTACATAGCAGTGTATCTACAACACTACATGATGGCGCACTAGGCTAGATTGTCTTACCAGGCCGTGTATGGTCCTGCTCTGGGCCGTGTTTCCATACAGACGTTCTGTTTACTATAGGATCTCTTGGGGGGGGCGGGGGGAGCGGAGCTGTCGCTCATTCATCTGCCGTACACTACATTAGCCAGAAAATCGATGGAATACCCATTTTTTTTCCAATGTGTTTTTATAGTGAACAAGTGATCGTAACATGTAAGAGGATATAGTTAAAGTATCATGATGTACGTTTGTTTTAAAGGAAGTAGCCGTTGTGAGGGGATGAACCAGTATTGATTAGAAAGCAACTGCGGATTACGAAGTATCTTCTATGGCGTTCTGTGGCTTGTTGGTTCAGACCACGCAATGCTTCCCTCGTGGAAAGAGTGTATTTCAGAATCCTCTATCCAAACCATAGCTCACGGGGTATTTGCACCAACCATCACGGATTCCAGTAGGATTCATATCTTCAAACACTATTTTATCTGGTAACCTAATACTGATTGTTAGGGATTCAGAACATGTGTATCTTTGGGGCTTCTATAAAGAACACTAACTTGGGGGGGCGGGGGGATTTAAAAAAAACAAAAACAAGACCTTGCTCAGCCGTATAGGAACAATTTCAATGTCTGACTATCTTTCCTTTTAATGATACTTTTTACACAAATATTTGCGAATGTTACTGCTATAATTGCTGCCCCTTTTTTTTTTTTTTTTTTTTTTTTTTTTTTTTAAACAATGCATGATGTACCAGACCTAACGACCACGGCTTATTGAAGTCACTATGTGAATCTCCAAAGATATTTGCATCCTGAGATATGAAGCAACAGTAATTCCTGATTTATGTATTGCTATCTGAACTTGCTATACTTGGAACATTATTTTTCAGATGCTGGCTTCCTCTATCGCAGACTTTTGCAACAATTTAAAGAGCTGTCCTTCTTTTTTTTTTTTTTTTTAAAGACGGAGCTACGCAGCAGAGATTGGTGAAAACGTGACCATAATCTCTAGCTGTCTTTCACCAACCCATGTTTCCTAGTTAACTGCTTGATACATTTACCCCCAAGAGTCAGTTTCCAGCGGGTTTGAAAAGTGGAGATGTTGCCTATGGCAACCAATCAGATTCTAGTTATCATTTTGTAGAACGTACTAAATTACTAGAATCTGGTTGCTATAGGCGACATCTCCACTTTTCAAACCTGCCGCAAACTCTCAGCGTGATACGTTTCTTGATTGATTCAGAAAAAGACGGGGGAGTAGAAACAGGTTCATTTTTTTTAAATTAATTACTGAAATCCGTGTTTTTACTACACCAGGTTGTAAATCAAAGGTCCTTTTAAAATGTTCTATCCCTGAAGGCTGTTTGGCCCAGCCAGTCCCTGCACAAGGCCGTCGTCTTATGTTTGAATTTAATTGTTTGTCTCTGGTGGTACATTGCGTAGCCCCAGCTACGCCAGGTGGATTTGTGCGGTAACAATGTCTGTACTCTAGTATCACAGCTTTTAAGTCTATATAAAAAAAAAAGTAAAAAATAAGACCATCTTCTACATATATGTATTGAGCCAAAAAAAATCACAATTTTATTTACGTATCCTTGTCTTTTAAAACGTTCATTAAAGTAATGATGTTTTAACATTGCTGTGTGTTTACCATGTTACATTCTGTATTGTCAGGACCTGTTGGGTGCTGGTCATATCTAACTCTAATAAATATGTAGGGTCTGGTTCATTAAGGAAAGTAAGGCAAAAAAAAAAAAAGAGAGTAAGATTTTTCTCCTGGACAAACCATGTTACAATGCAAGGGGTTCAAATAAGTTTATTATTTTGCACATAAGATAAATACTGACTGTTTTTCCATCTAGCACACAAATACTAGATAGCTCTATTTTTACACTGGAATTTAAAGTTGATCTAGGACATGCCCTACCCAGGGGCGGTGCAAGGGTTCTCGGCGCCCTAGGCAAGCCGCCCCCGCCCGCGCCCCCCGAACACACTAAATAAAAAAAAAATTAGATTTCACTTACCTTATCTTCCTCTAGCTGCTCCTCGCGATGCATGCTGAGAGGGGAGAGGAGGGGGGAATAACTTTATTCACACTGTCTGTCAGTGACAGACAGTGTGATACCTCAGAGGCGCCGGACAGACTATCACATGATCACTGACTGACGTCAGTGATCATGCGGACATTAAAAAACAGCGGCGGCCGCCCCGCCGCCGCTGCTGTGCATCTCTCTCGTGCCGCTGAACCGCTGAATAGATTAGAAAATCTAGTCAGCGGCGCCCTGCATGTCCCGGCGCCCTAGGCAACTGCCTAAGGTTGCCTAATGGGAGCGCCGGGCCTGGCCCTACCCCAACTATAAATCTGGGATTACATATTAAATTTACATCCCCCTCCAGTGCAACATGGTTTTGCCAAGGTGCAAAGTTTTTTTGTTTTTTTTTCTGCTTTTCTCTCCTTAATGAATCGGGCCCATAACACTTGCTACAGTAATGATAATGTGTCTGATCTACTAATTCAGCTGAATATTACTCTGTAGTAAAAAAAGTAGAATCAAAATGCTTTACAGGTAATCTCTGGTATTATGGACTGTTGTGCTGAAAGGATACATCATTTTTGGTAAGAAGATAGGAATTCTGTTCCCAGCAGAGTAGTGGCGGGTAGTTAATGATGAGGTTCTTAAAGTTCTTTAATACAAGCATATGCAACATATTTCTAAACCCCCCCCCCCCTATGGTGATAGTTTACATAGTACGAGGGAGTTTAATACAAAGTATTTTTTTTTTTATTATTATTATGAATGAATGGTCTAAACAATCCTGCACCAGCTAATGTCTGCTCTAATTCACAGGTCTTGATATTTTGTGGTAGCTCCGTTAATATCTTTCACAGACTGAGTTTACAGTGCCTGATAGTCTTACAGTATTATTTTTTTTTTCCCCCCTGTTTATGCAACGGAAGCATTTATCCTGTATTGTTCCAGATGACCGTGTGAATAACCCTGGAATAGTCAGAGATTAAATACCCCTTTTTTTGAAAGTAACAATGGAATTGCCTGCTAAATAGAACACAGCAGAGGGGTAATCTATATGCGCACACCCTTAGAGATTACATCCCCTACGCCCGGAGAACGCTTTGATAGAGTGGTGATTACTACTTGGTCAACGCCACTTAGCCAACACTGTGTATAGGGTTTATTGCGCTCGCTGGGTGTGAACAATCATGGGTGCAAGACATCCGGATATGCGGTATTCGCATAGTTGCCTACTCTCCAGGATTGTCTGGGAGACTCCAGAATTTTTGGGAGTTCTCCCAGACTCCCGAGAGAGCAGGCAAAAATCCCGGATCCAGCTGTCCCCGTTATTGTAGATGGTGGGGGCGGGGCTAAATGAGCCATTGTAGCCCCTCCCCCTGTTGCGACTGGCTATAATTGCCTAATATTGACAGGGACGGAGCCTAATGGCGCACCATGCATGGCCACACCCCCTCGACTGACCCCCTCCCGGACAGCTGCCTTCAAAAGTAGGTAAGTATGGGTATTTGTGAACGCTGAGTGTTCACCAGGTATACTACCAGTGGTCTCTTAAACGCCACCGGTAAGCCATAAAGGGTTGTGTTGACCAAGCAATAAATTCTGCTTAGATAGAATGCACGATGGACGCAGGAGCAGCGCCTGTGTGTACAAGCCTGTAATGTGTCATGTTAATTCCTTGGAGGTTCCTTTCATAATAACACGTTGTGGCATGTCTAAGTATTACAGCTTAGTCCTCACTGAATTGCTTCACTGCCCTGCTGTCTTGTAATAATAATATCTGACATTCCTATAATTGTAGTAATAGGTTATCTCACCATTGGTTGACGCCTGTTTCGCAAATATGCCTCCGCTCCCTGCCAATATTAAGTTGTGTAAGATTTTGTCTCTGTCATTGCTCTGTTAGCTTTTGTCATTATTGCGCTTACTTGTGTATCATAATTTTTGTTATAAGTTTCCATCTAAACGTTTATTCTAAATTGCAACAACAGTGCTATATACAGCGTTTTAAAAAGGAAATTCACTGTTATAATAAAACCTTTGCAGGTATGTTTTTTTTTTTTTGTTTTTTTTACCGTAGTGGTTCATGGGCCAAGTGTTTGTAGTACCTGCCAGATACGCGGAAATGCCAAGCAATCAATCATAAAACACTTTCTAGATAATTTGTACAGCACGTAGGTGAGGTTTTTCCAAACTGGCAGAATTCGGTACTGCTGAGGCTAAAAACAACTCTTATTATATTAGAGCAAGCTGCTAGTTTCAAATGGCGTTTAGTCGTCAACCCTGTTAAATGGAAAAAAGTACACCAAAATATAGTTATATAGTTCTGTCTATTAGAATGTCCTACTCATTGAAGGGTATGTGCAGATGACCATTTTAAGGGCTGAACCAATATTCACCAGAGGCAGCCAATCAATTCACTAGACACTTGTGACATCACTATCATGCCTCATGTTCCTAGTGACTTGATTGACTGCATTCTTATAAATAATGGGCAACAAAATGGCTGCCCCCATTGCATGGAGACCACAGATGCACTATAAGTGAGAGACATACATAAATATCTATAAAGGTGGTGACATATATTAATTTTATAAGAGTAGCAGTTGAAATTCTGCAATAGCTGAGTGGAAATTGCCATAATGATCTATCTCTTTCAAAGGATGTCCTGCTGTGTTTACTGACTGCAAGCAATAACCCATTGAAATATATTTTTACACTAAATGTGTTTTTTTTCCCTTGCAAACATGATGTAAACAATTTAAATAGATGGAAATGCTTCATCATCGGCTATTTATATAGCGCCACTAATTCCGCAGCGCTGTACAGAGAACTCGCTCACATCAGTCCCTGCCCCAATGGGGGTTACAGTCTAAATTCCCTAACACACACCTATAGATCGAGAGAGACGAAGGTCAATTTGATAGCAACCAATTAACCTACTAGTATGTATTTGGTGTGTGGGAGGAAACCCATGCAAACACGGGGAGAACATACAGATAAGGCCATGGTCGGGAATTAAACCCAGTGCTGTGAGGTAGAAGTGCTAACCACTGAGCCACTGTTCTGTCTCTCAGATAGGAGGGTTTTTTTATTTTTTTTTCTCAAAACTCTGGATATCCAGAAAGTTTGGATAACAAACAAGAAGAATGAGTAAATAATTGTTGCTTCTGCATGGTAAAACTTACATATGTGATTACCATGTTTGGACCTATAGTCAGTGCAAAGCGCATGACTTAAACGTGTTCTAATTATGTGAATGCGTGGTGCACTGTCAGATAATTATTCAAATGTAATATTTTGGGCATAGTGCCACAAAACCACAATTTCCACAAACTTCCCAGACACTATTTCCCATACCTGTACAAATCAATAATAAAAAAAAAAAGTTGCAGAAAAATAAACTGATTTTATTCCTCTGTTCAATCTGGTAAAGGTCATTATGGTTTTGGGAACAATCTGCGGAAGATTAATCTGCGCCTGTTACGGGATTGTAGGTCTGGTAAGAAGGCTGCATAGTGGAAAGTGAAAATGTCACTTCTAAATCCAAACTTCTGTCACTTTAAGTGGACTTTAGTTGCTCAAATGATCTTAAGTGACCATCTATATATATTTGACCAATCGTATGCACTCCCGTTTTATCCACATCATTGTATCTTCTAACTTCACTAATTCCCCAAAATTAGAGTTATGCCACAGAGGGTAGTTTGGATCCAGCCCTTCGCCTCCCAAGAGCGCATGTGGCACTGAACATATCATTGAGGCCTATCTTATAATTGGAGCCACCACACTTGGTTTGTGTGGGATCAAAACAACCTGTAGTGGTTCAAGGGAGGGGTCCGACCGCTCCCCCAAAAAGTGTCCAAGAGCAGCATCATGTGAGGGATTATGTGAGTAAGGTGAGAAGCAAGATAGTAAAGTCTAAGGTTAGGCAAGGACCAGTCCAGCTGAGGTCTTTGTCCTACATAAAGTATTGAAGCACACCCTATCTCTCCTCCCTCCCCATATCAACGAGATTAGGTACTTGTTAATATTTTGAAACCCATATCACGGCAAATACACTGGAGAATGTTGTAAAGTATATAAATATTTGGGTTGGATTACCATTTTAATAAGATTAATTCTTCCAGTGACTGTAAGGGGAAGTCTTCTCCATGTATGACACTTATTTTTAAGGTATTCAGGTCTATATTGAGTTTAACGTAGTCAGACGCATGAGCCGACACGTAAATTCCCAAATACTTAAACTTGCAAGTCCATTGGATTGACTTGCAGAACGTAGCACCAAGTGGAAGTTGCCAACCTCGAGGTAAAACCACTGATTTATTCCAATTCTGAGACCAGAATAGTCCCCAAACCCTCAACCACTTCCAGAAGATTTGCCAATGAGCCATCATGGTCTGTAAGTAAGATCAAAAATATCGTCCGCATATAGCGGTTTACTATCGGAGATATTCCCCATCTGGATATCCTTGACTTTTTCATGAGAGTGGATCAAACAAGCCAACGGTTCTATTGCCAAGGCAAATAAGGCAGTGGACAATGGGCAGCCCTGCCCTGTGCCCTGACCCATATCAAACGGAGCTGTCGAAAGACCGTTGATACTTATCCTGGCCGCTGGTGTCAAATAGAGGAGCCTAACAAGTTTGATGAACCTGGAGCCAAAAAAGAAACTCTCTAGAACCTGCCAGAGATAGTCCCACTCAACCGAGTCAATGGCCTTGGCCGCATCCAAGGACACGACCACTGCTCTCTCCCCAGGCGACTGAGCCCTCTGGATATGTGTAAATAACCACCTGACGTTAATCAGGGTAGACTTGCCAGACATAAACCTCGTCTGATCTGGGTGGACCACCTCCTGAATGACTCTATTAAGCCTTATAGAAAGGATTTTAGCAAGGATCTTGGCATCAGTGGTGATTAAGGAGATAGGGCGGTATGATTCTGGGCGTAGGGGATCTTAACCCGATTTTAATATAAGGACGACTATGGCCTCTGACGTAGATGAGGGCAGCGAACCACATTCCAAGAACTGAGAATAAATCTCTAAATGTTTGGGAACAAGGAATTTGTTGTATTCTTTATACACTTCTATAGGAATACCATCAATACCTGGGGCCTTACAATTTGGAAATGATGAAATGGCTGCCCTAATTTCGTCTTCTGTAATGGGGGAGTCTAGGAGGTCGGCCGATTTTGGTGGTAGTTGCGGGAGTTTAACTCTTTTAAGGTAATGGTCAAGTTCGGTGGGTGCATATTGTGTCTTTCTTGAATATAAATTATTGTTATACTCGAAGAAAACCTCAGCAATTTTAGGTCCTGTAAACTGCTTTACATTATATTTGTCTAAGATAGTAGAAATGGTCCTGCTGAACATCTCATATTTTGCTAGACATGCCAGATAACCCCCCCCCCCCCCCCCCCCCCCCATATCGTCTTGGAAATATTGATTATGTGTAGAGAACATAAGCTTTTGACTATTCTTATCATATAGGAAGTTGGACCAATCAGATTAAGCCCGTAACCAGTTTAATCTGTCTCTAACATCATGTGTACCAATATATAAAACATCCAGATCTCGACATTTCTGTGTTAAATCAGACTCCATCTCTCTATTAAGTTTTTTAATTCCAGCTATTTTGTTTATAAATGTGCCCCTCATGAAAGCTTTAAATTAGCCCCCCAACACAACGGGATTGATCTCTATCGAATTGTCTAGAAAATAGGTTTGGTAAGTACGGGAGTGACACAAAAATTGTCTGGCATCTGGGTTTCTAAACCTCCAAACATCTATTAGTCCCATATTATGGTTAGTTGTTAGCACTTCTGCCTCACAGCACTAGGGTCATGAGTTCAATTCCTGACCATGGCCTTATCTGTGTGGAGTTTGTGTGTTCTCCCTGTGTTTGTGTCGGTTTCCTCCGGGTGCTCCGGTTTCCTCCCACACTCCAAAAACATACTAGTAGGTTAATCTCTCGTAGCAACACTTCTGGACATCCATAGATTGTAAGCTTGCGGGCAGGGCCCTCCTACCTCTCTGTCTGTATGTATTACCCAGTATTCTTTTAATACTGTGTTTGTGCCCAATTGTAAAGCGCTACGGAATATGCTGGCGCTATATGAATAAATGATGATGATTACCTGTATTATATATAATCTACAAGTAGGTTCTGATTTAACGTAGGTCGGTCTTTAGTGGGTTCCCAAAGAATACCAGGTAAAGACCCACACTTTTTTTGCGGCAGTCTTGAAAACGCAAATCATTTATTTAATCAACAGTGACGGATAACTATGAATCCAATGATTATATTACTCTGAAATAAATACATTCTACATTACACACCATTGTGTTGGTCACATATTAGAAGAAGCTAATTCGGCTAAATATGGTTTAAAGGCACGGTTCAAAACCATGGAATAAAGTATCGATTTCTACTAAGGCCTCTGGGTAAACGAGTCCTAACTCATCAATCCATTTTTATCTCATAATGAAGGAGCACTTTAATGAAATTACCCCCTAACGATGGAGGAAGACGAGTAAGTTAACGAAGAATAAATGGTCAACTTCTATGTTGCAGATCTGAAATAAGGGGTTGGTTAGGTCCCCACAAAGAAGGGACATTTGATGACTGTGAAAGCTGATTTTTTTATTTTTTAGAAAAGTAATGTTTTACTTATTGGCTTGTGAAAAACAATAAAACACAAACATTGCATTGTATTCAAAGGACATTATTACATAGTAAAAAAAATAAAAAAATATTTGAAAGATTAGTCCTATTATTATTATTAGTTTTCTGAGATGCTATCAACATTATAACTCATTTTTAATAGAAGACAAAAGGGTATATTTACTAAACTAGGTTTGAAAAAGTGGCGATGTTGCCTATAGCAACCAATCAGATTCTAGCTGTCATTTATTTAGCACATTCTACAAAATGACAGCTAGAATCTGATTGGTTGCTATAAGCAAAATGTCTTTTTTTCAAATCCGCAGCTTGATAAATTTGTCTTCTATTAAAAATGAGTTATAATGTTGATAGCATCTCAGAAAACTAATAATAATAGGACTAATCTTTCAAAAATGTGTTATTTTGTATTATGTAACAATGTTATTTGAATACAATGCAATGTTTTACCTATTGGCTTGTGAAAAGCGATAAAACATTACTTTTCAAAAGAATTTTTTTTTTCTACCCCAACGAGGGGGAGAAAGAGTTAGGAATGGGGTGGCAAGTTCTTAGGGGTTTACTGTTTACTATTATTAGGTGTTTAAGCAAGAGCAATGAGGTTTGTGAACTATAGTCATGTCTGATAATTACACCGTTGGATGGTTACTTATTAATGAATGTCTCTCGAGTCACCGTGGTAGCCCAAGGAATAGACCTGAAATATCTGAGGAACGTCAAACAGTGATTAAAGGAGGCTCGGCTACGTAATAACTCGTCCAGGGAGTCCATGTATTTGGAAGTACACTCAGGGTAGCAGTGATCCTTTCCAATCTGTATAATGACCAAATACAATTTATACTGCCGCAATTGAAGGAGCAGAAACATCCTTCCAATTGGCTGCTATCAGGCCTTTTGCAGCGTTTAAGATGTTTCATTAATTTCTGCGTAGATCGTGGCGTGTCAGGAATGGGTCTGGGGAGTAGCGAGAATAATGGGGAATCAGGGAATGTCACTTGTGTGATTGAACTGATGAGAGCATGAACTTGCTGCCAATAGACTTCCTTCTACAGCACCCACCTTACTGGGCACTTGGGCTGATACCCCTGACCTCTTCTTTCAGATCAGGGTTGCTGTGGGTGTTTCCGCTGGCCCCTCACAATGACCAGAGCTGCAGGGTAAGCGGGCAGAGCGTTGTTACTAGACACTGGGTCCCAAACATCAGAACAGCAGCAGTCTCTGAAAACCCACTTTTTCAGACAAGCTTATAATATTCCTCTACCACCCTCTTAATCTCACTAGGTTACCCTATTACCACCCTCTACACAGCTAACCCAAGACAACAGCCCTCTGACCAACATAGTTATGTAACTGAGCACACAGGCCACTAAATACTATGTAACCTTTGCATTGTAGCTGGACAAATACTCAATATGATGTAGCACTTACCCTTGTGTATCAAACCATTGTCCCATAGATTGTAAGCTTGCGAGCAGGGCCCTCTTACCTCTCTGTCTGTATGTACAACCCAGTATTGTTTTATTACTGGTTTTTCCCAATTGTAAAGCGCTACGGAACCTGCTGGTGCTATATAAATAAATGTTGATGGTGATGAGTTAGATAAAGAGTAGTTGGCAAGATATTATATAGTCAGGTATAGCAAGCAGGGAAGGTATATAGCAACACTATTGTATTAGCAGTATCAACACTGCTATTTTAAATATATCCTTATAAATATACTTGTGACCTTTGCTTGTGTTCCTGTGGGTCAAGGGGTCAAAGTATAGAGAAGAGATTTGTCCAGTAAAGAAAACGAATACAGTGGGGTACAGTTGGGCTCTTTAAGCACTCTCGGAGGTCTTAGCGCACCCACGTGTGCACGATGACATCATTGCACACGTGTGTATGTCATCCATGTTGGCATGTGCGATGTCAATGGCCCTGCGCTGGTTAGGTCCTGTGTAATCTTTTGACCATGGCTCCTGCAATGTGGTCAGGGGTGTGGACGCCATTCAGTCGTTTCTTTACAACTTCCCAGTTTCTTTAATTCTATATAAAGGATGTTAATGGTATCCAAGATGAATATCTCATACCTCCCAACTTTCCCAATTTTAGCAGGACATGCAGATCTGAAGGCTGTAAAGGGGTAGGCCTTAACCAAAAGTGGAGTTTTACCTAAATTTTCTTATTGATGGGCAGGGTTTGGGTGGAACAGGGGTGTGTGGCCCCAATTTCGTGATTTAAAATGTTGGAAGATATATCTATTAGCTACCTTTACATCATCTCCCGTTGTGAAGGTACATCAAGTGCAGAAAGCATTACAATAACCCTGGGATTGACCTCCCCTCCCCCTCGTTGGGTAAATTTATTATATTTTACAAAAAAGCTTTAATAATAATTTTTTCAGCTTTGAACCTGATTTCTATCACCAATTATAATCTACTAGGACGGGGTGTAATTTGTACCACCGTATGCAAAATTATTTAGTTGTATTTTTTCTTGAACATCCAGTGCACAAATGTTATTTTTAGACGTTTCTTAGATACAAGGTCAATACATTTCTAGGGGTAAACGGTATCAAGCTGAGAGTTTTTCAAGCGGGTTTGAAAAACCAATCAGATTCTAGCTGTCATTTATTTAGTACATTCTACAAAATGACAACTGGAATCTGATTGGTTGCTATAGGCAACATCTCCACTTTTCAAACTCGCTGAAAAACTCTCAGCTTGATACATTTACTCCCTAGTATGGAGTAAAGGTACTAATGCACGTCCAACTTTATTGTCAGGGTTTGTGCATTGGAGTTTGTTGCTCTTGATTAAAATTACTGATCGGCTATTACAGATAGATGTCTCGCTATTCGATTAAATGTATTGGTTTACCTTATTACTGAAATTAAGCGTAATATGTGGTCCTTTTGAAAGCGAGAGGGCTCTCGTGTAGCCCCTGAAGTAATTCAGGTTCCCTATCACTGATGTGTACAGTTAAGTTACCTCATCCGTCCATCGAAACCAAATTTGCAGTCAATCACATAATTGTATAGATGTTCTGGTAACCATGCAAGACAACAATCTATCTACTGCCGTTTATTCAAAACCTCTGATTTGGATCTGCTTTTAATGCGCAGTTTTCAGAAATCATTCATCTAGACTATCCCAAAGGGCCAATAAAAGCGATTTTTAAAGCATAATCGACATTGAGGAAAAACTTGAAACACAATCTAAAATGCTCACTAAATAGCGTAACCAGGGCTATAATTGATCACATTTGGAAAAATAAAATGGGATTAGTGAGACATATGAATCAATCAGAATTATTGAGCGCTAGCCAGAATAAGGAGGAGGATGAATGGATTATTCCTATTTTGACATAAAACACCACTGTAACTGAATTATATTGCAGAATGATCCCATTAATGGGAAATAATTTGTTGCTAAACCTACATTTCCAAAGGGCTTACAGATGGGATTGATTATAAAGGCTGACGTTTAGGATGTTCAAACAAAAAGTAGACAATAGTTTTAAGAAACAAGATGGGCACTTTTCCGTGTTGTCATTCAATAATTAAAGCTGGTTTTATTTGGCATCCCAATAACAGTATAAATTTTCCATGTACTGAATTCCGTACCTGTGAAAGTTCTAATGCCTCTAACCTGCCTGGGGTCAATACAGTCCTCTGTGTGCTGTTTATAATTTTCTTCTTGCAATGCTTACCAGAAACACATGGCAATGTTTTAGTCACCTAACTATATGGTAAGTCCATAACCGATTTCTTAAATACGCCGTTTAGCCCTCTTCTGGGCTGGCATAAATATTCATGAGTATCATTGAGTGTGAGAAGGGAGAATGCTCATCAAACTGGAGGTAACTTGGGCAGACCCTAAAATCCAGTTGGAGTTGACTGCATGTGCGGTCATCTGTCAATCACACGAACCAGCCCCAATTTAGCCTCTGTGCTGTATCTGAGTGCTGAACAGAGGGACTGGTTGAATGTTGCCACCTACCTGTGCATCTAAATTTAATACTGATCCTGTCGCTTAGTAATCAGGCCACAAAGCAGTATCGGCCAGTGTGTGGGTAGAGGTAGGACTCATCAACACAAGGGTAATACGCGTTGAGATCAGTGTGTATACAGCTCAGACAACACACACACAGATATAATATATACACATACATACAGTAACATTCTGGTTATTATGAATCCAAATTATCCACCAGATGGGGGATTGGCAGTTTTGAGTAGCGATACATGGCCAATTTGATCTAAAACAACCATATTATGTGTTGGACTTGGGTGTTTGAATCATTGTGTGTATGAACAGAACACTGGAATTTAGGATTAGCTATAGTTGTTAATTCTTTCAGTCCTGGCAGGTGCACTTTAATGTCCCACAGAACCAACTTCTGTCACTCCTGTCTCCTCCCCTCCCAGCCCGCCAGTCTGTGCAATCATGTCCGTTTGTCCCAATGGAAATGCGAGCCGAAGGCTGGTTACGCAACAAGGAGCAGTGCCAGTCGGAGGTCGGATATCACAGACCAAACCACGAAGAAAGAAAACGAGAGCGACAAACAGGGTGCAAAGAAAAAGTGTTTTTTTTTCCTTTTGTGTACACATTATACAATGTGAGTTGTACATAGAGAGAAAAAACGTCAGACACTAATTAACGATAAAAATATATAATAACATCCATACAGGAACACAAATTCAAATATTGTAACAATACCTTTGAGGCAAGAACGAGTTACACGCAGTACACAGCGTAAAAAAGTGCTAGATCAGGACACATAAAAAGGAGCGAGTGAGGGGGCATCGGAAGCCGTTAATGGTTTTAGTGAGAAACACATTTGGTAACATGGAGAGAGAAATAGATTTTCTTTAGATTTCTTTTTTTTTTTTTTTCAACCAAGCTAACGAATTAAAAACAAACCAAAACGAAAAAAAAAAAAAAACACCCCTACGGAAGAACGGCAGGGGTAATAATTATTCCATGAAGATTTGGCTAATCTTGTTTTTTTTTTTTTTTATTTATTTTACTTATTTAAATACTTTATACACCCATATTCTACTACTTACAAAGTCAGTTTGCTTATTAAAACCAAAATGTGTCAGTTACAATGTTGTCACCATATGATCCTTTCTAGCATAGCCTACAGCCGATACGCTATGCTTTACACTATGGTAGATTTCAATCACAAGTTTATTGCAGCTTTTAACCTAGACAGCGCCAGCTCTCTCTGCTCCCCGTTACAAAGAAAAGGTCAAATTCACAGCGCATCAACCTTTGCCGAGTTGACCTCTTTATAGCATTGCAAAAGTTGTCTTCCCCACTTCTTGCCATCTCTATATTATATTATACACAGCAAGACAAGGTGACCGGTTTTTATACGCTACACAGGACACAAAGAAATCTGGTGGGTAAATTGGGAGATGGTGCATGGACGCTACATTAAAAATAAAATAAAAAAAAAAAACACCAAAAAATACAACTTGACGTCGATGTTTCTAAAGCATCCTTTGCAATGACCTCTTTAGATAGTACAAAAGATAATTATTGTATTACACATTATGGGGCTTATTGAATAGTATGATGTGTTGTTACCCATAGCAACCAGCGATTATCTTTTAGTAATTTCACCGTTGGAAGGCTGAAAGCAGATTTCGGATTGGCTGGAATGGGTGACTGGACCCCGCCCTGGTTTTTTATCATTATTCGTCAGGGAAGAATACGGTTTTAAGTTACAATTTCAGGGGTTTAATAGTGTCATTTCTCATAGGAATTAACTGTCCTCAGACGCCATGTTATCGGAGCCTTTCCAATAGCAGAAAGAATATCTAAACAGGATCCCAACAGCGAGAAGAAAATGGTGTGTATTAAACGAAAATAGTCATTGCTTCATTTTGCAATTAATTTCCATTGTGACCAGTAACCAAAATAGTGAAACAATAATCCATTCAAAACAGCAGGCAAACACAACTGAAACCCAAGGGGCAACTTAAAATTGACCACGATAAGTGCGTTACTCTCATTTGGTATTTCAAACGCATTTGAATTACCAAACAAACTTTTGTCAAAATTTACTTCAGTGGGAAACCTCCAAGACTCCTTGTTAATGAACCAACACAGAATGGAGGCAGCCATTTTGAGAATGCAGTAAAGACCAGTGATATCGACCAATGTCACGGATTCCCAACAAGTTGATAGGCCGCATTCTAATGAACAATGCTCTAGCCGACAAAATGGCTGCCTCCACTGGCTGTAGACAATAGATGCACATGGACAAAAAGATTCAAAGCTAGCCTACGATAGATATAATGAAACAGACAGATGTGACCATTACACAACGTATGTGTGACCATATACAGACATAAATTACTAATTATCTAACATTTAGTGCTCTCTACACGTTATTACTGCAACCATACAGGCTGAACTCTCTCTCTCTCCACCAGTCAGGATTTCACGTGAGCAGATATTCCAGACAGCCAAACTTAACTTTACGTATGTTACTTGTGGCTATGAAGCTCTTTCATACTATTCATTAGACGGAAGTGAAAAGATATTTTTATTACCTTGTTATAATTGCTAAAGAAAAAAGTAAAATTTAACGACACGTTTTTAAAATATATTTACATCTATAGTTGGGTTCTAGAAACAGAAAAAAAAACCCACCCTGCAAACATTTGTGCTAAAGTGCTACTAAACATTGACATAATGCAGTAGATTTGATTTAAACGACAAAAGTCTAGGGAACATGTGAATGCACTGCTATACTTGAGCATATCATAGAAGAGAAACAAATGGGGGGAAATGAAATAAAAAAATAATTAATCCCACCATGCAATGGAAAACAGTCTTGTCATAAAGGGAGAGGAGGAAGTTTTGGAACGAAGAGGTAAAAATTTGTATATGTACGGGTATCAATGTGCAACGATCAAGCGGTAGATGAACCAGGAGCAACGTTCTGCGTCTCTCACCCCGACACATCTTAGTACAAAGGCTAAAGCGGACGCTCTGCAAAGAAGGAACTATGATGTTCTTGATGATTCAAGCTAAAAGAAAACCAAATATGTTTGTACTGCCGGCTGCTTCTATATGTCTAAAAATGTCACACTGGGGCATATTTAATATAAATTGTAAATGTGCAGAGAGTAGACCATAGCAACCAGATTCTAATTGTGATTTTTCCTCAGTTAGAAAATGAAGGCAAAGTGCAACATTTTATTTATTTTTACGTCTTAAGTTTATTTTGCGCACTTTTAAGATATTTGGCTACGGCCTACTTGGCGAAAGCCTGGACTATACCTTGTACTTTTGACTAAGCTTTCTACAGAACGTTTCGAAGCTCTTTTATTATCGCGTCTCAGAGCTCCCGTGCGGCATAATGTACTCTGTGCTTTAATGAGCGTTACCACAGAACTCCATTTTGTTTTTACCTAGAAATTCAGGCACGTGAAGCAAACACTTGTCAAAAAGTGGGTGTAAAATGTCCTTTTGTTGACATGTTTTTACTATCGGTCTCAAAGCATGTTTAATAGGTTTGAGAACACCCGTTAAACACTTTAAATTGAGTGGCTTTGATCAGGTGCCTTTACCATTTAGAGTGAATTAGTCGCCTGCATAGTGAAGGCAGCCATTTTGTGTGGTGAACGAATAGTCACGACAAAACAGCTCATAAACTAAAGGAAGTAAATGGTCAACTAGCGTATGCGTCGGCAATGGATACACAATAATAGAATCAAATAGTAAAAAACTGTCAGGAGACAAAACCTACGTACATTTTGGCTTAGTGGCGTTTCTCCCCAAAATTCTTCAGCACTTATTAAAAAAATGTTACATAGGGAAGAAGTGGAGATTTTTCCAGCCTCAGACATACACACACACATTCATACATGGAGGTTTTGTACGGAAATTAGTGTTCAAAAGATATACAAAAAAAAATCAAATCACAGGACAGAAGAGTCCTGATAACCGCCCCTGTCAAACGTTTTTAGTAATGAAACATGTAACCGTTGCCTAAATATATGTAGGATACAGCCATTTTGTGGGTTGAACCAATATTTAGCCTGTCGATTCGCTGTGAGCCTGTGATGTCACTGACTTCTAGCGCACCGATAGGCTGCAGTCTACATGAATTAGATTACAAAATGGCTGCCTGTACTGTCAAGTAGGCAGCTAGTACGCGTTAACAGTCAGAATCAACATTTTTTTATTTTTACAATCAATGGTTTAACCATATTGATTAGTGACTCTAATACTTAAACAAGGTAAAGATTTTTATGTGCACCCCAGGGATTCCTTACTTTTAGCTTTTATTATCTAATCTTTAACCATGAACAATTTGCGCACAGAGCGTCAATGCAAATTGCTGAGGTGATCGCTGAAACAATATCTCTCCCTGAAACAAAATGGAGAACGCATGCGTTTCCATCTATCCACATGACATCCACTGTCATGCTGCCTACCACAAGCAGGTTTGGAAAATGGTATTTTGAGGACAGCTGGTCTGTCACAGGATAAAATGTAGATGAAAAGGGAAGAGGTTTAGTTATATTTTACAAATGTTCTACTATTTTCCACAACGCACCTTAGACATACTTGCCAACTTTGGTTGATCGGGGAGAGGTGGACGTGTTGCGGGCGGGGCCCGGCAGGACGCATTATTTGGCCCTGCCCTCTAAACGTCCATCACAGTTTCTATCCAATCACAGCAGGGGGCGGGGCCACGATGATGCAGGATTGCGTCATAAGCCGCGCCCTCCACCACTTTAATAAAAGTAGTATTTAGGAACCGGGAGGTTACCCTGAGCTCCCGGGAGTCCGGGAGGACTCCCAGAAATTCGGGAGTCTCCCAGAAATTCCAGGAGAGTAGGCAACTACGACCTTAAAAAAATGGAGAAGAGGATTGGATCGGTCTCTTGCATACACATAGGCAGGCCATGCACCAATTTTAGCTTAGTGAGCAGCGACGGCATTTGAGGATTTAATGTAAAGACACAAATGGGACTGGAAAATGCAGAAGACTTACTAGTGATGTATTGTCTCTATTGAATACAATCTCACTGGTAGTAAGAGAGAAAAAAAAAATGCTTGCACACTTCATTCAATCACACAACAACTTCCTTGGTGCTATATAAGGTAACCTGTCTTCCAGCAATGACAAAAGGGAATTACGGATGAACGGAATTTGACTATTATTGGAGCACTTGTAAAACTAGTCAGTGACTTCATTTGAATATTTGCTTCTTTCATCTTTGCTTTCGACGGGGAATAGCAAATAACCGGCAAGCAATATTACAAAACAAACGAAAGAAACTGTGGCCATTTTATTGTGTGATGGGCAACCTATGTGTTGTAAATCCTATTAATATTTTGTATCTTTAAGGCAATCTATACAGTGGATCTACCATTGGTGAGGCAGGTGCTGTGCTGCGGGGCCCATGGAGATAATGGGGCCCACTGCATGGCAGATGCAGAGAATCGGGGGCTCCAGCTCCCTCCTCCCCGCACCGGAGCCCACAGCTCGTTCCGCCTCTAAGTGTATGTATATATTATATATAAAATCTTAATTTCCACATAATGTTGTCCATGGTTTTTAAGGACAAATATTGGAATTAAATGTTCAAAGCCCTGGGACCAAGAATTGCAATATGACAAAGGGACTCTTAGAGAGGTGCAGTATTTTGGCCTTATGTAATGCTTTTACAGGAAGAATCTTCTGGTCAAATGTGAAACTGAAAATATATTTTTTTTTTCTCTACAGCAAGGCTAAAAATGTATTAGAAATTTTCAGAACTAAAGTTATGAACATCCCAACAAACATTGATACCGTGAATAGAAATGATTTCAATTCAGCACCCAGAAGCTTGATATATATATGGTTACTTGTAAAAAAGCATAGGTCACCTAGAAATGCACACCATGATCCGAATCCCTGGTGCTGAGAGCATAGTGATTAGATAGTTGTAATTAAAAAATTTTTTTTTAGAATTTGCATTGTTTGTAGTCAATGCACATTCAACATTTGACAATCAATACAGGAGGCATGGATTAATAAAACGGGGTGAAACGCATCAACAAAAGACGTACGAAACACCATAGACATGGAGGAAGCTTCATCAATCATAATCGCTTTACTACTAAGTGAAAAATACATCAAAGTTCCATTATTCATTTTATTCCTTATTGTTATGTTGCAGAGTTACTGTCTAGCACACCAAGATCCTGTGTCAACCCACAACAGTTTGATAATAGTTACAAGTTTAGCACCAAAATCCTTTTTTATCAGAAAGCCAAGTCTGCAAACCTGATGGGTATCCCACTTCTGGTTCCATTAAAAAGTGTAATGTACATTTAAAAGGCTACATAATTTACTGTAAAGGTTACAACCATCAGGGCAAATTAGTCCTCTTCTTCTATATCAAAAGGTATTAAACGGTGTGTCAATCGTGTCGCCCTCCTGCATTCGGACACTGGCAACGTAAGGTCTTAGAGACAAACAGCTTTGGTGACAAACGGTTAAAAAGAAACAGCCGGCCGGGTGCAGGCTCGAGAAAATGACGCTCGTCTAGAATGGTTTTCCGATGTCTTTCCCCCCCAAAAAAATTTCAATGAATGAAAATGAAGTAACAGTGGTGAAAAAAATAATAAAACAAGTTAAATGTGAAACGGTAGAAGAGGTCTTAGCTTAAGAATACCCCATTTTTTTTTTCTTTTTTCTCTCTGTTCTAAGTTTATTTTTCTGAGCAAAATACTAATCCAAGTTCAGTTAAACTGAACAAACTTCACATCTAGGCAACATCATCATTATCAATTAGATATAGTCAAATACAATATTGTACATAGATTTTTCTCCTATACAATATTTACAGTAAGTTAAAAAAAGAAAAACAATAAAACAATAAAACATACACAAACAGTTTATCTCCCCGCTAACTTCATCCTTCCAACATACTGGGAAAAAATGATTTTTTTTTTTAAATTGTCTTCTAAGCAAAAGAATAAAAAAACAGGATACAATTACTATGTAATATGTTTAAATAATGTTAGAACCATGACGTTAAAAAAATATCTAGCTTTTTTTTTTTTTTTTTTATTCCTTTTTCCATCTCTCTCGCAAACCCTTTAAATTTCAGGAGCTATTCGCATCATCTACAGAAGAAAAAAATAAAATTAAAAAAAATGCACGGACACAATTTTTCGACTCCACGAAGTAGATGAAAAACATTAGTGTCTCGTTATGAATAATAACTTCAAAACAGAATACGGCAGAGTACTGCAACGATTGGGAAGCTTTAGGAGCGTGAACCGACGACCGTGGAGGGCAAAATGACTCGTTAGCTTCTATGCTAATGGAAGGTAATGTTTTGCAGTGAGACACGGCAGCAATATGTAGCATAAACAAACGTACAATATGCTAAAAAGTTTTTTTTTTTATACAAACTTCCAGTAGCAAAGGGAGCTCAACACCACACCACAAAAGCCACTTTGCATCTCCTCCCAGACCGAAACAAAATAGCTGTAAAATGTATAATAATACCATTTTTTTTATGCAATGGGATGCAACAGGACATCTCAAAATAATCCCGTAACACATGAAGTATACTGAATGTAAGGAACAGTTAGTTGACAACCCGAAAAAAAAATTAATAAAATAAAAGAACATCTCTACTTGAGATTGGATTAACAAATCTTTATTACTTTGTTGGCAAGAGATGTTTAATACTGCAGAGCACAGGTACGGTACTACCTTTAACAATGTATTGAATATCTTTGGAGAGAATAGCTGTAGGTGTAGATTTACCCTGTCCTTTATTCCCAAAATTAAACAGTAGTATTACAGCCCCCCCCACCACCCCTGGGTTTGGCTATGATCACTGGCTTTCATCATATATCTATTGTGCCAAATAAAGAGTTTGGAGATATTTTTTTTTTCCCGTCTAGATTGATCGCAGCAAATCTCTTAAATATCTCAAAAGAAAACCCAAATTGTTTTATGGAAGCGGAACAGCGTCTTTTGGTTAAAACGAAACAAGTCATGTTAGCAGCCAATGGGTTAAAAATATATGCTTACAGGAGACAAATTATTAGCCGACACGGAGCCGAAATACAGCTAAGATGTGATAATAATATAAAAGAAAATCTCCAATACTTTTGTTTTCCAAGAAAGTATTTTAGTACGGGACCAAACAGAGATTGGCATTAAAACGGGACATACTTTTGTGGCAAACTACCCTCATGGCTGAAAAGATTTGTTAATCCAAAATCTGAATGCCCACCACCTCAGGCCGACTGGGATTCTGACTCTTACACACGCACAACACATACACGCATGCTTCCCAATAAATAATAAGGGCCAATACGTCAGCCTGCCTGCCCCTGTCAGGATATGTCAGTCATTTGGAAGCGGATCTGAGCAGTAGGCGGAGTCAAAAAATCCTTTGTACTGTGTGACGAGGATGGCGTGAGGAGCAAAAGGAAAATAAAACAACGTACATTTAGCAAAACCTTTCTCCGTTGGAGAGAAAAGGTATACAGGACAGAGGAAGAAGACAGAAGTCAAGAGAAAGAGAGGATCACCTTGATTCAAAGAAGCTGCAACTATGCAGAAGCCTGAGGCCTAAAAGTCAAATCCAGGCCTGCAAAACTTACGTCATCTCTCCCCCCCTTATAGCTCGTTGCCGCGGCAACAAAGTCCGGGAAAGAACACTTTTGCAAATTCTGCGTTTTCTCTGCATTCTCAGCCTGGCATGTCTCTCCCCCTCATCTTTCTCGAGTCACTTGTTTTCAGTTTGTGATTAGAATCCACGTTAACAGGTTGGTTTCTGTTCGGCGAAACTGCGATAACCGCCGGGTGTTTTTTTTCGGTCACGCGCACTTGTTCTGTGCTTGTGTGAGTAGGTCGATGAAGGAGTCGAAGAGCTTTTCGAGCCACGGTTGGTTCCTCATGCACTGCTGGACGACCTCTTCTTGTCCCAAGTCGTCGTTCTGTTCTTCTATTGCGTTGGTCTACAGAAAAGGAGAGACAACAGTAGTACAATGCAGGCTGATCTATAGGCGTTTATCCTCCCTGAGCAAACCCTTATTGTCAAAATTTTTCATTCTGTACGCTAGAGACAATCCTCAGTGTATGCCATGTAGTTTCATATTTATCGAAGGGCTGTATTTAAAATACTTGGGGCTAGATTTACTAAACTGCGGGTTTGAAAAAGTGGAGATGTTGCCTATAGCAACCAATCAGATTCTAGTTGTCATTTGTTTAGTACATTCTACAAAATGACAGCTAGAATCTGATTGGTTGCTATAGCCAACATCTCCACTTTTTCAAGCCAGTAGTTTAGTAAATATACCCCCTTGATGTGCTTGGATACACCTTCCCAATACCAAATTGTCCTTGAAAACTGCTATACAGCCACCAACCAAATTATTCAGTGCAGATCTTTCTTAAAATTCCTTATACCCAAACAGCTTCTAGATTTATGCAGAAATAATTAATAGCAAAACATGTGCTATTACCTTTTCTCAATATTGTTCTGGACATACGTGGGGATATTGCCAAAGAGCACTGAGATGTAATTAACTAATTAAAATGTACAAAAATTAATTGAGAAGGAAATATTAGGCCTCATTCACTACTACTGTATATAGGTGCAAATGGGGCTGTACTGAGCAGGGAGGTAACGCGGCATTCCCGGAGGAGGAGGGAGTGCACTGTGCAGGGAGGTCAAGCGGCATTCCCGGAGGAGGGAGTGCGCGGTGCAGGGAGGTCACGCAGCTTCCCTGGAGGAGGAGGAGGGAGTGCACGGTGCAGGGAGGTCAAGCGGCATTCCTGGAGGAGGAGGGAGTGCACGGTGCAGGGAGGTCACGCAGCTTCCCTGGAGGAGGAGGTGTGCACTGTGCTCTCCCTCCTTCTTCTGTGCCGCCCCTTTGAAGGCTGGAGGGCCATACATTTGATCCTTCAACCCTTTCACATTGCCTATCACTGCACTCGCCAGGTACCACTATTTGCTGATTGGTTGCTGTATTTCTGTGCATTTCTTGCACAGAAATACAAATGAAATGAGCCTTACCATATACTGATCTGTATGACTTGATAGGGCAGATAATTTATGCTCATATAACGCTCAAATATAATATAAAACTACAACATTTTAATATATTGTGTAAAATGATATAGTGAACCTAATTATGTACACAATTGAAATGCACTATTTTGTTATATTTATTTTATTATGTTGCTGCTATTACTTGTGACTAGACCAAAACACTTGAAAAAGTGTTTGCAAAAGCCACATCCAGCTACATCGAATTCTCCTACAGAGTAGATGTCAACAGTAGAATATTCTGATGTTTGAAGTCGTTTTAATATGTGTAAACAAATACCATTTTCTTTATTACAAAATACGATAATATAACTATGTTTTTTAAATCACTTTTTATATATATATTTTTAAGGGTAATTTTAGTTAGCCCAAAGCCCCCCACACATTGGGCCCATCAGTGTAAGCCCCTGGTCGACATGACCAGGGTTCCAAAAAAAAACCAACAACACAGGAAGGGACTGAATCAACTTTTTGCCTGAGTCCTTAATGAAATAGTCGGATTGTCTCTAGGATTGTGCCATCTTTCACCGTGTAACTGGGCGTTGTAGTACATTCACCAACTTACCTCTTGCTTGCAACGTAGGAAGATGTGGTATTTGTAGTGATGCAAGGAATGGTACAGGTTATAATAAAGTGACTTCTCAGCATCCACCTTAAATTCCTAAAAGGAAAAACACAAAGACGATGACGAAGACACAGCATTAGAATGTTTCAAAAGTTTGTGGTCCCCAAGCATCCAACTTCCAATCAAAATGCAACCGCTCATAATTAGTTACTGACTAGGGAGAGTACAGTAAGTCACACACACTCTTAACTACACGTCATTTCAGTAAATTTAGCGACACACAAAGAACTTTATAGTCATATATATAATTACAAAACGTATCTGTATAAAAATTTAACTAGCAATATGTATCAGAAAAAAAACAAGGTTATGAATTATATACATTTTTTTCTAATGATGCCTATTTAGTGTGATTTTCCTGTGATACCGCTAGGAGCCAGCAGGTGGCAGGAGCAGGCCAAAAAGGAAGCATCAGTCTCTGGCTCTGGGGCGTGGGGCAGCTAAATGTAGGAAATTAACTAAACATTGCTGCAAAAGCCTAAATAAATGGATTCTAATAATGATAACACTAAATGGAAACATTTTTTTAGTAGTAGTAAATTGTGTAAGAGTGCGGTTTCAGTTGTCACCTAGGTCAGCAGAAAGGGACCCGCGCATCTATGGTAGGTGACACTATTGCTATTAGTGTCTATGCAGAGGCCAGTCTGAGTGTATCTCACAGACAGAAAACTGAACAGCACCAGACAGTTAGCAGGAAATGGCATCAAATGATCCATAAAGCATAATCTAGATATCAAACCCACTAGGAAATCCTATGACCTGTCCGTTGTCTGCCTCCGATCCCAACGTCACCTCTTACCTGTGGTTTGGCTACATTCTTTTTTAACTTGTTGAGAGTTTTCCGGTTGTAGGGTTCACCCCAAGGTTTTATCCTGACGGTAGATTCCCCTGAATCACTATTTAGCTGCGGGAACGTGTGTAGGGCCTCCTATGGGTGAAGAAAAGTGAAATATTAAAACAGATCTTTGGGCCTAGGGTTAATATAAATATAGGTATATTGCTTCAGCAGATCATCTCAGACACCTGCTTAGGGGAGGGTATGGCTCTCATTTGTCAATCATGGCCTTTAGAAAATCAACATTTTTGCAAATAGATGATAAATGCCCTAATATGGCCACAGAAGTAGTCCTAATATGGCACCATAGTAGTCCTAATATGCCCTTATATGGCCACCCTAATAGTCCTAATATGGCCACAGTAGAAGTTCTAATATGGCACCATAGTAGTCCTAATATGTCCTTATATGGCCACTGTAGTAGTCCATATGGCCACTGTAGTAGTCCTAATATGGCCACAGTAGTAGTCCTAATATGGCCACAGTAGTAGTCCTAATATGGCCACAGTAGTAGTCCTAATATGGCCACAGTAGTAGTCTTAATATGGCCACCGTGGTAGTCCTAATATGGCTACTGTAGTAATCCTAATATGGCCACAGTAGTAGTCCTAATATGGCCATTATAGTAGACCTAATATGTCCTTACATGGCCACCGTAGTAGTCCTACTATGGCCACAGTAGTAGTCCTAATATGTCCTTATATGGCCACCGTGGTAGTCCTAATATGTCCTTATATGGCCACCGTAGTAGTCCTAATATGGCCATCGTAGTAGTCCTAATATGTCCTTATATGGCCACCATAGTAGTCCTAATACGGCTACCATAGTAGTCCTAATATGGCCACCGTAGTAGTCCTAATATGGCCCCCTTAGTAGTCCTAATGTGTCCTTATATGGCCACCATGGTAGTTCTAATATGGCTGCCGTAGTAGTCCTAATATGACCTTATATGGCCACCGTAGTAGTTCTAATATGGCCATCGTAGTAGTCCTAATATGTCATTATATGGCCACCATAGTAGTCCTAATACGGCCACCATAGTAGTCCTACTATGGCCACAGTAGTAGTCCTAATATGTCCTTATATGGCCACCGTGGTAGTCCTAATATGTCCTTATATGGCCACCGTAGTAGTCCTAATATGGCCATCGTAGTAGTCCTAATATGTCCTTATATGGCCACCATAGTAGTCCTAATACGGCTACCATAGTAGTCCTAATATGGCCACCGTAGTAGTCCTAATATGGCCCCCTTAGTAGTCCTAATGTGTCCTTATATGGCCACCATGGTAGTTCTAATATGGCTGCCGTAGTAGTCCTAATATGACCTTATATGGCCACCGTAGTAGTTCTAATATGGCCATCGTAGTAGTCCTAATATGTCATTATATGGCCACCATAGTAGTCCTAATACGGCCACCATAGTAGTCCTACTATGGCCACAGTAGTAGTCCTAATATGTCCTTATATGGCCACCGTGGTAGTCCTAATATGTCCTTATATGGCCACCGTAGTAGTCCTAATATGGCCATCGTAGTAGTCCTAATATGTCATTATATGGCCACCATAGTAGTCCTAATACGGCCACCATAGTAGTCCTAATACGGCCACCCTAGTAGTCCTAATATGTCCTTATATGGCCACCATAGTAGTCCTAATACGGCTACCATAGTAGTCCTAATATGGCCACTGTAGTAGTTCTAATATGGCCATCGTAGTAGTCCTAATATGTCATTATATGGCCACCATGGTAATCCTAATACTGCCACCATAGTAGTCCTAATACGGCCACCGTAGTAGTCCTAATATGGCCACCCTAGTAGTCTAATATGTCCTTATATGGCCACCGTAGTAGTCCTAATAGGGCCACCATAGTAATATACTCTTTGATGACTAGTGATGTCAGAGTAACAAAGATAATGACCCCTCTGAGCGGTTTATACAAGGATTCATAACTCTACCGTATTCTAGGTGCAGAATGCACAAGTGACTTTACATTTGGAGAGCAGTGATGTCACTCCCGTACAACATGACTTATAGCCATAGGGTAGTGATGTCACTTGTGTCACATGACATAATGGTCAGGGCAAGTTAAAGGAGGAATAACTTATCCCCTTACAATAAAATGAAACGGACAGAGGATGTCCCATCGGGGTTCCATGACCTGCGTATCATCCTATTCACACCACTCATGAGTTACACAGAAATGTCTCACCCTGTCGCTAATACCTAGTGGATTCATAGGCCGAATATTGGTTCATCCCACAAAATGGCCTCTGCTCCACTGTCTACGGGTGACAGGATCGCTGACATAAGGGAAACCACTAGCAATTTCAAAAGAGTAATACAATATGCGTTTAGGAAGTTTGTTTCTAGAGTAAACAGAAACCTTTCAGTTCAAGCAAACAAGGTCTCTCGTCACATAAAAGGGTCACTGTGAAGGACGCCGGTGTCTGAGGACTTTCATACAATGGACGTTTTTCTATAATAAATTAAGTAAAAGAGACTTCAAACGTTACTTTAGTGGAAAGTCTCAATTAAAATTTTAATAGCTGCAAATATATTCTCATGAGGTAAAATGACCCCGGTTTAGTCAGTTTTATAGGTGAAAAACCTCTCACAATTTGACAGTATATTCTTACCCATTTTTACTGACTAGCAGCCATTATTATCTACCTGGTGGGGTCAGGCGGGGGAGGGGGAGAGGTCGTACCTGAATGGATGAGCTCAGGGAGATCTTTTTCAGCACTTTCTTCTTATGTTCATTTACAATGCCGTCAATTTTTCTCATGGGCGGGAGGTAAAGTTCATCTGGAAAGTGAGGAAAAGATAAAGAGTAATGTTTGTTGTGACCTTGGGACTGTGAGACAACACAAGGTAGACTGCATTACAGGGTTCAGACGGTGTCAGTGAGTCAGCACTATTATTATTTGCCATCAGCTTAGCACTTTTATGTTTCTGTCAACACTGCGTTTAAATGAGCAGCACAGTGGTTAGCGTTGCTTCGTCACAGAGCCGTGGTCGTGGGTTCGATTCCAAACAGGGCCCTATGGTTAATTGGCTTCCGACAAAGCGGAACCTTACACACCGTCTGCAAAGGGAGCGGTTTTGATATCTGACTCCAGCTCACGTGCGTTGAATATTTGATTCCAGCTTGTGTGAATTAATTGCGTCTACTAACACTTAACGAACGTTAAAATTACCCTGCTGACCTTGGCCAATGAACATTGCTAAAAAGGAAAATAAAAATAAATGAATAGATCTTTAGAAAACATCAAATTAATTGCTGAATAGAGAAGCACTTGGAGCAAATCCTGAAACTGAAGGATAACAGCACTTGTAATTTACATCCAGAAAACCCCCAGGTCTTTATACTACCACCCTCCTTTACCGACAGGTACATTCTCTTCACAAAAGTGCATAAGAAAGTGTGATTACCAGCTGTCGCACTCTTTAGAATGCCTTGATAGTAGAGTGTTCCCCTGTACTTTAAATAGGCAGTATAAAATAGGAGCACAATATTAGACTTTTTGGACGACAGCACTCATTTGCAAAATGTAACTATTTGCTGACTAAGCAGCGATTTTAAAACGCCAGTCAGAAAAAACGGTGTTGGTGCTAATCCCGCGCGGTGATCCTCTTTAGTGGTGCTTGACGAGTGCTCTCAGGTAAAAGAACATGAAAAATGGTTTTGCTGACCAAGAAAGACTTTGGTAAAATGCGTAGGATCCGTCCGAGCACACGTGATTACCCACCTCTCCTGTTTCAGACCCTAGTGTATTTTTTAATCCAAAAAAACCCAAAACATTTCTTACCCATTTTTAAATTTTACACTTAACCTATGTTTTACTTTTCTTGAAACTGGAATATTTTTTAGGAACATTCGCCAGACAACATGTTAGAAATATGAATAAAAGAAAAAGAAAAATATATATGCTTGTATCGACAAGCCCTATCACTCCTTCATATTTAAAATAAAAAACACTATTAGTTATCGCTATACTTGGCAGAGCTAGCTGATCACGCTTTTAGGCAAATTAATGGGGATGCGCTGTGTCACGTGCCGTCGGAGAATCGCGCGATGAGGCTCCGCGGTGATGTCTGGCCTGAAACCTTCGCTCATTTTTACCTTCCCCAAACTACTGCAGAAACCCCGTATACCAGGCTCGAGGTTCCTTGGTTATGTACAAATAAGGCACCACTTGGCCTTGCTTGATCGTACATGGCTAATCACGTCCCTCGTACTTTTTGACTGTCTAAGATCTTGTAGCTAAAGCCGCCTTATCTCTACTCTATATAACCTGATTTAGCCTCACTTAGTGTAGAGCTGGACCACCATCAGAACGAGTAGAAGAGTGGCTGAGGTAAAACCCCAAAAGAGGACAATTGATCCGTCAGCAGGGAAAGACTAGCGAAGAAAAGCAAGGTTCTAATTGGTTACTATGGGTTACAACACCTTTTTTGCAGTTACCTGTGCACCAATTCTGATATATCTAATACAGATAAAACAACTCCCCACCTCACGTACGGAAAAATTTATATTTTTGCCTAAACACGCACAAGCATAATTCACGAATGTGCAATAAAGAAAGCACCTATCAGTGTTAGCGGAACGTTCGCAAACAGCCAATCACAAGCGGTTCCACTTTTCTGGACATTCGTGTTTGTCGGTTAAGGTTCCACAAGGTTCTACTCACCACTAGTATCTTCCAATGCTTGAATCATATCTGGGTCTAATGCAGTGCTGACCAACATTTCTATGTAGCTTCGGTACATCTCCTTCATGGCTCTTGTATTCAATACTCGACCCACGGGGACACGCTCTGGGGGAAAAAAACACCACATTTTTGAGAGTTTAACGGCGCACAGGCGATACGTACCACACATAGAATACACAGCCCATTCCTCTCTATACAGACCACAGTGTGTTTCTACCTCAACACTCACAGCTAAATCTATCACAGTTTAAAATAGAAATATTTTGTAAGCCTAGGAATGGGATTGGGAGCTGTACAATGTAAAAGTTATTGGTGAAACAATATTCCATAAGTGTGCACTACAATCTAACTGCCTGCAGGTGGTGCTATGTAGAAAGCAGACACTGAAAAACACGTCCTCTTCATAAAATATCACAAAATAACACAATGGACATTAAACAGGTTCTCCAATTAAAATTTTACCAAGCCCAGTCCATTCCATCTAAAAGTGCTTTTATGGGGGTCCCTGGGAACCCTACACTGTTGCGTAGTTCCCAGGGGAGGGGACCCCAGGGTACGGGAGCCAGGGGCTCCGGCCAGCATATTTTGGGCTGCTTGCCTCTACTTAGTCTTATTGACATTTTGAAATAATTTAAAGACGCAATCTGAAATATCATATAATATCCATCCCATTAATTGCATTAACGGGGCAGCCCTATTTTAATACGACAATTAAGCTGAGCTAGGACATGCATCCCTCCTGTGCTATATCTGCCTGCACATTGTACAGTTTTTATTTAGCAAATACTCTTCTATGTGAAGGCTGCATTTCCAGATCTTGGAGAGTAAAGAATCAGAGCTGTTTTAAGGCTAGAGTTATGCTTTACAGCTTGGGATACATTTGAACTAATGTTAGGTCAAACATTAGGTCTAGGATTTGGACTACCAAAAGAATTAGGTTAAAGTTAAGATTAGCACATTTTTAGACATTGAACCAGGAGAAGTTTCTATCACTTTGGAAGTGCACATCATCTGGACTCTTGCATGATGGAGAAGAATGCTCTCTTTCAAATCACAGATCTCTTCTATTTCTAGAAAACTGGCTCTTTTTTTAGAGCCTTTACCTATCTAGACTGCATTACTAGGACGTCTAATGGTGGGAAAATGCCCCTTTTGCAGGTTTACTGAAACGGGTCCTGAGCGACTTGTGTCGTGCAAGTTATTACTGGTCTCAGAGTTCATATTGTCCCTTCGTTCTCCTTCATTCTATTTCAGTCGGATGAGTCAGAGGTTTTGCAGCCACAGTGGGATCCTTGTCAAATTGACAATGTCATTGTGTGAGAGGAATGTGACCCATTCACTTGCTGACTGACACTGTTCGCCTTACCCTCATTTACTTAAATTGTGAGCTGTGCAGGGACAATAGTGAAATCACGTTCACTCCAGTCCACATCTTGTCTAAAAAAAAACATAAGAGGCCTGCCAACACGATCTATAATTCTTTGTTCCTATTACAGTTTACTATATTATAAATCTTCAAACCTTTTTTATTACCTTCTTCACTCTGCTGGTCAGGGGAAGAGTCGGAATCGGAGGACGAAGCCACCTCTTTTAGCCATTTTTTCCTCTTCTTTGGTGGTGGTTCGGCCTTCACTTTCGCATGTTTCTGCTTAGGTTTCAGTGCAACTTTAGGAGGCGGTGGCTCGACTTTGTCTACTTTCTCCACTCTCGCGTGTTTTTCAATTTTCTCGGCCTTCGGGGGTTTCTCAATTTTTTCAGCCTTTGTGGGTTTCTCGACTTTCTCAACTTTGTCATTCTTTGACACTTTTTCAAGCTTTGGTGATTTTTCGACCCTCTCTAACTTGGGCATTTTTTCAGGCCTCTCCGACTTGTCCGTTTTTGAAGGCCTATCGGTCCTGGTCGTTTTAGAAGATCTCTCAGACCTAGTAGCTTTTTCTGGTCTCTCCACCCTTGTTTTTTCTGGTCTCTCCACCCTTGTTTTTTCTACTTTATCAGGCCTGGGTGACCTGGGTGACCTGGGTGATCGATCGGCTCTCTCGATCCTGCTTGGTTTCTCCGATCGTTCCATCTTCCTAGTTTTGTCGGAGCGGTCAGTCCTTGCAGGCTTGTCCACCTTTGAGGCTTTTTCACCTCTATCAGCCCTCGTTGCTCTGTCTTGTGATAACTGTCTCTCATTTCTCTTTGTTGATTCAACTTTTAAAGTTTGCTCCATCAATTCTGACTTAGTGGGTTTCTTTGTTGCTTCATTCTGCTCCACTCTATTGGGTGTCACAGGTTTTTCAGTCTTTTTCACCATTTCATCTTTCACAGGTGCTTCCAACACCTCGTCTTTCATTGACTTATCTATTGGTTGAGAAGTCTTCCCAGTAGATTCAGCCTTTTGTGGCTTTCGAGCAGTCTCTGGCTTCTCCGATTTAACAAGTTCAGTCTTTTCATGCTTATTAGCTGTTGTAACCTTTTCTACTTTTACATCAGCTTCTATCTTTTCTTGCCTTAACGCAGCTGAAGGTTTTAGAACAGGCTCCGTCTTTTCCTGCCTTGCGGTTGGAGCACCTTTTTCTGCTTTTGCAATACGCTCCAGCTTTTCTTGCCTTCCTGAAGAGGAACTCTTTTCTGGCTTTACAGTACGTTCTGGCTTCTCCTGTCTACTAGCTGTCGTAACCTTTTCAGGCTTTAAACCCTGTTCCAACTTTTCAGGTCTTCCAGCAGGAGAAACCTTTTCGGGCTTCAAAATAACTTCTGTTTTTTCAGGTCTTGCTACATGTGCACTCTTGTCAGTCTTTACAGCGGTGTCAGGCTTTTCTGGTTTTGCCACGGTTTCAGCTTTTTCAGTCTTGGCCACTGGTTCTATCTTCTCTGGTTTTGACATATGCTCTGTCTTTTCTGCCTTGACCACAGGCTCAACTTTCTCCGACGTAACCATATATCCGTTTTTGTCTATCTTCTCTACCGATTCAGAAATGTCACTATCCTCAACCAGATCTTCCTTCTCATTCTCGACCAAGGACTCTGGCTGTTCCACTGGATCAATCTTCTCTTCCATCTCAATATCTCCAATAGTGTCTTCCTTTATTATGTCAGTTGTAAGGCTTTGCTGTTCTTCAAGTTCTTGCTCTGTGTTCGCTCTTTCAGATTGGGGAACCGCCTCGATTTTTTCAGTGGTCTCCTCTTGTTCAACGTTATCAGGTCTCTCAACTCTGTCCGTCTTCTCTTCTGCCTCCGGCTTCTCTAGTCTCGCATTAGAGTCCACTTTAACCAAGCGATCGGACTTCTCACACTTCTCTGGTTTAGTAACTGCCACAGGACTTTTAGACCCGGGAGCTTTTGTTTGACTTTGCCTTCTATATAAGAAACAGACAATAAAGTGTAAGTAAAGTTATATAAAGCATTTATAGTGGAAGAAGTCTCCCGGCAGACAAAAGACATAGATTGTTTCGGGGGTATAGCAATGGGTAGCAATACAGCACCATTACAACCTTATAATTAGCATCTATTATTCCATAATAATTAGTAATAGATACTTATCTATTAGTAAGGAAGAGTAGTATCAAATGTAGACAACCATATAATCTATTATAGTACATTGAAAACTATTTTTAGGCAAGATGAATACAAAAGGTAACGTACTTCTGACTCTGAGAATTATATAATTGGATAATATATATTTACTGTGCCTTTATTAAAGTAGAGAGGTCGTCTATTTAGTATGTAGGCTGCCATTCTTGTGTTGAACCCATATTTCTGAAAACTCGTCCTATGAATTCACTAAAAAGACGTTCAAATCTTATTACAACCAAGAGATTTTGGAAACTATTCTCATTATTTGGATGAGAAAGTCTGAATTCTGGATAACCGTTTACACCCTACCTTCCCCGAGAGCTACATAATGTGCCCCTTGAGTTCAGCTGTCAGGTAGCCCATTATTAAAGGAGAACATGATGTATACGGTTCCGCAGCCAAAATGCAGCAACGTGTGATCTTCTAATCTGCATGGAACTCTTGTAGAAAGGACGCCCACCAAGGTCAGTTGCAGAGGGGTCTCTGAACTCAACACTACAATGTAACTCGATGAATCACAACATGTGCTGTCTACAACTCTGTACTTGGCCATCATTCAGGTACAAAGACGGAACCAGCGAGCTGTGGGCTCCGGTGCAGGGAAGGAGGAGAAGGGAACCGGGGGTCCACAGTTCGCTATTTCACCATGCAGCGGGCCCCATTATCTCCATGGGCCCCGATGCACCAATGGTAGTTCCGCCACTGTTCAGGTATTAACCCTGTTGATAGTTTGAGAGATTGGCCAACAGGCATCTATTGAGTTCTACAACAATGCTCCCAAATAACAGTCACTCCTAGGGGATAAGGTGTCGCAACATAATGAATAAAATCACATTAATAAAATCAGGAAGATGGACACAGAAGTGCCACGTTACCTCATGGCTTGCAGAGGACGATGCCACGGCTTCCTGGAACACACCCTCACGTAATCCTTTTTGTTGATATTTTCAAGGAACTTGACATACAGTCGCTGGTACCGGTTTTTGGCATCGCCAAAGTATCCCAAATACTAAACAGAATAGAAGAGGGGAGAAAAATTATCAGGACGGATGGGTTCGCTTCTTAGTTTTTTTTGTGGTCCGTTAATCACTAGAGATGTTTATTCAGCGCTCAGAATCGTTGTTTTTAGTTGCATTTCTCAGTATTTATAGAGTTACAGCTTTATCATCCAATCCGTAAACCCAGACCAGACAACTTGTCCAATTATCTCTTCACAAGTGGTAAAGAAAGTGCCTGTTGTAGCAACAAAGAAATTCTGTGCATGGGGAGACTATTAAATTTCGCTGTGCATGGTGCTACAAAAATACTATAGTATTATCGCTGCCCATAGTGGGCAGCACGGTGGCTCAGTGGTTAGAACTGCTCACAGCGCTGGGGTCATGAGTTTGATTCCTACACAACAAAGACATACTAGTAGGTTAACTGGCTGCTGACAAAATTAACCCTAGTCTGTCTGTGTGTTAGTGAATTTAGACGTATGTTGGGGAACTTAGACTGTAAGCTCCAATGGGGCAGGAACTGATGTGAGTGAGTTCTCTGTACAGCGCTGTGGAATTGATGGTGCTATATAAATAAATGTGGATCATGACTGTGATGTATATGTTGTCATTAGGGTTGTTATAGTTGCGTGGGGCTATATGTGCTGGCGGCTTGGGGCTGTTTATAGTGGGCACTTACCCCGGTTATGGTGACGTAGGGCTGTTATGGGGGGGGGATTGTTAGTGTTGCTGCCTGTGACCAGGGCCCTATCTGTGTGGCGTGTGTATGTCCTCATCATCATCACTATTTATTTATATAGCGCCACTGATTCCGCAGCACTGTACAGAGAACTCATTCACATCAGTCCCTGCCCCATTGGAGCTTACAGTCTAAATTCCCTAACACACACACACACACACACAGAGAGAGACTAGGGTCATTTTTTTTTGTTATAGCAGCCAATTAACCTACTAGTATGTTTTTGGAGTGTGGGAGGAAACCCACGCAAACACAGGGAGAACATACAAACTCCTCACAGATAAGGCCATGGTTGGGAATTGAACGCATGACCCCAGTGCTGTGAGGCAGAAGTGCTAACCACTGAGCCACCGTGCTGCCCTGTGTTTGCGACAATTTGAGTGCGCTGTACACAGTATTTATGTCTCTGGCCAAGTTTAAATCAATTTTGACTAGCAGGCTGTATCCCAACTGCTGTCAAAAACAAAACAAAATATGGACTACAAATAACAGAATGGGTAAAAACTCATTTGAAAAGGAGCCTATTACCTTGCAGAAGTATTTTGTGCATGGTAATAGGCGGCTTGTAGGAAGACCTTTTAACTACTGAACTATTTTCATAGTTCCAATATCGAGGTTAGCCAAGTTACAGAGTAGATCTTAGCATATAAAAAGTTTTGAAACAGAAGTTAATGGCGTGCTTCACAATCCTTCAAATATTTACGTGTATATATTAGATTTTAACACCCTCTTCTCTGTTATTATATATATAAAAAAAAAAAAAAAGAGAGGATTTAATAACGTGGCGCAAAACAGCATAAACACTGCAATTCAAAACAACCAATAAAATGTTAGTTTACATGTGTCTGGGGTACGGTACAGTAATTAAAACAAACATGCGATTGGCTGGTAAGAGTTACAATATATTTGCGCTATTTGCACAGGACTAGTATTTATGCCTTATAAACTCAGTGCGGTGCTAAAATAAGGCTACCACATTCTGAAGAAAAATAAAGCCACTTTGTAAGCCACGGCCACAAATAGACAGGCCAAAATATACACTTTTTAACATAAAATGAATGATTGATATGTTGAATTTAAATTTAACATGTCATTACAGCAATCATAAATGCAGTGTGCTTAGCTGTCTGAGCTGAATGGTACTGTGAAGAAAATGTATACAAATAGGATATTTTGTTTAGTACAGTGAATATGTAAATAGGAATAAGTACTTGCATAGTGAAACTATTGCTAAGACATACAGTACATCACCATGCCCACAGCCTTATATGTAATATCTATAGTCCCTGCCCACGGTACTCACCACCCAAGAGCCCATGATCCACAACTGCCATTGTTCTCCATCAACATGTGTTGCACTGAGAAACTACTTATTTTCAGTGCTGTGACGGGTGTCACTGTACCGTAGCTTGTACTTCCTGCTCAACTCTGATTGGCTGGAACTCAGTAGAATGTAGAACTTTTCATGCTGATCACAAAAAGTTCCTGTGCGTCGCCTATCACCAAACATTGTTGGGGGTTTTTTTTCAACCAGTCACCATTGGATGAGCTTTAGTGTGATATTTCACTAATACCCACCACCATGGCACCAATGGATGGCATCATGCCACCACAGCCTCATGCCCAGCCTGGTCGCGTCCTCAGGCGCCGCAGGGAGACACATCAGTGCTGTGATTGGTCATCACGTTAAATTGTTGTTCACTATGTTTGTCTGGAGTTCAGTAATCCATCACAACATAAAGATCGGTATTTGACAGCGGCAGCTGCTACAGGAAGACTGTAGCAATGTTGCCCGTCACTGAGGAGCCCGGTGAGGGTTTGGAATTGCTCTGGCACCAAGAACTTCTCTGGGGACAGTAGTTTTACAGTCCCTATTTGGATGGTGTGTGTGTGGGAGGGGGTCTGTTTCCAGGAAACAGGGATATCTTGAAGTCATGAACTAAAATGTATTTTTCCCCTATATCCTCCCCCATAAGAGAGTACCTTAGTTTCAAGGACACTTACTCTTCCAAATTGTTTTCATTACATCTATTTAGCCCAAATATACAACATGGTACATTGGTGATTTGGATAAGACAATACAGCGATGGCCGACATCCTGCGGAGTTATATTGTTTAGTTCGGTTGCTCAGAGTAACAGACACTAGGACTGTCTTAGTCTGCCTCCTTCCACTTTAAACACCATTTTGTGTTATCTTCTCTGCTACTGTCATATTTGAGCAAAGCATCAGTCAAACACCAGCTGCTCCAATCACGCCGCAGACAGCTTAGATGCCGCAACATAGAAGGGACAAATACTGATTTGATGCTTACAAAGTTACAATGCGATGGCTTGAAGTCTACTTTACTGCCTCAATCATTGCACCTTGAAAACTAAATTTTAGGTGGAGATCAGAATTAGGTTTGTCAGTACACAGTGGCAAAGAATTAAAATTTACTGCTCATACTTTCATCCCATTCAACGTTAAAAGACACAGTATATCTGCTCACTTACAGGTCCTATGCTGCTAAAACGCCCTCACTATGATTTATCGGTAACTTACGTTGCTTGTGGCGCAAAACTGGCGTTGTCCATCTTTGATCTCCGGAGTGAATTTTTGCAATAAAGCTTTTTGAACCCGCCATATTGGAGGTGGCTCCCGTCCGGTTTGCAGAGCAAGCTGGAAAAGAGAAAATAACTATTAATTCACATTTAAGGCACCCTCTTTATTTTTGTACAACCATGTGTTGAAGGATCAATGAGTATATAAATCAGGAATAAAGCAACTACTACAGAAAAGTTCTATCTGAAATTACTTTTCCCGTTCCGCACACTAGAGTAGCCTAAATCGGTGTATGAAATAACTTTATTATTAGCCTACCAAATCACTATTTAAGCATTCATTCTCGCTCAACAATAACCATTACACCCCTAGAATTGTCACTCCCCAGAAAAGCTAACATTTTTGTCTAGTTAATAACAATTTTATTCTTTTAAAGAGAACACTGAGAAATGACTGGGTCAATTTTTGTTCTGTACTTATAAATCAGTTACATCACTTAGACATATTCGTTTTTTCAATCTGGTAAGTCAAGAAGAGGAGATAGGCAAGTTAGGTGCACAAAAAGTTTTTGCAACAATGCTTTCAGGCTCGTAGCAGTGCCCTTGCTAACAAAAAAAGGTAAAAGTGTTGACAATTTACTACCTCTCTTCAGATATCCAAGGCTATAGTACTCCCAACTGAAGAGACAAATTTCAGTTATGAGGTTCAAGAACAAGAAAAAAAAAAAGAGTAGAAGCTAACAAACGGATATTTATTTATGTAGCTACTAATAAAACATAGTCAATAGTTATGTAAACCAAATGGTGACCAAGACAGAACAAGGTCCAAACTAGTTGTACTGGGCCAAGACAATGTTTAGTGGTCCATACCTTTAACGCCTGAATATCCTCCACTCGAATAACAAACTCATCTCTCTCCCGGAAGATACCCTCACCACTGCTTTCAACGTCTTCCTCATCCGTCTCCCCACAAATAGCAGCGGTCTCCTGCTTTTTGGCCAAGTGTAGTGGTCTTGAATCTTCTGGCTCTTCCTGTTCAGGGGACGACTGGGCGGGAGGTTCCTCTGGTGGAGGAGGAGCGGGAGCCTCTTGAGGAGATGGTGGGGAGACCGCAACTGGCGGCTCTGGCTGTGGTGAAGGTTCAGACGGCACCGGGCTCGACACCTTCTCCTCTACCACTGCGGGTGCTTAAGATAAAAGGAAAACTATTGAGGGACCACCTTCAGGCCTGATTAACATTGCGTAAAGGAACAAAATGCACCACCAGTTAAAGAATCCAAGTTAATAATCATTAAATCTAAATTTCAGATTAATTGGTGACTATTAACATTTCCAAATACACGTAATTATGAAAAGAGGGGGCATTTTGGCTATGCACATCAGATAATCTGTAAGTCTACTGATGGACTCAGCGAAAAACCATTCATGGCTGATTTTGGAAGACTAGAGAAGACAATTGCTTGTGCTCAGCTCAGCAGAATTAGGTTAGGACTCTATGCCCTGGTTTGTGTAACACGATGGTGTATTTTGGGCAGAACCAATTTTATACTCAGAATAATGGAAGATTGGATCAGAAGGGGCATTTATGCTGCCTCTATGCCTAAAGTACAAAGACAGCATTACATTACACTTAAAATTAGCTCCTTAGTCATAATGAAGAAATTTGAAATCTTTCCTAATTTTGAGGAGCGTAACAGACTTTTGTAACTGAACAAATGACCTTGGTTTTCTTGGCGACTGCACAAGAAACAACAAGCTAATAGCAATTGCTAACATACCAATAATCAAGACATTACAAAATACAGTGACGATATTTGAATTACACAGATGAAAGAGAGCCAAGCATTCAGTACTGTTGGCGAAATTGGGAAGCAAGGCCGGGTTGGGGAGCGGGTTACAGGGCGAGACAGCACATAGGGCTTACGCTACAGCTTATTTCTGAAAAACGCACAGTGGTGCTTTCACTGACCTGTGTTTTCGATCTCTTTGCGGTCAGTAGGATCGTAGAGAGCAGAGATGGCTGAGGAGATACTCTTTTGCAGATCTTGGTTTTTGCTGACAGAGTCCTCCTCATCAGAAGAAAAGGAAGGTAGGGTCTCCAAATTACGCTTCAGCTCATCATCCAACCTCTTGCAGGGGCTGGTGCAACTCATGACCAGACTGTCGCTCTCTGTCGAGTCCAGGGTTCCAGAAAGCATTTGAGAGGCTATCCCAAAAGAAGCCTGTGAAGCCTGCTGGGAGGACGGTGGCCGGTTCTTGGAGGGGCTGGTGGCGGCCGTGGGCAGCTGCTGCCTCTTGCCTGACTTTAAGAAGTCCAAAAATGAGGCCATAAAGCCCGATTTTATTTCTGGTTGCTTTTCTTCGACCTCTTTGATCTTCTGTTTGATCTTCTCCCGTGTCTGGCTGTTGTCCAAAGCATTCTCCTGGGGAGGAGGAAGCATCTCAGCTTGATCCATCTGCAAAGTATCGTTCCCTTTTGGCACTTGCAGTTTGATCTGACCAAGAAGATATAAAATCACACCATGAGCTGCTCACCTCCTTGGAAACTGATCAACCTTTTTTTTTTATTTTTATTTTTTATTCTTATAATTTTTTTTTTTATTTTATTTTCTTATGTTTTTATTACCAGCTACTACTTAAAATGAGAAACAAACAAACAAAAAAAATAAAACCTCAAAACAATGTTTATTTTATGGATTTATAAAAAATAAATAAAAAAACAGACATTAAAAACAGCATTTTTGTGACAGTCATTTATCTTCTGCTAATGTTTTTTTTTTTTTTATTATTATTATTTTTTTTGCAATTTTTTTTTCCATTTACATTGTGTGGAAAAACACTCCACATACCTTTAGTGGTTTCAGGGGCTCCAATGGCATACTTTCCCTTCCCTCATCTGCTATCCTCCTGCCTCTCCCTCTACCTCTTCCACGGGGCTTTCTAATGCCTTCATGACCTAAAACATGTGGTTCGACCAGAGGTCTGATCCTCGGTCTTCCTCTGGGCCTTGGAGGACCCTCTCTTTTAGGTTTTGTGGGTTTCCGGCCACGTCTCTTTGGTCCATCCATGTTATTGGGGGGACAGAAGTCAATATCGCCCATTGGGCTGATGTTGGGTCGAGTACGGCAGCTAGAGATAAGATCCGGGAGAAGATCAGGTAATCTACGACTATTTAATCGGATGTCTGCAGGAACATCCTCCTTGTCTTCATCATCTTCAAACTCGTACTCCTGAGCATAGTTTTTCTTGGGAGGCTGGAAAGAGGGTTCTCTCTTCTTCAGCAGGTGGAAAGAGGATGTCTTCAGAAGCTTTTTGGGTTTGGAAGAGCAGAATATGGGCGAGGTTAGGCCTGGTTTTACTTCCGATGATTGCTGGCCATGACTAGACTGAATTAGTCCTAATTGTTCTGTGTTGACAGTAGATGGCAGTTCATGTTTTACAGATACAGAGTCCAGACCCAAGTGAACATTTTGTTGATTGTCATTACTTTCATTGGTGCAGTAACCTGAATAGCCTTGGCTAGACTGCATCATCTCATAGCTATTTTTCATGGCCTCATTCCTGTCCATGCTCTGAGAACCATCATCGCCACAACTGGACTTGGGAAACTCATCATTTCCACAAGGTGGTGGACAGAACATATCCTCCATGCCAGGAAAAAAACTTCTTTCCTCATCTTGCAAAAGAGAATCGGGAAAACAGATAGAGGTCAGCGGAACAAACCGCTGCTTTGATCCTTGAGGACTCGGGCTGTCAAACTGATCCTTGGGCTCCATCTGAGTTTGAGGCACCTGCTGAGAGGAGGACTCTGGATCTAAACGCATGGGGTCTCCTCCATCAGATAATAGGTGTTGCTGACCCTGCACAGACCCCAAGTTCAGGTCAGGTTCCAGAAAGTCCTGGATCTCTTGAGACCGGGATAACGCCTGCATGGCATCATTCTGAGGAAGTCCCTCCATGCCCTCAGACTGGAGGGATCCTTGCATCCTCTCAGGCTGCATCTCTGCTTGCATGCGCTCTGACTGAAGTTGTGCCTGGAGCTGAGGGGATTGCTGGTCTGTCTGTATCTGGTGGGAATCCATCAACTGCGCCTCTATTGATTGGGAACGAGAGTGTACCTCCATGGACTGAGAGCGAACATGAGCTTGCATTTGTTGCGACTGTAAATGAGCTTCCAAAGCCTGCGACTGCAGCTGCATTTGTAGCTGTGGAGATTGTGCTTCAGCTTGGATCCTCTGTGGTTCCATAAGGTGTACATCCATTGATGACTGTACTTTTCTCTGGTGTGCCTGCATCTGACTCTGGGTATGAGTGAGAACAGATTGCAGGAGTTGCGACTGTTGAGTGGTTGGCTGGTGGGTAAGAGAGAGTGGCATATCAGGAGAGCCGTCCATCATCATTGGAGTGCCTTGCTGGCTTTGTAGCATGTTGTGAGTCTCCATTGATTGACTCTCGGCCACCATTCTATGAGCTTGCGACGAATGCTCCGGAGTTTTCTGCATGTATGAATGAGCAGAGTTTAAGTCTTTATTTGAGGTGTCCATGTGTGGTAGATGGTCTACTGACTTTTTGATGTCCTGAGTGAATGAATCCATGGGGCCGGTCTGGTGACTATAATGGACAACAGATGTTCCCAAAGACTCCGGAGTTGACCTTGTGTTAGCATATTCCTTATGGCGATCACTTTTTTTCTTGTCTTTTAAGCTCTGTAAAGACAACTCCAACCCTTGGTTGTCCAAGTTTGAATTAGTCCTTATAACACTTTGCAGGTGATACCTCTCCTCAGTTTTGCTCATTTCATAGGCCATTGATTTACTAGATCTTTCCTCACACTCCACAAGGCTTTCAGAGGAGACCCGAGGAGGACTTTGTGACTGTAATAGGTGCTGAATGAGG
Organism: Mixophyes fleayi; assembly: GCF_038048845.1. Classification (NCBI taxonomy): domain Eukaryota; kingdom Metazoa; phylum Chordata; class Amphibia; order Anura; family Limnodynastidae; genus Mixophyes; species Mixophyes fleayi. Next base: position 20,924,536 of record NC_134412.1, read on the forward strand.
AAGTCTTCATCATCTGTCCTTTCAGTGGAGAGAAGATCAGAATCAGATTTTGGTTTGCTGTAGGAGGGTGTTCTTTCTAGACTGGACTGGGAGTTCTGATAGCTCTGCGAATGGGAAGCTTGCATGAACGAAGGTGATAGCACTGAAGTCAAATACTTCTGAGACTGTCCAGGAGAAGCTACGCTTTGAGATCGACTTGACGTAGGCGACTGTAGAGGTCGAATTATCTGGGATGGACTGGAATCTGACATATTCTGGGAATGGCTAACAGAAGAATACATGGCTGGGGAATGGCCAGTACTGTAACTCAAGGAAGGGCTGGCAGTTGGCATACCTTGAGAATGAGCAGGAACATAACTAGGAGCCTGGCTGGCAGACACATGGGACTCTGTTTGGACACTGTAGCTCGGAATCTGACCCACTGATGACAACCCTTGCAATTGCTCTGGGGAGTAGGTCTGATTCTGGCTCACACATGTCTGCAAGCCTTGTGACTGGCTAGTTGTATAGCTTTGGGATTTGCTCCCACTTGTTAGATCTTGGGCCTGGCTAGATGTAAAGCCTTGCGACTGAGTGACGGCGGATAGGTTCTGCGACTGAGTTACAGCATAGTTTTGTGACTGGGACATAGAAAGAAGACTCTGTGGTTGTCCAGGTGAGTAAGCTTGAGACTGGCTAGATATAACAGAGCTGGGCTTTGGAGTGGAGGAGGAATAGTTGTGTGTCTGTCCGGTGGTTGCAATGCTTTGGCACTTTGGAGTGGCGGTAGATCGAGGAGTCTGCCTAGAAGCCGAGTAGCTCTTGGACTTGTTGGAAGAAGAAGAGGTTGAATACCCAGGGGATTGAATTATTGGTCTGTAGCTCTGAGACTGCTCTTGGCGTGCCTGCGAGTTTTTCTGCTGTGAACCCTCACTGCTAACAGGTGACTGGTCCCCCAACGGACTGCAGGACAAGCTAGAACGATGAGGCATTTGCTGGTAACTACCTCCACAGCTTAGATAGTGCTGCAGGGAGTGAGCAGCAGCTGCGGCTGAGGGAAGCTGGGATTGGGCGCTGGAGGGCCGCTGGTAGTGCTTAATAACGCTGTCTTGTCGAGGCATTGCTCTTTCAATCGAAGAGGCCGGAGAACTTGAGAATACCGAAGCATTGTAGAGCTGGGATGTTTGTTCAGAAGGACCAAGGGAGGAGGAGAGCAGGTTGAACTGGGAAGGAAGGTGTCGTGAAGCGGATTCTTGGGCACTGCGATAGGCTGAGCTCTGAGATTGTAGTCCAGAGCCTAATACCGTGCTGCCAAGTCGATCGAAACTCAGTGAAGACGGAACAGAAGACTGTGATGACTTTATATGGAGAAGTGGATCGTGAGGAGAGAGGAGACCGTTTGACGTAGGGCTGAAGGTGGCATCTTGAAGTGTCAACGAAGATGTTACGGGGAAGCTTCTACCACTGAAAGACGCTGGGTGCTGGTAAGCAGAAAGGGCAGAGGATGATGGAAATGTACCGGCTCCAGATATGAAGAGTTCTGCTGGGGCAGGGGTGTGCATGGCTAAAAAAAGAAAAAAGCAAAAGACAAAAAGAAATAGTGCATCAGAATGATACAATGCAAAAAAGTTTAATAAAATTAAAAACTTTTTCCAATATCTTAATTATTAATATTACTCTCACCACTGCTCTACAGCATGTTTCAAGCTCTCCTCACTGATCTAGAGAGCTAACATTCCACAATCCGCTTCGGATTCTGACATGCTGGTTAGGCCAATGAGTGATTAGTCATGTTGGACCATTTTGTGGGCAAATGGGAGTAGAGGATGGTAGCGGACATTTTTTTTATTAGACCCTACGCTAATAGATGCACAGTGGTCAGCACTGCTGCTTTACAGCGCTGGGGCCATGAGTTCAATTCCCGACCTGGGCCCTATCTGTATGCAGTTTGCATGTTGCCTTGTGTTTGCCTGGGTTCCCATTGGTTGCTCTGGTTCCCTCCCTCACAAAAACATACTGGTAAGGTCCATTTTGTTAGAAGCCAATTAACCGAGTGAGTGTGAGTGTGTTTTGTGAGTGTTAGGGAATTTAGAATGCACGCTCCAATGGGGCAGGGACTGAAGTGAATGACACAAATTCTCTGTACCCCGCTGTGTAATACAGTGGCCGCTCTATAAATCAACAACAATAATATTCAATTAAAATCACCAGCTTGCCCCGTTTTTAAAGAACCAACATTTTTTTTAATTTATATTTCCCAATTGATAATATAATTTGCACTTTTGTCTTATTCATTCTTCCGCCATCACATAATTAGATCGGTTTTGGTTTTAGCGAGGAGCCAGCAAAGAATTGCAACATAATATGTCTGGACTCGTTTTATCCCATTATCCATGGTAACGGACTGCTGTCGGATGGATGAATAATGGCCCAAAAATACAGTCATAGATACATGCGCATATACTTCAACGGAATGTAATTCTCAATATGGAAATGTCCCATGGAATAGTCACTGACTAAATGCATTATAAACATATCTGATGGCTGTTTATAATACTCATTTCAAACTCATCCAGGAAAATTTAATTAAAACGTCCTTGGTGCAAATTTGGGACAAAATTAACCGTAGGAGGACAAAGTTGTTCTGTGCTGTGAAATGCATATTGCCAGAGTGTGCACCAATCATTCATCAAAGCACTCTATCCCTGGAGGTAGTTACCTGTCTGCCATGACGGTGCGCGGAACTGAGAGAGGAGGGAGGAAGCAGAGGGTCCCGGCTGAGGAGCTCGAGATTCTAGAGCCGAGATCAGATTCATGACTGAAGCATCGGGGGTCCCGCTACCGGCATGGTGGAGGCCGGTCTCAAACAACCCAGACAAGCCTAAGAGGAGAGAGAGATTCCACTCATTACTAACAATCACGTTACGACTGTAAAACAGACACACAAAAAAAAATTCAAAGATTATTAGCAACAGCTACATATAACGGCTCTAAAAGGGGGTAATCAAACATGATTGTGTCCCCAAAACACCAACAAAATCTTCGCTGCGCCCACATTTCTTGCAGCAGGTAAGACACAATCTAATAAATATACTTTGTGGGTACAGGCTTTCATTTAAGCATTTAAACCTGCTTTAACAATGCTCATTATAGCACCACATAATCGGTCATTTAATACCCCGATTCAGCACAATAACTTTACCCGTCCAAAGAAACTAAAAAGCACAAAAAAAAAACAAAAAATAATAAAATGTACTGCAATCGACAAGAAATAAAATAAAGGAAAAAAAAAAAAAAAAAAAGGTAGTTCTGATGCAATGCACCATTTTTCAAGCTTAGGTCTCTGTCAAACACCGAAAACAGTTTTTTTTCCGGATCCAACTTGAGAATTACTACACACCGGTCGTACAACAGTACAGCACTTAAGAAATAATTACTGGTTTATATATTATTAGTCTTCTTAACTCCAAAACAAATGCAATGTTGCTATTGGGAAAACTCGCTTTTCCTATTTTAGTTTGAAGGGGATTTTCACTCTGGGACAGTCCTCCTCTCTTATACACGTCTTTCCCCCTTTAACTAAAGATTCGTCTTCCTGTAGATTTCCGTCATTAGCTGGTATTCAGAGCCGCCGCTTAAGCTGGGTACACACTACAGAATTTTCCACCAACTTTCTATGCCGAGCGATTTTACATGCGATCGATGTTCCGATCGCTCGGTCCATGGACTGCATACACACTAGCCTTGTTTAGGAGGATAAAGGGAAGAGCGGACGTCCCTTTAGCCACTTTTTACAGCCATGTTGTCGTGAGCAATGACTGTAATTTCGTACTCACTGTTGTGGATCGGTCGGAAGTTTATACACACTACACAGCGGAAACGAGATTGGAACGAAAATATTTAACGGTACGACCAACCAAATGAGGCGACAATCGTCCATTTGGGCAGACTTTCGACCATCGTGTCACTGCACACACTGACCCATTTTTGAACGAGCGGTCGTATGTCGGCTGGTTGAGCCGATTATTGGATGAAAACCGTGTAGTGTGTACCCAGCTTAAGGAGGGGGGATGTGCCAGTGTGGAAAGACTTTTTAAAAGGACTTCACTGTTGCTCCCACACCGTACAGGTAGCATTATCGTGGGCTAAAGCAGTATTTATGACCATACAGCGTATTAATATTAGCGTACCAGTGACATCACCGAACCACTGCAACGAACAATATCTATAACATAATACAGAGACACATGGACCTCAAATCACTAATTTTGCAATCTACTAATATCACTCAAACGCTACAAAGCTACTAAGTCACCTTTTCATTGTATCGCCAGTTGTAGGCGCCATTTCTTCCCAACCAATTATTATTGGTCATGTACAAGGAATTAAATGTGCACGCAAGAGAAACGAAAATGCATTTTGGATAACGGTCACGAGCGATGCAGTTGTGTTTACCTGCTGGGTGGTGGTTGGTAGCATAGCCCTGGAGAGGGTGAGGTGTTCCGTACGCCTGTCTGTGCAAAATATCCGTGTCTGGGTGGGAGCCTCTTGAGCTTCCGTAGACCAAGCTGGAAAGAGAAACAGAGACGAAACATTAACATGGACACTTTCATGTCAATATATTATAACTTTACAGCGGTATTTTTCTCATTAAACATTCATATGGTGGGGACGCGAAACGCGTCCCTCCAAGTTGTGTAGCCATAGAGTTAAGCTTCAAAGGCACAGAGACGCTTTAAATAACGGTGTCACAAAATAAAACAGCCGGTAGTTTATAGTTGTAACTGTTGCAAACGTAGTTAAGACTAACAAAATATATAACTTGGAAATAGGAATCAGCAAAAAAGTGATTATACATGTAAAATTCACATATTAAAACTCTGGAAACTGCTCAATCTTACGGTGAATTAGAACACCTTTATTTTGTACGGTTTCATAAAGTATGTTGTTGCCCAAATCTATTACACATCACCACAACATACCTCTCAACATTTCAAATGGCCCACAGAGAGACCCCCACAAACGGATGCAAGGTAGACCAACTTTTACAAGCATTTACAGACTTCCAAACCCTCAGTGTTCTTTCAGTTGCACATTACCACAGGAAACAGATATGGGCAAGTTACAGCTGACAGATGTATTTCCCTTGTTTTTTTTTTTGTTTTTTTCTTCAGACTGCTATTAATGATGTACAGTTTTATGTGACTGTGGTCGTCATGGTAATAAGTAGAGAAGCTCTGAGCTCTATGTGTAATGTGACTCCCTCCCCTCTTTCTCCCCCTCTACCATCACATGGCATGCTGAGAGCTGTAAGCCTGTGTCATATTTATCCATCCAGAGAGATTTTAAAAAGGCAATAGTGATTTAAAAAGGTACCTAGCTTGCCATTTAAAAAAAACAAAAGTAAAACACAAAATAATTTTACTATTCTAAAACTAATAGCATTGAATATGCTGTTTTTAATAATGAAAAAAAATGTAAGCCACAAAAGTAAGGACCAGTAATATTAATATATTCACTTCACGCACAAAACTGCCATTAGGTTAATTTAAAAGTTTCAGCACCGTTCCTTCTTCAGCCTACTTGTTACAAAATATATTTGCTCTCCTCGCCGGAGATATGAGCTCGGACAAGATAGACAACTCATCTAAACCCCGCACACCCTTTCTTCCATGGAACCTAAGCGTCCCCCACCTATCGGATATGAGGTGAGGGCTGGGACACAGTACCTAGGGAAAGGCGTGTATCAATTAGATAAATGTGGTGTGGAAATTCTTTTCATGTGCTCTCCTGCCTTAGGCCAGGTACCCACTGACGCGTTCGACACTGCGATAGTTAATCAGTATCTTGGTATTTTCACATTGCCTTCAGGCGGCCATCTGAGGTCAATCCATTCACTTCCATCAGTGAGTTTCATGCAAGTTGAATGCACTGAATCAAGAACTGATCGGAAAACTGCGATGCTAACGCAACTCTCCCGAAGCGAGGACTAAAACGCGTTGGATGGCTTCCATTGTCAAGACTCATTACATGTACTGTACTAGCTTTAGAAACTTTAGTAAATGCATACAAGTTAACGCCAGTACGTAGGAGAGCTTAATGAGAAACGCCAAACTATTTTGTAGCATAAAGTAATGTATAACACATAGTATCATCATCATCATTTATTTATATTGCGCCAGCAAATTCCGTAGCGCTTATAGTATATTACCATATCCCTTAAATTATATATTCTAGCTAAATATATGCTTACAAAAAAACATTTTTTGTTCTACACGAGAATACAGAATCATATATACCTAAACAAATGAATTAAAGTATCCTGCAGGCAACTGAAATGATGCACTAAAATAAATATCACTCGTACCAGTATTTATGCAGGTGAATCTTTGTATTCAATGTCTCTCACTATCATAGAAGTGCAGAATATCAGAGACGTACATGAAGACTGATCTCATGTATGCATGCTTTCATTCACTCCAATGCAGCAGGTTGCCATGTTTGGAGGTAAGTACTTCTCTAACAGAGCAGATCGAGAGTGACCAACAGGCTGACAGTCTTGCTTTGCGGAAATGCACTGTGTGGTTTCCTGGATTCAGACACAAGAGGCAGCGCCAGATAGATCACTTTCTCCATTTAATTATAATGTTTTAATTCTTTAGTGTGGATTGAGTAGTTCCTCCTGACATGTAGTTGCTATGCCGGAGAATTTACATAGCAACCCAACAATACTTAGAATTTCACATGTGCGAGACCCTCTCTCCCATTTGCCCATTGCATGTCCTTCAATTACGTCCTTCTGTAAGAGGGACACTATACAATTACCGCCAGGTTGCTAGCAGTATGCTTCTACATAGCGGCCCCAATGTGTCTCCACAATGACAGGCAATCAAAAAAATAAGATTAAAGAAAATAAAAAGGCTGAGGAGTAACTAAAGACAGAAGAGAGGAAGGTGTTTAGTTATTTCACAAACTGCCCTGTACACTATAAATCAGGCTTCCTCCATCACAGTGTTCCAATGAGAGAGAGATATATAGAGAGAGCGAGAAAGAAAGAGCGAGAAAGAAAGAGCGAGCAAAAGAAAGAAAGAGCGAGCAAAAGAAAGAACGAGAAAGTAAGAGCGAGCGAGAGCAAGAAAGAGAGCGAGAGCGAAAGAGAGCGAGCGCGAAAGAGAAAGCGCGAGAGCAAGAAAGAGCAAGAGAGAGCGAGAGCGAGAAAGAGAGAAAGCGAGAGCGAGAAAGAGAGAGCGAGAAAGAGAGAGAGCGAGAGCGAGAAAGAGAGAGAGCGAGAAAGAGAAAGAGAGAGAGCGAGAAAGAGAGAGAGCGAGAAAGAGAGAGAGCGAGAAAGAGAGAGAGCGAGAAAGAGAGAGAGCGAGAAAGAGAGAGAGCGAGAAAGAGAGCGAGCGTGAAAGAGCGAGCGCAAGAAAGAGCGAGAGTGCGCGCGCGCGTGAGAAAAAGAGCGAGAGAGAGAGGAAGTGAGAGACAGAGAGAGAGAGAGAGAGAGAGAGAGAGAGAGAGAGAGAGAGAGAGAGAGAGAGAGAGAGAGAGAGAGAGAGAGGCAAATGTTGGGGGATGTCACCTTAATTTTGGCCCTGCCTCCACAGCACATTTCGTTGCAATACAGATTATGGAGGCCCACTAGGAAGTGACCAGGATGCAGCAGGAAGGCCTGCTCTTCCGGGAGAGCTACAGGAAATCCAGGAGTCTCCCTGACGTTGCGGGAGAGTAGGCAAAGTACGTATGAGATGGATATTAGATAAACAGCTAGCCAGAGGGACAGACAGATCTCTTAAATCCCTTCATGTGTGGGGTTCTCTTAAATAACAAATACTGTCTTCTATGTATGTATGTATGTATGTATGTATGTATGATGTAAGATGGAAAAGAGCAGTTGGCTCAGGATTCCAAACTCATCACTTCCAGCTACACCCAGCCCTTCCTCCTGTATCTGTGTGACGGGTCGGACTGTGCTTCCAAAATAATACAGCTTCCTGGTATCACCAGAGAGTACAGTGTAAACAAACAGCCCTTTTCAGAAGGATGCAGTAATCTAATGACATACTGTACATATCAGGTAATCCTGGGCTCCCGGTTATTTTACTCGCATGTTTAGGTTACTGCCTATCTGGATGCATTAGCGAGATGTTACTGCATGGTACAGAAGAGGATAGAATACTAGCGGACCTGCTCACGTTGAGCGCATTCCGAAAGACGTCCAGCACATATCATCACCATTTATTTATATAGCGCCACTAATTCCGCAGCGCTGTACAGAGAACTCACTCACATCAGTCCCTGCCCCATTGGGGCTCACAGTCTAAATCCCCCTAACATACACACACAGACCGAGAGAGAGACTAAGGGCAACTTAACAGCAGCCAATTAACCTACCAGTATGTTTTTGGAGTGTGGGAGGAAACCGGAGCACCCGGAGGAAACCCACGCAAACACGGGGAGAACATACAAACTCCATCCAGTGGTGAAAATTAGGAGCACGGTCGATGAATACAATTTCTTGCAGGAACACAAGAGTTCAAATGCGAACTGCAGAAGTTCACAAATAAATATATTTCTGAAATTACCTCTACAAAATAGATGAATATTTAGCTTCTAATCGGTAGCATAATTCAGCAATGTTGTGTAAATGTCTGAGGATATACTAATCTAATTATCTGATCTTAGTACAGGGAGCAAAGGTATGTTCTGAAAAAAAGAGGAACTTTCAGACTCCGGCCGGTATATACTGGCATGTACTTCCTGTTCCCTGCGTACCCTACTACTAACCACTATATTCACAATTTCCACTGACTTTCTATGGCGGCCATTCACCACGCACAAAACAAGGTGAAGTGCATCATCCAGTGTTCAGTGGAACGTTGGTGTTCCTTGCCAAACACAGAACAGGCGCGCAGGTGCGCCTAGTGGTTAGCACTTCTGCCTCACAGCACTGGGGTCATGAGTTCAATTCCCGACCATGGCCTTATCTGTGAGGAGTTTGTATGTTCTCCTTGTGTTTGCGTGGGTTTCCTCCGGGTGCTCTGGTTTCCTCCCACACTTCAAAAACATACTGGGAGGTTAATTGGCTGCTATCAAAAATTGACCCTAGTCTGTGTCTGTGTGTATGTTAGGGAATTTAGACTGTAAGCTCCAGTGGGGCAGGGACTGATGTGAATGAGTTCTCTGTACAGCGCTGCGGAAGTAGTTGCGCTATATAAATAACTGATGATGATGATGATTGCGGTCATCTTCCATTGCCATAGCGATCCTAATGATTTCAATTGGGTGGCATCCTTATTATTTTGAGGTCACAGACATAAAATATGATGATATTTACAGATAACCTTAATATGAACCAAGGAAAATTTAATTTAAAAAGAAAAAAAAAAAAGTTTAAAAAAGTTTTTTTTTTTGGCTACTCCTGGAAAATGTTGTTTATAAGATTACACATTAGCCTTGTGCTGCGTCTTATAATAACCAGACACTGTGCTAGTGAAACAAAAAACGCAGGAGGCTGCCGTGAGAACCCAGTGGGGGCCGCTTTTTATAAATGTCCTCCAGTAAAATCGCAAATGAAACAGAAAATACCACATAAATTAAATGTGTGCTTTGCAATAACTTTATTCATAATTTTTCTTCCACACAAGAGCATTTTAGGGAAGACCACACTGTATAGAGACGCTGCCGCCTGTACTTTAAAACAGACCCTAATGAAAAAGTGCCCTATTAATCCTCACAAAATATCATTTGGGCGTCTATCATGGTACTTTTTTTGGTGAGGGGAGATAGGGAATGTTTGGCCTAGCAATTGGCTGCCGGCACAGAGTATACAGGGCAACTGTGTGTTTAAAAATAAAAAAACTTTTACTTTCTATTAACTCCATTTAACATTGAAGAGATTATTATGATCAACTATTTATACCTTCTTAATCTGGAGGTGTTGCCCATGGCAACCAATCAGATTCTACCTATCATCTATCTAATACATTCTAGGAAATGATAGTTAGACTCTGATTGGTTGCTATGGGCAACACCTCCACTATTCCGTTTCGAATGTTCGATAGAACTACCTCATAGTGAGAGAAATGTAAAAATATTAAGGGGCATATTCAGTTAGGTCCGGCGATTACCCACGCCTGCGCACATAAAGTGCCAATACGGTACCGCAACATCGCGGATCTCCCTTCGCAACCCTATGGGGTGCGCACGGAAATCCGCGGTGTTGCGGTAACAGGAAGTGCGCAGCAGCGCGAAATCGCGAACGCTGGACCCAATTGAATATGCCCCTAGATGTTTAAACGAGTAAGAACATAAGGAGTTGTGTTATTCTAATTAGAACAGGTTAATTGACGGCGCCAGGCTCGCATAACAGTATTTCGGATTCCTTGTGGTCTAATTTAATAGTAAAACAACTTGTAATCTAAGTTGTAGAAAAACCACATCCCCATTTCTCCTCTCCCCCTAACTGACCCCACAGGAAGCTTCCGATGCATAATTGTGACAGTTGCTAAGCAATGATAGGCCAGGGAGATTCCTAGTGTTACCAGCGCGGTGAAGCGTTCATTAACCGTGTATATATTTTTGCATTTTAGAAACTGAGGGAAAGTGAACTATATCGGAGGGAAAATTGCTTAGAGAAGCCAGGAGCAGACGGCACGGCAGTCAGAAAGTGCCTCGACCCAAGTGCTTCTGATTCCCTCGGATTCGCCCACTCAAAAAAGACCCACATGCTACCAAACGACAGCCAGGAAGTACCAGCCAGCCATCTATGCCAAGAGATTCAAGCTCGGATATTATTATTAGCGGACTGTTGGCTAGAATTGCAAATCACAAGACGATACCCAATATAAGGGAAGTGCAACTATCCTGCCTAACACCCAGGTCCAACGTGCCTTGTTAATGGGCGATTTGTTTTATAATTTATTCACAAACTACTATGCATACTGTGCTATTGTCAACATGAAAAGATACAGCTATATGGAAAGTTAAACCACGTTGATACTACGATTGTAGCTGAAGAACTGCTTCAAAATTCCAGTTAACACCAATCCGCTGCGTTTTCTGGCGCTCAGATCTGAAAACCGCCTTAAAACTAGTAGCTATGTGTATTTATAGGCTCAGTCCCACCACTGCGTTCTAAAACGCTAGGGCCGCGTTTAGAATTTTAGGACAGGACATGACCTTGATTTCCCAAGCATTAATGCTTGCCACCAATACAACACATTATAAAGTCAAAGTTTAACGCATGTAAAGCATATAGAAAATGCATTACATGCATTAGCTTTCATTCGTTTTACCCATTTGTCCAGCGCCAATCTGTGAATGAGACCTAGAAGTAAGCCAAAAGCTGCCACAGTGCGTTCCTTAAAAATGAGCGAAAAAAATGCATTAAACGCACAGTACAAAATCTATTCATATATTACACAGAAACCAATCTACTACAATGCATAAAGGTGGAATTTTTTTTTCCAGTTTTTATGGGAAAGCCTATTGTCTACCAGAGCATGACAGTAAATTCTTAAACAATGGAAAAAAAACAGTACACCAGAACTTTATTGTTCTTCTTAAGAATTTAAAATATAAATCCTCTTATTTTTTACTTCAAATGTGAAGTTTTTCCTGTCACAACTTGCAGCCTCAAAAAACGAGAGGGGGACGATGGGAGAAGGCAGCCATTTTGTATCAGCTCAACTGGCTGGTAAATGTTGTATATACAACAATAATGACTTGCCATAAGTTGCATTAAAATAACATTGAAGGTAAAATTGTTAATTATCATTTCCTTATTCCTTTTGGTTATACAGTATATGATTTTCTTAAAAAATCAATAAAACATTTAATAAAAATGTACAGTCTATAGCAAAGATGGCTGCCAAGGGTACAATATACCAGTAACCACCAACATTCCAATTATTCTCTAGAGGGTACCAAATTCTCCAGCAACCAAAAGAGGAGGGGCCTAATGGCATACTTGCCAACTCTCCCGGAATGTCCGGGAGACTCCCGCATTTTGCGAGAGTCTCCCGGACTCCCGGGCGAGTGTGGCAATCTCCCGAATTCTGCCCACTTCACTAGGAAGTGCCCACTTCCTAGTGAAGTGGGCAGAATTAGATCCCAAACGCCGCGATTCCCGATGAATCGCGGCGTTTAGCCCCGCCCCCCGCTGGCAAATGACGCAATTTGCGTCATGACGTCACAGGGGGCGGGGCCGAAATGACGCGATTTTGGCCGCCCCGCCCCCTCACGCCCCCCTCCACTGGCTGGCTCCCGGAAGAGAGCTGAAGAAAGTAGGTAAGTATGCCTAATGGACAGTCGCCATAGCCATAGAAAATTGTGGGAGTGATTTTCGGATCCTTAGAGGTGTTGCCGATTTTGCTTATTTTATAGCCGAAATGTCTGTAGGTACACGTACCCAACTCAAGTCCGTGACTTGGGACAAACGTTGAGAAGAATGAGGTAGAATGGTAAAATCCAATAAGCCAGTACACCAGAAATTGCTCTAAAAAATAATATATTGCTGGCATCTGGTTTTTTTTATTGATTTATTTTTTAATTTCTATTGACGTAAAATGGGTACACACATATACCCAAACGCCTGAAAAGAATCCGCAGGCTCCCGCCTAGTAGATATTCTGTATTATACATTATATTACGGTGTCCAGCCCTACAGGACACAAAGGAAAAGGCAGAGATTTTCACCCTCTAACACAGTTGAGCAAAAATAGTCTCATTATCTCTTACTGCCGAGACGCTATACAAAGTGTCACATGTACATGCGCGTCTAGACAGACAGAGCACTTTTGAAATATTTTTATCAGAAAAACAGATTTCTGAGTCAGCCACATACAAGACAACATGATGTTATGTATTAAATATATATGTGAAGCAGCTGTTAATTCACAGAAGCGTCACAGACAGCACAGCCAGGTCTATATTTAGATATACATATTTAGAAAAATAATGAGGGATTATCTTGTTTTATTTCACCTCGCATGCCGCCATCGTCGCGAATTTGCTTTCTTCTATTTTTACACACTCTGCAGGCCGCCTTTCGCGATAACCACAGCAAACTCAATTGTTTACATAATAAATGGACGTGGAGACGACGTTCGTAGTGGCCTTTCACACCGAAAAAAAACAATATCCTCGTGCAGCTTGTCAGCCAGACCTCTTGACTATTATGAAAACAGGAACCACAGCGTGTGATAATGAGCAACAACTGTAATAGACGACGCTTTGTGGAGGGTGTTGTAAAAACGGAGCGGCGCGAGTTCACGCGTTTCTCAAGTCTTGCCCTCCGGGCCATCTCTGTGTACGTTAGGGAATTTAGACTGTGAGCTCCAATGGGGCAGGGACTGATGTGAATGAGTTCTCTGTACAGCGCTGCGGAATCAGTGGCGCTATATAAATAAATGGTGATTATGATGATGATACCGACGAGGTGAGTTGTCACGCGGTGCTTCTCTTATAAGGAGGCACCGCTGGTCATTCACCAACAGAGACAATGGATGTAGTTTGATTATTTTGTTACCTTTAAACGTTCTCAAACAACAATAGCGGGTGGATGTTTTATGTGTCAAAATAAATTAATCCAGCAAAAAAAAAAGAGACCATTTTAAATGCAAAGCCACATGCATCTCTCATATGACACAATATAAATTAGGCTAGAGGTCAGGATAGATTTCTTAAGAGTCATACCAGATACTGGATTACCGACAGTCATGAGGGTTGATCTTGACAACAACTTGCAGGGATCAGAACTTTGGCTGACTATATATGTTACAAAGAAAGAATTATAAGGCGTTTAGATACCAGGATGCCCTGCAGGTATTATAAATAATTGACATTAGGCAGCCCGTCTGTTAAGAGTTCTGCACTAAGGTAAATAGTAATAAAAAAAGTAAAAGGACAATAATTATGAAATATGATTAAAAACATAAGTCTAATTCTTGCCCAAATTTATTTTAAAAAAAACTTATAATAAATATATGGAAAGAAACATGCGCACACATCAATTGGCTATGATTAAAACTAATTTTAAAAAAAGCTATAGCATACATTAACAGAACCGAGATGTAGGCTGTAAGAAATATAGCAATAAGGATGTAAGGAGAACATTTACAGAAATATGGCAGCGTGCAATGAGCAACATCTGAATCATTTTCCCAGCGTAAACAGAGCTAGAAAAAGAAATGTAACATCAGAATGTATCACCTTTGTATTATATTTTATCTCCTGTACATCAAGAAAATAAACATCCGTCACTTGCCAAATATTTATCTTTCAGGAAGTTCCTCTGGCTCCGATTCCGTTTTAAATTTTGCTTTTTATGGGTCTTAACTATAGATTGGTATGGATAACATATCACACAAAGTGTCTGCTTGAGACCTTACAGGTAGGTGCACCTATTATCCAGCTATTGTTTTGGATTACTGATTTTTATGTAATTTGGGGCACTATGTCTAAAATCTATAAAAACCATAAAAACTCTTGTCTTTCTCAATGCTGCCTCTGGCATTTTCAATACCTTGCACAGCAGTGGTTCCCACAGTGACCATAGGGGGAGGAGCTTAATAATCATGTATGCATAAACAACAGCCCCATGACCTACCTCACATTGCAGGGCTCCTCACAGTGTCTGCAGTGCAAAAAGCTAAATCATCCTCTATATAACATTCCCCTCCTCATTAACTTGTGCAATAGGGCTCCTCACAGGGACTGTAGGACATGAAGTTAGATGGACCTGAGTCTATAACATTCCCCTTCCTCATTACCTTATGTAGCAGCGCTCCTCACAGTGAATGTAGCAGAAGGCCCTCAGCAATCAAAATTGTGTTTATAAGTACAAGTAGATGAAAATGCAATCCCTCTAGGCAGACGGCAAAGTTGCTTGTTTACACCAAAATATAATTAGAATTACATGACTTTTGTTCTGAATACATATTACACCATTTAAAATAAACACCCTGTAATATCCTAGTTATTGCACTGTCCTAAAATAAACAAAAAAAATGACACTACACACTGTTAGCTAACCTGTGACACTCCAGGTGTTGTGAAACTACAAGTCCCAGCATGCTTTGCAATATATAGCAGCTGATTGCTGGAAGGGTATGCTGGGACTTGTAGTGTCACAACACCTTATAGCAATATCACGTTAGTAGATACATAGCCTGTTCCACAGCACACTTTGGGAACTGCTCACTATACCCCAATCTATATTTGTTAGCTAGCTACTAAGAGCAAAACGAAAACCAGACACCCCAAGCTATAAAGGATTTTTATATAGCCCTCACATGAACACTGGACATAACAGAAGTGAGCCTATAAAATGCTTATTTGGCACTTAAAGAAACAATGCGATAAGTATGTGAAATGCCGAGCAATGATCTAAGATTATCTTACAATTGTATTTGCACTGTGAAAGTTAGTCTATCACATCATCTATTAAAAACATGTTTAGAAAACTTTGAAAAGAAAATAAATAAACATTTTTAATAGCTCTGAGAAAAAAAAATAAAAAATGGTTTTCTTAGGTCACAAATCATTAGCCCGAGTCCCCAGAAAAGTATTTCAGTCACACAGAAAACTGTGAAGAAATTTGCCATGTAATCATAGATATTTTGATCATGACATACAGTCACTAGCATGAGTGCATGACCAGCACACAATATGGAGCAAGACAAAATGGTGGCTCCTGAGGTAACGATCCATAATATCTTTAGCTGCCTGTGATGATGATCAGTTATTAAAATAAAAATTAAAATGATATAGTTATAGCAGCATCTCCTCTTCAGAGAATCTCCCATTATGTGATCGACCCTTTGTCCCCTCTCATCCTTTCTCTTACCAGATTCCCTCTCATTTAATTGTAAGCTCATATGGACAGTGTCTACTATAACTCATATTTCAGTTTATGTTGCAATTTGTTTACATTACAATTTCCTATACTATACAGCGCTAAAGGACAGGGTCACCGGGCGCTTCACGGGTCCGATTTGTGTTTCTACCAGTTTTTATATATTAGCAAATTATTTGCTAAACAGACTAAGATTTGTTGCTTTGTCACGCTGTCGTTTTGTCCTTCCATCCTTACATTGAGAGCTGTGGAAGATATTTGCCAACAAACAAACAAACAAACAAACAAACATATATATCTATCCTATAGATCAGGGGTAGGCAACCTGCGGCTCTCCAGGTGTTGTGAAACTACAAGTCCCAGCATGCTTTGCCAGTAGATAACCAGGAGATAGGTGGCAAGGCATGCTGGGATTTGTAGTTTCACAACACCTGGAGAGCCACAGGTTGCCTACCCCTGCTATAGATTGTAAGCTTGCGAGCAGGGTTCTCTTACCTCTACGTATGTATTACCCCTGTATTGTTTTATTACTGTTTGCTCCCAATTGTAAAGCGCTACAGAATCTGCTGGTGCTATATAAATAAATGTTGATGATTATCTCTCTCAATATTAATAGTTGGTAATGCTCAGCACCTTTGTCCGGAGTCAATCATGGAACCCACCCTTGAGGATATATCATGTTTAGGTTTCTGACCCATATTTTAAGAATCTGAGGCCTATAGTGTAAAAAAAAATCATGCTTTACTAAATGTACTGTTACCAGTGCCTGTTTATATGCATTCCGGCTGCAGCACGGTAGGCCTGTGCCCAAGGGCAGCAGAGGGCATCATGCCAACCTTGCCAAAGCACCTATGTGAAATATGTTTAAATTTCATTGGCAAAGAAAAATAAACTTAAAAATGTGTAAAATCAATTTAATTTGAATGTAAACCCTAGAAAAGAATAAAATTGGCATACTATGGGGAAGTTGACTTGAGGAACATGATTGAGCTAAGAGGGGATGAATTGTGTACCCGCCACTGTATTCTGCTCGGTATAGATGGCATGTTCTTTGTAATAGAGCCGTGGCTAGTGGTTGTGGAGGTGTGACTACCTACATGCATCAGTAGTGTATATACGTGGCCTGTATGTATTGCAATTATATGAACTGATACAGGGGCAAACGCAAGATTAGCAGAGGGGGGTTTCCACACCACGCCACCAGTGGGCGTGACCAGCATGCATGGGGGGTGTGGCTATAATATAAGAGTGTTTGGCTGCTCTCCAACTCTTCCTATCCCTATAATATACATGGGCAATGCTGCGTGCACTACTGTTAGGTGCACACAGCTCTCCCTTTTCAAGCAGAGTCGTGTGAAGTGGGAGCAGAGTCCAGCCACCTCAATTATACAGTGCCCCAGGCTTGTAGGGGGTTTCCAGGCACTAGGAACCCCCTCCCCCCGGTTTGCCTATGTGATATTTTGCTGGTTTGAATAGTTGGTAAAGGAAAATTCATGGCACATTAGCTTCCCAGTATCTCAGCTAGCTATATGCTCCAACCTGAAGATTATATAATCCAGACAGTTCAAACCATCAAAAATATACAGTAAAGAGGACTCATTTACAAGTAATTTAGAAGGCAAAGTATTTAGTAAATAGACAATGGAAGTATAACGTCCTTCTGCTAATCACAATCAATATTACAGTCCCAAATATCCAGCGATAGTCCCAAATACTGGTGGTCATATGCGATGGAATGAGTGTCCCTTCTGAAGGTTAGAGGGCCGTCCGTGCGGGCCTGCCGGTTGCCCATCACTGGTCTAGACAGATCAGGGCGCGGTTTGGATGGATGAGGGGTGTGGCTTAATTTGTCCTCATTTTCCCCCCATCTCTCAAAGAAAAGCAATTTGGCAGCTTCAATTAGGCATGTAAACAAATATGCAGATTATGAGTGAACCCTTGGCATAGCAAACTTAAACCGTTCTATATATAGCACTGGTAAAATAAACAATTTATAGACTTTCAAAACAATGAAATGATCAAGACGTAAATTTAACTAATTAGAGTCCACATTAAATATCGGAAACGCAAACCTGAATCATTGGGTCATATTTGGTGTAAATATCAAATCAGGTCCCCTCCCTCTACCTAGAAGTAATGTTTTACATCACCCACCACCAATTGTACCAGACCAAAAATTGCTGGCTTAAACTTCTGCACAAAAGAAAAGAATTACTGTGTATATCTATAATTACTATAATGATTGGCCGGTGAAATATAACGCAATATTTATATATCTATCTCATAATAAATAAATAAAGTATATATATATATATATATATATATATATATATATATATATATATATATATATATATATAATGTCTGTCTATCTATCTCTATCTCTCTCTCTAGATCTCTCTCTCTCTCTCTAGATCTCTCTCTCTCTCTCTCTCTAGATCTCTCTCTCTCTCTAGATCTCTCTCTCTATATCTACCTATCTCTATCTCTCTCCATCTATATCTCTATCTCTCTCCATCTATATCTCTATCTCTTTCCATCTATATCTCTATATCTTTATCTATATGAGCCATGGGAAGGACATTTATGAAAACCGGTGCAAATGAAAAAGATGGTGTTGCTGTAGCAATCAGATTTATTTTTTATTTTCTGAACCGCCACTAGACAAAATGGCGACCTGATTGGTTGCTATGGGCAACATTACCTTTTCACTTATCAATAGTCTCCATAAATGGCCCTTATATACACAACAACAAAAAAAACAGAAACCCCAAGTGGCCAAATTTAACCAGGAAAAAAAAAATGTGGAAGAAAAATGACTTTATTTGCTCATCAGTAATGTGTGCGCAGAGCAGTCACCTGACAGGAGAGTAAATTTTATTCAGATAAAATAATTGTACAAAACATACAAGTGTTGTTTCTGTATAATGTTACAGAACTGTACTACAAAATAACAAAATGTGATATTTTTCCATTGACAAACAAATATTTTCACAGACTTACGTAAAAACGTGGGGCCGCATTGGGCATTAGGAGCAAACCATGTTGCAATGCAGGGGGGGGGGGTGCAAGTGGAACGTTTTTGCTTGCATGAATGAATACCGTCAGCTTGTGCATGTAGCACACTAATAGTGTGAAGCTTTATTTTTACACTGCGAGTGGAGCTATGACGCACCCCCCCCCTTCAGACCCTAAATCTGCTCGTACATTGTAAGTTTACCCTCCCCCTTCAGCCCTGCATGGGTTTGCCAAGGTGCCCTTTAGCTAAAGTAGGTCCACTGTGTATTTAATACAGTGTTTTTGGTGCCTTTGTATTTTTTATTTTGAACACTACACTTTATTTTTCTCTAACCTGGTTTTATATATTTGTAAACAATTCTGTTAGCATTCATAATATATCAAACATTTCTGAACACACCAAAACACAGGAATCATACAATGTGTACAGCTCAATAATATATGAGTAATGTAAGTAAGCCCACGCAAACACGGGGAGAACATACAAAACTCCACACAGATAAGGCCATGTTCGGGCGCCATGACCCCAGCGCTGTGAGGCATTACGTTCCATTCAAGATTGAATTTTGGGGTTCTGTAGAGGCCGTCACAAATACAGACGCGCTCCACATATTTCACGCATGTCCACACACGTGTAGTCCACACACGTGTAACATGTGCACAGGTATGAAAACGTGGCTTTATTAAGCCTTTCACATACGAGTGTTCTAGAATGTCTAACTGGAGTTGAAGTCTAGGGGGTCTGTTTACTAAACTGCGGGATTGAAAAAGTGGAGACGTTGCCTATAGCAACCATTCAGATTCTAGTTGTCATTTATTTAGAACATTCTACAGAATAACAGCTAGATTCTGATTGGTTGCCATGGGCAACATCATCTAAGGCTGATAACCTATTAAATCTTTCTAAGCAAGCAATATTCAGATAGAGAATGAATGTTCCTTGTGCTGCATGACACAATTTGCAGAAAAATCAATGGGAAACAAGTCCTATATATACCTGAGTCATGTTTTTATTGTAGTACGAAGTATTTCATTTACCTATAAATTGTATTATTGGATATATCTACAATTATTAAGCAAAGGACCTTAAAAACACAAATGACCAGACTGCCGGACAGGCTAACAGATGGTCACAGAACTATTGCCTGGGGCACAGCAGAGGCCTTAGAAGACACAAAGCAGCTCACACTGCAATTTTTTTTTGCTCTTAACTATTCTGTTTATCTCAGTGTCTACTTAACCCAGGACGCTGGGGATATTTTTTTCCATCACACAAAAGTACAAATGAGGGCAAGAGCAAGTCTTGAGGACAAATCAGATTGTTTAGATTTCCTTAACGCACAGTAAAATAAATCCCATCAGCCCTGATTATCCCTGGGAGTTATATTCACCAAGGTGAACCGGCAAATTTATTCTAATATAAAGACGTGCGAGAGCCAGAGAACGCGAGTAGCGTTGATTATGTTATTATATAGCACCAACATATTAAGCAGCGTAGTACATTTATTCATTCGTCTGGCCCAGCGGAGCTTACGATCTAATTCCCTCGCCACATGAACACAGGTCAATTAATCTATTGGTTTGTTTCTGAACTGTGGGTGGAAACTGGAAAATGTACATGAAATCCACATGGACACAGGGAGGACATACATACTCCAATAAGATATTACCCTGGTAAGATATGAAGAAAGGCATACCCCTCCTAACATATGGGGATCCGACATCGGGACAGGGGGTGTGGCCACATCACAATGGGGGCGTGGTACCACTGGGGGCGTTCCTGGCGCTATTGAAGTGCTAGGTTGCCCGTACTCTCCACCCCTCCCAACATCTCCTCTACCGTGCGCGCTCCCGTCCAGGACAAAGCTGTCCCGATCGAGTTGGTAGAACAGAGCACTCAAATCGGGACTGTACCTCCTAAATTAACAGGGCCAAACGCAGGATTTATAGAGGGGATTTCCACACCACGCCGCCAGTGGGCGTGACCAGCATGCATGGGGGCGTGGTTATAATATTAGACAGTGCTTGGCTGCTCTCCAACTCTTCCTATCCCCATAATATACATGGGCAATGCTGCATGGACTACTGTTAGGTGCACACAGCTCTCCCTTTTCAAGCAGAGCCGTGTGAAGCGGGGGCAGGGTCCAGCCACCTCAATTATACAGTGCCCCAGGCTTGGAGGGGGGTTTACAGGCACTAGGAACCCCCCCTCAGTTTGCCTATGATTAGTTGGCAGGTATGCCAAGGACTCTAGTGCTGCAAAAATTGGTGCAGGGGAATCCATGTCAATTTGTAACTATGACAAATATCTCACATTGCTTAGTGTTTTTGCATACTGTCAGAGAGCCTCCTGTATTGATTCTCAGCAAGTTTCACAGTGAGAAAGGATAAAACACCCTTTAGCCAATCAGATCAAAGAAAAGCTCATATCGGCACATATTATTGCAGATAACCCGTGTGCTCACCCAAGGAGGGGGCTGCATGTGGCAGAGGGGGTGCCATGATGTGAGGAGGGGGAATGCAGGAAACCACAGCCTGAGAGTTATATAATGGAAGTAGCAGGTTCCCCCAGTGATAGTTCCTGCCCATCTGCTGCAGGAAGACAAAAACCAAGTTCACACACATCCAACTCGTTTCCCATCCATTAGGTTTCACACTGTGATAACAGCTAACAAAAAGCATTGACGTTGCCTTGTCCGTCTGTCTCCCCCTATTCTCATTTCATTCTCCTTTCCCCAAGATACTATTGCGCCTTAAATGAAAAAGTTCGTCCTACAACTTACATATTACTTCTTGTCTATCTTTATGGTGCTCATAATTGTTAAGTTTCTAGTCTGTACAGGTTATATCTGACTTTGTGTTCAGTTATTTGTTGTGCTCTCAATTAACATTTAAAAATACAAAACACACATTGAAGTTTATTCCACAAAACATATTGAAACAAAACACGATCCCTCTCTTACAAAACATGTCCAAGTGTATTGCAACACATAAATATGGTCTATTTTCGGCCCTAGACTGGAAAGCATTGTTCCAACTTACTAGTAAGGACCGAGGAGCCTACAATAAGGGTTCTGCCGATTAATTGCCACCAGGAAAATAATTCTGCAATTTTCTAAAAAGCAGAAGCTTTGCCTGAGGCACTACACATGTCAAAGGTGCTTTTTGACAAGAAAAAAAAATAAATCTCTACCTCCTAGGAAGCTCTTCTGTCGTACAAAGAGCAACCCCCCCCCCCACCTCCCCCTTCTGCAGAGGGGTGATCCAGAAACCTTGTTCCTTCCCTCTTTAAATTATCCAGGGATCAAATTCCTTTCCTTGTCAATGGGGTTTTGTCTTGTTCACATTGCTCCAGTTCAGGCTGATGGCCAGGATCTACACGGCTCACAGGCTGGGATGGGGGGGATGAGGGGGGAGTGTAGAGGGTGCTCGAACAGCAGCGGGAGAAGGTATATTGAAGAAGGATAGCCATTCACTCAGATAACCTTCTTAATCCCCTTGGCTTTGTAACATACTGCAGGCCCTCTGGCAATTTGAGGGACAGAATTGCACTTACAGGCTCCTAAAAAATACTCTTTGCTTTTATTTCTAAGCCCACTCAAATTCTCCACCGGCTTTAAAAATTGCAGATCAATACCGATGTAAAGCCATCAACCTCTTATCTATGCTACAGAGGAATTTCCTGACAAATGCCCAATTGTCACGGAGTGACTGGGACCTGTAAATTCCCCTACACTCTTCTGGACTAGTCAAAGATCACAGGTGAGGGGAGGGAAAGACAAACGCAGACAGAAAAGTGCATTGACCTGTCGTGAAGGTATCCGGGCTAGGCAGGTGTGCAAATACGTGAACACAAAACATTAGGATTTATTTTTCGCTGGAAGAGTATAACTCCATTCAAAACGTTGCTTAATTAAAATCGAGGCCTTGTTCCAACGGATTGGAACAAGGCCTCAAAATTAAAAAGGACTTCTGCCTGAAATGATCTGCTTTAAACTCAGAAAAACACTGCTGTTGCCATTTGACATTTAAGGTGTTAAAGACAGACACCCCCCTTAGCAACAGCTATAACCATGGAAACACTATTTGAACTGCACTGATCTATTTCCATGGTTACAGATGCTGCAAAAGACAGCCTTTAACATCCTGCCAAATAGCAACAATAGTATGTTTTTGAGTTTTAAGCAGGCAATCGCAGGTAGTCTTCCATTTTACATGGATAGAAAATTATTCCCGCAAACTGTAGTACCCAGAATAATTATTATTATATATATTATTAGACAGCATCATTTTTCAATGGAGTTAACATTGGTCTTTATATATCTACTTATTGAGTGGTGTAAAATTTTTCATTGAGACAAAAAGGGGGGTTAAGAATGTCCTGCAACACAGATTGCCTAACTTTAGGTTTTCGATCTGGCAAACATTGGGACTGATGCAGCCTTCAAAATGTTTTTGCAGCAAACATGTAATTAAATATGTTTGACATTCGTTTCCACACGAATTTTACTAGTGTTAAAAAAAAAAAAAAGTTACAGTATCTTCAGTGGGTACCTACAGATGCCCATATATAGATTATATTTTTCTCACTCTGTTCCCATTTCATGAGTTCTTACAATTCCCGACCATGGCCTTATCTGTGTGGAGTTTGTATGTTCTCCCCGTGTTTGCGTGGGTTTCATCCGGGTGCTCTGGTTTCCTCCCACACTCCAAAAACATACTAGTAGGTTAATTGACTGCTATCAAAATTGACCCTAGTCTGTCTGTCTGTGTGTATTAGGGAATTTAGACTGTAAGCTACAATGGGGCAGGGACTGATGAGAATGAGTTCTCTGTACAGCACTACGGAATCAGTGGCACTATATGGTGATGATGATGAATTATCGACTACATGAGGGACACAAAAAAATATCTCAATCAGAAGATCTTTCAGAAATACTATCATCAAAGTTTGAAAATGTTGATAGACTAATAATGGAATACGATTACATCTCCGTGTCAGGGCACATAGCTTAAGTCTAATCTTTAAACCTCTTGTGTGTGAACGCGCTGCAAATAGCGCGTATCAGACAAACAGTTTAATGAAAACATTGTTTGTTACAAGAGGTTTTGCTGAAAATTATAATTAGATAGAACTGAGCTCCGACTCCATCCATGAATTCAGGGCAATTCGCTTGTCCCAAACTTGAATATATGCAACGGAGAGAATACATGGGCTATGTTTTAATTCTTTTTTGAATGTCAACACCTTAACATTGGTGTGTTAAACAACAAAAAAAACAAGTAGCATCTGTGTGCACAGGTCAAAGGTTGAGAACCACAAATTGCTGCAATTTAAATCTCTGACACTACAATGTTCTTGTAGCACTCAATATGTCAAAAAATCAGAGTCAGAATTCTTTTACTGCAAAACCTGTCTTTTACATGTGACACTACTCCTGCTTAAACTCCATCTCACCGATGCATTAGGCTGCCCGCCCCTGCCTTCGGGCAATCTCAGTCATTTTTGGTGTTAGCACATTAAAAACTACAGGAAAAAAACAAACAAAACACGTCTCAGAACAAGCATTCCACACGAACTATCGCTGCAGAGCATTTGTTGCAGAAATAATCCCATTCTGGATGGCAAAACAGATCTCGCATTGCAAAATAAGGCTTGGCGGCAGAATTAAAGTGCACTTGTTGCCTACATGTCGCGGAAACAGCCATTGTCGCGTCTTCGTTACATCTAAGCCTAGTTTCCAAGATGAAATTGGTTCAGCGCAGACATTAATGGCCTGGACAACCGGTACACTTTAATAACTTGTCTATAAACAATTGCTAAAGAAAACTCCCGAACTCTTTAGTCCGTAAAGAACTGAAATCCAGACTTTGAGTACAGGCAGCTCATCGCACATTCTGCAACCGTGCAAACACTTATTCTTTGTGATTGATCATTCCTAAAATCTGATCCGACTTGGATGTCCCGCTGAGGAGCTGGGGAACATTGCAGTACACGGCGAAACAATGTGATGGATTGCATATTACACTTAAACCAAGACAATGATGGCTAGATAAATACTCTGCCCATCGCCGTAATAAGTGAACCTCCACAATCCGCCACACAACTTATTTCCTCAGCGTTACAGTCCATTAAACGGTATCATTTGCTTACCTGCGCCTCTGAGGGGAGAATAAGTCAAGTTTTCTCTGCAGTTTTCCTCAACTCAGCAAACTAACAGGTCCAAACAAAAAAAAAAGAGCATCGACCAAACCTTCAACCCTTGACCAGCAATATACGTTCTACTCAGTATTAATCTAAAGCACAACAAAACACATAACAGTATACTAAAAAAAAAAAAAAAACGTAAAAGAAAACAAACCATCAACTGTGTCCTATTCGTGTCGAAAATAACCGTATATACCAGCAGATGGCGCTCACCTGTACTCATTTTCCGACCACATTTACCAATATGCCGGATAATAGGCCCATTGAGGTTAATCAGATTATTATTACGTCATTGTCAGGTGGCACATGCGATATCAGGCCAGTTGGCAAATATCGTCTGTGTTCATTCAGTTCGCAGACAGCTTAATATGTATTCTGCGACAGCATGCCCACATCAAAGCTTTACCCAGGGGCAAACACAGGATTTGCAGAGGGGGGTTTCCACACCGCCAGTGGGCGTGGTCAGCATGCATGGGGGCGTGGCTATAATATTAGACAGTGCTTGGCTGCTCTCCAACTCTTCCTATCCCCATAATATACATGGGCAATGCTGCCTGCACTACTGTTGGTGCACACAGCTCTCCCTTTTCAAGCAGAGCCGTGTGAAGCTGGGGGCAGGGTCCAGCCACCTCAATTATACAGTGCCCCAGGCTTGGAGGGGGGTTTACAGGCACTAGTAAACCCCCCTTGGTTTGCCTTTGTTACCCCTCTCATTGCTCATTTTCAACCCTTGGCCTATCCCATAACCATCATTTAAACATGGCTGCCACCCAGTTTCCATGTTTATCAGCCGTTTTAATCTTTTTATTACTTCACAGTTGGGATAGCAGTGATAACGTTTTCTGCGCCTTTTATTTCAAATTGTGTCTGCGAGTGTGTGTTGAATTACAATTCTCTAAATTACAAACGCAGTCATTAATATATAAATGTATTCTGTATAATTAAATCAAAGTTGTAACGCATTTTGAAGACCTCACCAGCAATGCAGAACCCCCTTTAATTCACTCCCTCAATACGGTCCTTTTTCGTTTGTCAGAACGGTTAAAGAGCACAGGCTTGAGATGAAAAGGAACAGATATGAATTTATCATTTATTTTGTTTTAATAATTTACAACATATATTTATTATTACAAACTATTTCAAACATTTTATACAGTAATTTAAAAAAAGAAAAAACACAGGTGCACTGGCATTAAATATAATACTAACTGAATAGGAAACGCAGACAGAGATAACAATCTAATCGCAGAGAACAAGAATGTGTTGGTTTGTTTGCATACAATTTGAGCATATTTATTAATATATATATTTCCCCAGGTGAGGAGAATGTAGCTTCCATCCACACACGGTGCAGGCAGCCATCTTGTGAGGGCAAACAATACGCAGCCTATCCGTTCATACCCGATACCCATTCACGTCTCATACCTCAGGCATGTCACTAGCAATTAGTGAATGTTATAGTAAATAGTGAATTAACGTAATAAAAGGTGATTTTAAAACTACTTTATTGTACACGCCCAATAGTCATTGAAATCATTATGCCAGACTTCATTCTGTGTTTTTCAGCAATGCATTCGCATCACCAAGCGGAGCTGCTTACATTCCCTGGATGCAACAGAGCTGTGCTGTACATTAGGCCAACGAAAACAAACAACTCTGCCCAATGTTCTAAATAAAGGCAAAAACATTAAATAATGTATTTACAGGGCGACATGTGCAAACCAATAAAATAAAACTAACTTTATTGGTTTGCACACCAAAAAAAGGCAAAAGGAGTACCTTTAAGGCAAGATTAGTTGTAGTGCATTTTTTCACGAGACAGGATGATGTTAAAATTACTTTTTTTTTTTTTTTTTACTTCATAATTTAAATTAATTGCTAAAATAGTTGGTTCTGTTAGGTCTGGTCCACAGACGCACCTAACTCTACATGTAGACATCCTCCATGTGAGGGCCTTTGTGTGAGGGCAGTCCTTTAACGCATCACAGGTCAATTATGGAGCGAGGTCACTCGTGCCCGGTCAGGACGATTCACCGCCAAGGTCCGTCGGCGTACTGCACACTCCACATGTAACGGACACGCCTGAAGGCCTCGCCCGCCTCTCAGTGCACACGCAACACCTCTGCGTTTAGTGCTGGACAAAAGGAGGCGACAAATTTATAGTCTCTATTCACTAGATGGCCGTGAAATAAGATTTCAACTAAGATTCATTATTTTACCATAGCAATAAAAAGTTGTATGTAATTATTGTTGTTTATTATTTTTAAAATGAGTTATTATGTAGTAACTACAAAATAAAGCTCTAACCCAACAAGGCAACTAATTTGTGGTCTGAACCTATATTCAACTATTCAATTTCCTAGTAACCAGTTATTGCCTCATTGAGGTCATTAAACTCCTTATTAACTGACGGGCTGTATTGAATGAAGTTTCGTCCCCCCCCAAAAAAATTATAATAATTATATATATATATATATATTTATATATATTTATTTTCCTAGCTGCAGTTACCTCAGATTCGGACCGCAAACTATCATGTGTTCTTCACATCAGGCCCACAAACTCTCTTATCGCTACCCGCAGGAAGTAGGAAAGATACAGAGAAGTATCTCGCTCGCAGATTTCCCAGAACCCCCTGTGCTTGTTCTGTACCGCGTCTCGCTGTGGCTGTTGGCATGGGGGGGGGCTCTTCCAGTCCCCATTCCCAGACCCAGCCATTGTGTCAGCGAGGTCTGGCAGCGACTCGGAATGAATGAGATGGAGTCCTACTCGATGCCAGGCTGTCCCTGTACTACAGCGGAGCTTACTCCCGTGAGCGAGACTGCCTGGGAAGTTGGATGAATAGCATTGCAGTGGAATGTGCTTGAGGTTAGCGGGCTAAATGTGGGGGGCAGCACAGTGGCTCAGTGGTTAGCACTTCTGTCTCACAGTGCTGGGGTCAGGAGTTCAATTCCTGACCATGGCCTTATCTGTGTGGAGTTTGTATGTTCTCCCAGTGTTTGCGTGGGTTTCCTCCGGGTGCTCCGGTTTCCTCCCACACTCCAAAAACATACTGGTAGGTTAATTGGCTGCTAACAAATTGACCCTAGTCTGTATGTGTGTGAATGTTAGTGAATTTAGACTGTAAGCCCCAATGGGGCAGGGACTGATGTGAGTGAGTTCTCTGTACAGCGCTGTGGAATTAGTGGCGCTATATAAATAAATGTTGATGATGATGATAAATGTGGCATGACATGACCGCCGGTGTCTATAGGGAAGGTTAATGTTGTAACAGTACTGAGCTCACTGAAGACAGTAAAAGATCATTTGAACAATGAATTTGTAACAATAATATCGGAATCCAAGTATGTACCTAAAAACGATTTACAAAAAAACTAAAACCATTACTTTCTCTCGAATTTGTATTAAATCACGAAATCTGGAAACCAAGAAGGAAGCTCAAGATAATACAATTTTGTTTTACTCTCCCCGCCGATATATATATATATCCTAACAAACAATTAAAGAGAAATGCTAACTTTCTGGATTCTTTTTTTCCTAAAGGAAACGGCGGCTTAGAATCTCTTCATGAGATCAGACAGAGAACACAGACCTCTGTAGTTATAAACAGGTTCATCCACTTTGTAGTGTGCAAAGTTTCTGTCTTCCTGTGTCTCTCCAAACCTCACTCCTAGCAGGGAATGAGCCTCACAGAACACTCACGGGAAGGTGAACATGTTAGCCCAGGCTAGGATGGGCGGGAGCCAGCACACACAAGCTCTGTACTGAAACGCTCTGAAGTCGATAAACTGACAACAGATGGAATGTCACTTCTGTGCAACGCCAGTTGGCAGCACAGATCCGAAGAAAGCGCTTTCACCTTTGTGCTAAGCCCTGCAAGAGAGAGAGAGAGGAGCAGGACCGGCTGTATGCCTCCCAGCTATACAATCTGACAAAATACACACACACTTATCCACTAGACACCCGCACAGTCCATAAACTTTTTACAGTCTCAGTCCCAGGGTTAGATGAACATCGCTATCCCCTAGGTTTCCCACTCCATGTCCGCTCCCAAACTCGGCTCTCTACACACAACCAAGGCCCTTCCCAACGCCTTCCCCGTCAGTACGCTCCCCCGAGAACTGCGGCCTGCCGTTACCAAATAATATCACATGTTTAATAAAGCTACAGGTATAGTTTTGGGTCAGCAATTCACTTAGGGTTTGAAAAGCCTAAATTAGACCCAAATATTTTTGATAAGTGCTTACCTCAACTTAAATACATATAAACACAGCGAAAGCCTATATACTCCAGGGGCCTAATTCATTAAGGAACTTAGGCAAGAATTTGAGTAAGTTTTCTTACTTTAGTTCTCTGGACAAAACCATGTTGCAATGCAAGGGGTGTAAAATGAGTTTATTATTTTGCACATAAGTTAAAAACTGTCTTTTTTCCCACGTAGCACACACATATCAGCTTTACATTTCAGTGTACAAATAAGCTATCAAGTATTTGTGCGCTACATAAAAAACAAGATAGTATTTAACTTACGTTGCAAAATAATAAACTAATTTACAGCCCTTGCATTGCAGCATGGTTTTGTCCAGAAAACTAAAGTAAGAAAACGTACTCAAATTCTTGCCTAAGTTCCTTAATGAATCAGGACTTACATGTTTATTATTATTTTATTATTTTTTTATCTGTTTTTTTTTCTTTAGAGGCTGTCGACATTCAGGAACCCAATCCAAGAAAAATATTAAATAATAAAAAAAATAAAATAATATTTGATGCCTTCATATAGGCAGGATACTGTGGTCACAACAAGGTTTAGAGCTATGAACGACGTGTAACGAACTATTTTTTACTTTTTTAACCAGGTATTGTCCAAAAGTCTATAAAATTAGCTCATTTATAATTTAGGTGCACTAGCCTATTATTGAGGGACTTCTTTAAAGAATGCAATTTTTATTGCCTATAGATCTTTTACTAAAGGATGACATTAATGAATTTTAAGTTACTCCTTTATGGCGAAACTGATTCACTGCCTTCATAATGACTCAGCACAGCCTGGTACGTAGTGATACAAAGGTTTATGATCTACATTAAGGCAACAGAAAGTCATTTGTGTTAGCAATATCCGTGATTCAGCATCAACCATCATAAACTTGCTCTACTGGTCAGTCGCACAGGTTTGTAGAGTGCAACAAAGTACTTATTTCTAAATCAATCCATACATTATACAGTTAACTTAGGGTATACATATATAAGCTTTATTTTAACAATACAGTTTTTTTGCAAATAAATACCAAATGCATCTTTAGGCAATTAAAAGAATAGGGGGTATATTTACTAAGCTGTGGGTTTGAAAAAAAAGGAGATGTTGCCTATAGCAACCAATCAGATTCCAGTTATCATTTATTTAGTACATTCTATCAAAGGACAGATAGAATCTAATCGGTTGCTATAGGCAACATCTCCACTTTTTCAAACCAGCAGCTTAGTAAATATACCCCTAGCACTTGCCAGACTAAAGGATATCTGCTCTGTATATCTTATGATTACAAACCTCTGCTTAAACAAACGAGAGTTGAATGTGAAAAATACCAGGACGCTTCTGCAAAATTAAAAAGGGAACATATTCACGAAGCACAGAGGTTACATAGAAAAATCTGCCTGGCTAGAAAACAGTTAAACAGATGGTTAACACATGTGGGAATAAAAAAACAGTTCTTAGATGACTATTTGCCTTTTAACCATCAATTCTCAATGGACAGAATTGTCAGGGAAGTCATTCTTCAATGCCTACAGGACTTTCTCCCCAAACCCATAGCCTTTGTAAGAGGCTGCTTTGCAGAAAAGCACACAGGGCAAAAGTTTAAAAGAGGAATAAGAAAGCACGTTGTAGGGTGAGTCATTCGTCCTCAATTCCTTAATGTACATTAATAGAATACACAAAGTTGTTTTTAAGGCAATGTACCACAAAAGGCAGCGTTACTAAAAGCCAGCTACACACGCACAGATCTGATCAGTCTGTACAGTCGCGTTTCACCCAACTAGTGTGTGGCTAAAATATATCCATTTAAATCCTAAACCTATCATTAAAAATTTCTAATTCTTTCCTGCTAATATTGCATGACCTATGTCCCAATCATATCTGTGCAACATACACACACAACTTTCTTTACTGTACAATCTGAAGAATTATCAGAGACATATGTTGTACAGACAATGCAATATTTTGGTTGGTCAATCTGTTCAATGCAATTAAATTGATCAATATAGTGCAGTGAGTGGATCCTTCCGTCAATCAAAATCTGACTGGATTTGATCCTATACATTGAAAGATAGATTTATCTACAGATCCCCATCTGCTTGTGTGTGAAGTCCAAACCAGAAATTGTGGAGGGGACAAATGCAGCCAATAGGATCTGTGCAATTTTGTCATGTGTGGCTGATTTCTGGCCGATGCAATTATATTGCAATGATCCAGTGTGACCAGATTGGTACATTTTTATGCTGTACAATAAGAGTTAGTCAAAAGGACTATTATACCTTATGTGGGCTTCTCATAACCACAAGGTTTGGCAAAAATCTGGTCAAGCACTTCACTGTCAAGTGAGTGGGGTCAAATGTGGTAATGTTAGAATTTGGATGCTTAGTGCTACACATGAAAGCCACATACATGCAATTTAATTGCACAATTTAATTGTGGCAAAGTGTCTACATGACTCCGTTGCTCCGCAATTGTGTTGAACAACCGGATCACAATGTGTATGGGAAGCTTAAGCAGTGGCGAGATTAAGCGGTAGAGCTTACTGTAGATGCTCTGGGATTTCACGGTAGCTGACATATGGTAACTTGGACCAAATTCTGTATTCTCCTACTATTACAAATTTAAAGAAATATTAGAAATAGAGAAAAATATAGAAAAAAATAAATAAAAACTACTAAAAGTGACATTTAACTCAGCCTTACATTAAAATTATAATACATGCAAATAGCATCTAGTAAAAGCATTTATCTGTCTGCAAATAAACAATAAAACTGTAGTTTGTTTGAAACTTCCGAATTGATTTATATACACTGTAAAATCGCTGGAGCTGAACAATTTTTATGGCCGTTTTATTTTCACAAACCATTACAAAAGTTTTATTGCTACGATTTCTAGATCTATGGTCTAAAGGCCCCAAAAGACTAAAAACAAAGTAAAAAAAACACTCAACTTCTGATATAAAGGCAAGACAGGGGTAGCCAAATCTTCTTGCAGAAATGCATACAGATACAATTGTTTTTAAATCATCAGTCTTTAAATGTAACTCAAATAGGTCAGTCTTATGTAATTTTGTTTTCAAGAGGGCTTAACTGAGCCAGAAGGACTTGTGTAAAACACATTAGTGCAAAGATACAGCATTTAAAGTGCCACTAAACTCCCAAACGGACATGTGGACATATAGACTACGAGTGTAAAATACACTTTTGAGTGTAAACCTGGCATTCCACTGCAGCTCTGTTAAAAAGTAAAGTATTACCTCCCCAACTCTCCACAGCTACCTTCACAATTTTAGGACAGTGTCCTGATGGGATCTGATCAGAAAGCGGAGACTGCAGTCACTTGAGCCACTGTGACATCACTGGACCGGACTCCAATCCGAGTGTTTCTGCTAAGCAGGTCTGCCCACCTGTCAGTTACTCTGTGCTTGCTGTGGTACAGAAGCACCTACCTGCCAACACGGCAACCTGCTGCTGAAGACTGAGAGACGGCATAATTATTAATGTCAGTACTACTCAGCGTTTGACATATAAATGAATGGAAGTAGTGGCTTCTTTTTTATTTAGCTCTTTAAAGGGTATGGGTAGAGACTTGCATATGACCAATTAGCAAGTAAATTAAATTGGTTGGGAAAAAAAAATAATCAATTGTGTGATGCATCACCCAGAGTGTTTTTTGAACAACAGAGAGATGGCAGTTGCCCACTGATCCAGTCTGAAGGGGGCAACTATACCAAATTGTATCCTTTTGGATCCGTATTTTGCCGATTACTTAATAATATTTATTATTTCTAAGCAAAATATGGGTTGCCTGCTTTAATGCAGTAGCCCAGATGACAGCAACATTCATCTCAAAGTGTTGTGAAACTCCCAGAATGCCCTGCAGACTTAACAGGCCATGTTGGAATTTGTTGTTCTGTCAGAGGTATATATCTTGGGGTCCACAGTGTAAAAACACCTGCTTTAGCCAAAACATTGCTGAAGTGAAGCTTCTGGGGTGCAGGAATGTTAAGTATATGTCAACAGGCTGAAACCTAGTAAAAGAGAAATAGAAACTACCTAATGGGGGGAACTTATCTGCCGGTGGTGTGGCGCACTGCGCACATTGTCAGACATTACCATATAAATCTCTCGTCTTTCTGTCAAAATTTCCGCCGCGAAGTGTCGCCGGAACGTCCGTGAGATACTAATTCGCGGCTAATTGAATTCTCCCCAATATATCAGCTTCCTGGAAGCACCAAAATAAACATTTTACATGTAACCTCTAATAAAACCCTTGTACACGTATATGGTTAGGTTGAACACAATTCTACCATACAGTCGTCTAGCCGTGGGACTGAGTACATAACCCTGGATTATTAGTAAAGCTGGTTACTCATCATTGTGTCGGAATCACAGATATGCTGGGGTGACGACATGGCAGGCTGTCTGCGTGTGTTTCCTATCACAATTATACATACATCCATTCAGAAGGGGGGGGGGGGGGCGTGAGGGGCTCGTTCATTCAGTCGGAATACACAGCCAATCAAAAAGGTGACAGCTGGTAACCGGAACCGCAATGCAATTCTCCTTCTGGCATTTCAGCTTCAGGCCTTGTGGCGCAGACAGAGACCACACGAGGACGTGACCCCCACAGTTAAGGGACATCGCTGATCCCTTGCTGAGTGAAGGCAGCATCAGATTTTAAAAGGCAGAAGAAAATAATGCTACAGACTTGCTTCATTTAACACAGCTTATGCTAGGAAAATCCTCAATAAATTAAAAAAAAAAAAAAAAAAATTTGATTTTTTAAAAATATACTGAACAGAGCCCAGGTTCTCTCACACTCTACCTCCCCCTGCATATATTAAAGCAGCCATGTTGTGAGATGCATCACTACAGAGGGGAATACTGCATGGATTCCCTAGCAACAGATATTGGTCCCGCCCACAACATGTCTGCCTCCTGTGTGCACAGGCGACAGCTGCCACAGCATTGCTTAAAATGGCTCTGAAATCACCTTGATAGAAGAAACAGCATAAAATGATTGTATATTGTAATATTTCCCTCCCCAGTCATCTTTCCCATCTCCCCACTGTCTCTCTTTTTTTTTTTTTTTTTTCATTTCCCTCACATCTGTCATCATCTCTCACATCCTCTACTGTTTATCTGATTGAAAACTCAAGCATGCGTGAATGGCATTATGTCATCAGAAGCGCTGGCAGGAGACCGGAGGGGCGTGGCGTCCCTCTGCTCCTGTGCCTAGCATTACAAAATGCAGAATGGAAACCTGTGGCATGCTCCAAAATCAAGACTATGCACAGTGAAATCCAGCACAAATATAATCTTAATTTACAAATTGCATTATCCAGCCCATTGCACCTCCCAGGCACCTTAAAATACATTTCATTATACAGGAAAGTCAACTCCTTAGTTGTTGAATAATTGAAAACAGACCTGCATGAGCTATATAGAAAAAAAAGTTACAAACTTTCATTGAAAAAAAAACAAGACACATTACAATATTATGATATTGTATCTTTTCTTACTTTGTTTCAATTATAGTTTGTAACTCTGTCTATATAGCTGGTGCAGGTCTGTGTTCATTTAATGAACAGCTAAGGGTATAATTATTGACAATGATGCTGCACAGTTTTTGCTAGTTTATTGATAATTGACTGCATCCTCCTTTATATTTTTATTATACAGGAAAGTAAATATTTTTACATGCCTGTTATATAACTACGCAAGTTAATGTGTGTACATTTTGTACAAAATATTGTTGCAATTTGATTGGGAAAAGACTGCAGGACTCAGAGACAGGGAAAGGAATAACAGCGCTGTGAAGGATACCCTAGATAAGCCTGCCGGTTTGTTTTGTCATTGCATGTGTTTATAAAAAAGGTGTCTTGTTAAATGTGAATAAATATATTTTACGATCATTTGTTTCCATGACCACTTTAGGAATAATTCTCTCTGAAGTCTGCAGTGGTCTACCACTCTTGTAGGAAATAATATTTTCATGCAAAATTGTACCCACATTAACTTAATTGGGCATCATTCATTGTAAACCTAGTTACACTATTGCACTCTTTACTTTTTTTTTATGTATTTCTTGGTTATAGATCCTGGCAGGACAAGCAGTGGAGGTGGACACATTATTAGAGCAGTATATATCAAAAAGAATATATTAATACCCCTTTCACACTGCCAAAAAGACCAGGGTTATTCTCGGGTCCGACCCAGATAGATGCCAGTGTGAACAGTGGGACCCTGATTTTTCAACCTGGGTCTCACCGGCACCGATTTAAAAAGTTTAAAATATATATATATATATATATATATATATATATATATATATATATATATATATATATATATATATATATATATATATATATCACAAGAGGAGCCAATCAGAGCTTGCCTTGTGATGTTGCCATGTAGACCCGGGCAGACCCGTGCTCAGTATGAACACGGTCTATCCGGGTATTTGACAGGTGGGAGGCTCTGTCCCCCCGACAATATCCCAGGTTCATATATCTGGGATATTGCCGGGGTGGCAGTATGAAAGTGGTATAAGTGAGATTTAACAGATTGCCCTGCAAGAGATTTTTTTTTTACAATTTATTTTATATACAGACACGCACATATGTAATGTGTTTGTGTGCGTTAATAGAATAACATCCTACCACTTTAAACGTCATGTAAAAGAATACTGGACTGTTCTGGGTACCTATAATTATCATCACCATTTATTTATATAGCGCCACTAATTCCGCAGCACTGTACAGAGAACTCATTCACATCAGTCCCTGCCCCATTGGGGCTTACAGTCTAAATTCCCTAACACACACATACACACACAGAGTGACTAAGGTCAATTGTGTTAGCAGCCAATTAACCTACCAGTATGTTTTTGGAGTGTGGGAGGAAACCGGAGCACCCGGAGGAAACCCACACAAACACGGGGAGAACATACAAACTCCTCACAGATAAGGCCATGGTCGGGAATTGAACTCATGACCCCAGTGCTGTAAGGCAGAAGTGCTAACCACTGAGCCACCGTGCTGGTGAGCATGGCTGTAAGAGTAGACCTCAGTTTGACAGTGCGGCGACTGTTGGTGGGCCATTTGGCACAAGCTTCAGTAATGAAGATTATCCTCAGCAATTGGGTAGCAGCGTATAATTCAGGGTCTTGATATTCATGCATTAATTCAAAATGCAAGACAAAGTAGGCGACAAGGATGCAGAGCGACGGAATACAGAAGTTAACTGGCAGCTTGTGCCACAGGTTTCAACAAAAAGTCCCTACGAGAAGGCCACACAGAGCAGGAGATCTTAGTCGGATGTGTCATCATCTCCTCAATCACCAGATCGGAACCCAACTGAGCACTTATCTACATGGTGCAGTAGTCTGTCACCCCCCTCCCCCCAATTACTGCAGAGTAACTGTCCGTCCCAGCACATAACAATCTGGAACAGCCAATCACAGATCAGAAAGCTTTTCTGCGAAGTCAGAAATCTACGGCAAGATAGACAACCCCCCTACAGATAACAAAAAAGGCCTGTTCAGCCTATAACATAGCTTTGTTTTCAGAACTGAAAAGAAAAAAAACCACACACAAAAAGAAAAAAAAAAACACACAAAAAAAACAAAAACACTCCATACAGCCATGAAGGAACAAGTGAAAATGTGCATTCACAGACCTCAATAGAAAATTTAAGTGTCAGTACTAATATCTTAGGTGCACTGTCTACTGTTGTCTACTTGTCTCTTGGGTTCTATCCAGCCCAGGGTTAGTAATTTATAAAAAAAAAAACAACTATCAGGATTAGTTTTTCATTGGCTTTTTATTATCCACTAGCAATCACCTAGGCTGGGTACACTCTAGATTTTACAAATGACTATGTGTACCCATCTTTAGATGCCATGGATTCCTCGTGTATAGAACTCTCTAACAATTTCCATCTAAAGCATAAGGATAAACCGATGCAAGATTTTCCAATGATGAAACATAAAAAGTAACAGGTCTATCTTAAACATTCCTTTCCCCAAACCTTAGAAAACAAAAGATAAATACTTAAACTATTAATTAGAGCTTTTTGTGGGTAAACCTACCCATTATGCAAAGTCCTTTCAGCATCCAGTGTTTCTAACCTATCTGTCAAAGGCTACCTACACAACAGCATTGCATGTCTGCTTTAAAGGTGTATTTATAATGCAAATTAAACAAATGTAAATGGATGTGAAAAAAACAAAAACACATTGTACCAAATGAGACAATATCTATTTGCATTTAAGTGCTTTTTTATTAATCATTATTCCTATTCTAATTCAGGACGTCAATGGGGTTGAAGACTAACATCCATCTCAATAGGAGTTTATTTTAAATGCCATGAGATTCAGTTAGGTGTTTATGTGTTTGCACCTGGGTATCACTTGAACTTGTCAATTGTTTTGTCCAAGATACATGTTTTTATGTAAACACATGTCAAGCACAAATACAACTGTGGTTCATATATTTTTTTGTTTTGTTTTTGTTACTTGAATTTTAAACATAAAATAAAAAATGCATTGCAAACACCAGCGTGCGTAGCCTTAGTCTATTTACTGTGAGCACTTCCTGAAGCTGGAGAAATATTATTTACAAGGACTGCGACAGCCTCTTCCTACAGCAATCAGGAAGTGCTTGTACATCAGACCAAAAGCCAATCTCTCGCGGGAGGATCTACAACCTGTGTTTCTCATGGTATTAGTCTTAATTAGTGTTTATGTCAAAATCACTCCCCCCCCCTCCTTTTAAATAATGAATGCTGAAAATGAAAGCGGTTTCTAAAGACATTATTTTGAGGAAATTCAGCATTAAGTCTCACACACAGATTTTCAAATGCACCAACATGTATATTCTTACATAAAGCTTTATTTGTGTCTTGTGAGTGTTTTCCTTCAGTGTATTAATTATTAGGAGATCTGGCGTTTAGAACACACACAAGCGGCAGATAACTCAGAAAAGCGCAATAGAGGGTCTTTAACTATAACTAAAAAAAAAAAAGACAACAGTGGAGATTATGTTGTAAACAATGGATGGGATTCTGGCAATATGGAGTTCAAGTCAGGTTTGAGTCAGTATACAGAAGACAATAAAGAGAATGAATAAGCAAGGTAGACTATGCTGAGAAAGTCTACTCCCCGGGGAGCCTTAAAAGTTTAATTTAAATCTGAACAAGAGATAACGGGGTATATTTACTAAACTACAGGTTTGAAAAAGCGGAGATGTTGTCCATAGCAACCAATCAGATTCTAGTTATCATTTATTTAGTGCATTCTACAAAATGACAGATAGATTCTGATTGGTTGCTATAGGCAACATCGCCACATTTCCAAACCCGCATTTTAGCAAACACACCCTAAAATGATCATCTAAACCCTCTAATAACTGAATTGGATATGCGTATCCAGGATAAACATTCATACAACCCAGAAAAAAAAAAAGGCGAAATAACCAGTTAAAAGAGAGGCTCTCTCTTTTTGGTCTATTACCATCTGCATTATTAGACATGCAGAGGATTATGGGTAGTGTGATGTATATAAACCACAGAATAAGAATGCCCATTATAGACAGTATAAAGGTCATACAAATAACCATTTTCAAGAGATTTTACTGTACAGTGCAATTATTAAAATCGTCATTATGGACATAAATGACAATTCTACCTGTCATGGTAACAGTGAACTGCAGACATACAATATGATCCCGGCTGTAATTAGCAAAGATTTATCTGTAAACCGGTCAGTGGGCAGCACATCATTTCCAGTGAAATTGGATATTGGGGGCCACAGATCAAGAGGGAGAGGGACACCTGTTATATATCCTTGCCAGAAACCCTTGCAAATCCTTTTGCTACCGGATCCACTAGCAAAGCAACAAGGCGTTCGGTCACGATGCCAGGTTCCCAAGCCAGTGTACTGCAGGGAAGCCAAGGTGGCACCCAAGTTACACACCTGTTCCTCTCCCCCTTGTGGGCTGACCTGTCGTTTAAAGGGAACATCACGTCTCTATACTGCAAGAGCCTTGCTGATAAAGTGTCAGTACCCTTCAACGTAACGCTTTCCTTGCCAAAAATGGCACTGCCAGGACGTCAGAGGGTGAATCGGGTGTACATTTGTGCCACTCTGTAAGCGTAGTTTGTATGTGTGTAACACTATGTGAACTCCCCGTGTATACACAACTATTGTAGACCGTTATGCGATATTTTCTCTCCAGTGTCTGTATCAAGAATATGCAAAAAAAAAAAAAAACAGAGTAGATCATTGCTGCTGGTCGGAGATAATGTCATATAAAAAGGTATGATCCTCTAACTAAT
The DNA here is from genome assembly GCF_038048845.1 of Mixophyes fleayi. Classification (NCBI taxonomy): domain Eukaryota; kingdom Metazoa; phylum Chordata; class Amphibia; order Anura; family Limnodynastidae; genus Mixophyes; species Mixophyes fleayi. The sequence goes on from NC_134412.1 coordinate 20,964,192, forward strand.
AAGGATCGATACCATACACATAGGCAAACCGAGGGGTGCTTCCTAGTGCCTGGAAACCCCCCTCCAAGCCTGGGGCACTGTATAATTGAGGTGGCTGGACCCTGCCCCTGCCCCTTCACACGACTCTGCTTGAAAAGGGAGAGCTAACAGTAGTGCACGCAGCATTGCCCATGTATATTATGGGGATAGGAAGAGTTGGAGAGCAGCCAAGCACTGTCTAATATTATAGCCACGCCCCATGCATGTTGGTCACGCCCACTGGTGGCATGGTGTGGAAACCCCCCTCTACAAATCCTGCATTGGTCCCCGATACAATAAGATCAATGAGAACCTATGGCCAATGTAAAGATTGCTGCTAAAATGTAGGAAGGGGGGGAGGTGCCAGGGGTAGCAACAGGAAATACAAGGGGTATTTTTCAATTCATGTAGACTTTGGGCATGATGTTCCAAGTTACAAGGCAAACCCTTATCCAAAAAAATAAAAATACTGTACCTGTACGTTTCAGGTACTTACATATTCCATACTTATATGTATATGTATATGTTTGGCGTTTTATATATAAATGAAAATAATTACAATAATAATACTATTATGTATTTCATGTACCCTATGTAGCTCTTGCACAGATGAATACACTAATTAGCGCAACCTTTCTTATTAGCCAAACAATTAGTGGCCTAATAACACGGGCACTTATCCATTTAGCGCCAACAACTGTAGAAGAAGAAATCCTGTACATTAACTTCACAGTAATTAGGACTTATGGCTACCGGTTAATTGTATACATAGAGGACCCGATGCTACAATCCCTTGGACTACCTCTGTAGAAAATAAATATTAAGACACAGGTTCCAGCAGATGACAACAGACTGATCAGGTGTAACCAGTGTTTCGGCATATAGCTCAGGATACTGTAACAACACCATAACAAAAACACCATAACAAAAACATTAACAACATACCGAACACACACACACACAAAAGAAAATCTAATGCTAAATTTAATTCTACAAAATACAAATAAGTCAATGCTGTAATAAATATTCAAGGGCTGCAATAAACAAAAGTATTGGAACAAATAAGGCCCCTTAGGTGCAACTGGTGGTTAATTTTTGGCTAGTGAGTTTTTTTACTGTGGTATATTACATACGTAGCTTGTGTCTGCCAAGTAGCGGATTGTCACAGATAAGCATCCAAGCTGCTCCGTCCCCCTATTTAAAAACCTCTGTTTAGAGCAACAGGTTGTATATTTTATGTTAAAAAAAAATAATAATAATGAACACTGCCAGAGAAGCCTCCTGGTTGCTAGCTTTTCATCAACCACAAAACTCTACAAAAGCATCTTCCTTTCCATCTACACTAAAGCACGTAACCGCACACAGCCAAAAAAATGTGTCATTCTCATCTCTGTAACCCGCTCCGGTGGCCCTACCCAAAAAAAAACCCTAACCTTGTCACATGTATGGGGCCACCAAACATATATCCCTTGTCGTAAGCACTACGATGTGCAGATAAGTCACTTGCATGCATCAAGAGTGAAATTAACTAATGGAAATGTTAAATGAGTGAAGTAAGAGCAAGATGGCAATTTGGGATCAGACAATATATGAATATATGTATTATATGGTATATGCAAAATGTCCAAGGGCATGGAATCACTTTTTCTGCTTATATTATATGCAGACATTGTGAAACTAAAATTATATATATATATATATATATATATATATATATATATATATATTTATTTATATATATTACACACATACACACACACCCCAGAGTACGTGTAAGGTCACGGAATGTGTAGGCGATTGCCAAGTGACACAGACACACACAACAATGTTGGTTCTTACGTATAACAAGACATTGCGTTGGCTTCATAAACCAAAATTTAATTCCCATTGAAATCTAAGTGCCAATGAGAATATAAAAGGCTTTCAGGGACCAGTGTTACATTACTTTTCATATGAGCTTTGTGGCATCAGATTAAGTGGTAATTTTTACTTATTTTTTTAAAATGGAAAAAGACAGATCATTATCAGTTTCTGCGTTACCCACAAACCAAATGTGTAGTAACAGTGAAAACTGTGCATTGCAACACTAAGCCAGTGCAGATATAGCAATTAATGAGGTGTGATTTTTATTGAATTATCCACTGCGAGACTAGACCCTGCATTTTAGAGCCATAAAAGATTTGTTTCCCCACCATCAACGTACTAGTACAGTCATTTAAGGTCACTCACATAACCACTTCACTAAATAACTGTGCAAAATAATAAAAAAAAATGTGCATATTCAGGAGCCCAACAACGCACATGTACTTGATTGGTTCTGATTTAGATTAGGCCTGGGTTTGCAAGAAGGAGTCTGCAACAACATAACGAGGAAGAGGAGGATTTCTTTAATCAGCTGGAAGCCCTAATATGTCCTATTCAGTGGATAGAATTTAAAAAAAATTAAAACAAACAACAAAATGCAACAGAAACCCACAATATGGCAGAGTCCCATTGTCACAACCCAGAGATGCTAATTGTTTTCACTGCAATGCCTTCCATCTTTTTTTTCTTCCCCCCCTCCTGCAGATAAGCATCCAGCTTAGAAATGGACAGAGAAGAGGAGATAGCTTTCTCTTTCACATCCTAATTCCACAATCTGATAGGAAAAATCAAAAAGGGCATTAGGGTTTACCATGCAATTAATACTTAGTTATGGAGGGGAGGGGAGTGTGGCCATTTAAACCACACCCCCCTCAACACCTGGCCTTTGCATTCAATATGCAAAAATAAACAAACCCTGGATTGTGCAAAATGCATGACTGACCAAAACCACTGACAGACCCTCAAGGAGAATCAATACACCCCCCCCCTACCCCACAGCTAATCAATCAAACAGACATCATCATTTAAAAAGACGCAACATTACAGGAAGACAATAGGGCTAATTAGGACCACACTGCCACTAGAAGCAATAGCACCTAAGACTATTCTACTTTTATTTTATTTCAATAAATACAAACCCCCCCCCCCTATTATTTTTTTTGTATCCATTCTCCCATCCCCCTTCTCTCTCTTCCCCAGCAGCAGAAAGAATGAAGCAAAATGGAAGGAAATCCCTTTGCTTGCAACGTGCTCCCTGCTGCAGACTGCAGGCCTGTAGCAGACAGGGCTGGATTCAAGCTTTTTTTTTTTTTCTCTTCTTCCCTCCCTCCCATCTCTTTTGCAACCATCAAGGAATTTGATGCGGGAGGGCGCCTGTTGTTTGTACTTGCAATGTCTGGGTGCAATTAGGATGCACCCCTGCAAGAACTAAAGAAGTAACGGGGGTGCTGGGGGGTTCAAATAAAAATCGGGGTAGGGCAGCAATAAATACACTAGCCGTGGTGGCAGCTCTCCATCCACCCCCACTCCCCTTCTTCTTCTTCTTCTTTTCCTCTGTCCCTCTTTGGCAGACCCTGGGCCAAAAAAAAAATCTGTGCAGTTTGCAACCCAATGCAATGTATGCAATACCCTGCAACACATACAAAGCTGACCCGGCATGACCACAATGAGCAGGCAACACACAAACACATATTATATATATACTAATCCCATGCATGCTATGGTGCACTAGGCAGCCTATGCAGACGTCTCGCCTAGGATTCTCTATTATTTATTTATTTTTCCTACCTTGCTTTTGCCGTCCTTTCGTAACTCCATCCTGTTCCAGCCCCCAATGGATCTCCAAAGCCAGCGGTTGGATAATTTCTATCCATTAATTTATTTGTTGGACTTTAGGTGTCGTTTCTTTTACTATTATTATTATTTCTGGCTCTCCTTGATACAGATAATTGCCTCTGCTTCCTTTCTCTCTCTCTCTCTCTCTCTCCTTCTCCTCTCTGATCAGCCAGCAAAAAAAAAAAAAATAACAAAAAAAATCAAATGAAGATCTTGTTTTGGGGTCCCCCTCTTGCAGACCCCGCAGGAGAACTCCTCAGCTCCCTGCAAGGCTCCTGGATCAGACCTTCTCTATGTGGATTGCAAATGTATTTTGTTTTTTTTCTCATGGTGTAGCCATTTTTGCAGTCTCTCTATGTGTCTATTTCAGCTTCCCAGCATACATTTCAGTGAACTGTACAAAGGGGGAGGGGAGGGAGAGAGAGAGAGAGAGGCAGACAGGCTGAGACTCCCCTCCTGCCACCACGCAGAGCCAGGGGGAAGGAGGAGGAGGAGGAAGGGGGTTGAAACAGGCTAAAATTACACTACATCTGAACCACCACATACATTCTCACCACTGGGAACAGAGACACTAAAAACTATATCCACACAGAGGTGCCATCCTTCCTTACACTACCTACACATCAACAGTAATATGAACATTAGGCATAGTAAATGCAAAAGAGAAATAATGTAGCAAACACATCCATGTGGACATTGCTAAACACTGCAAGTCATGAATGCAATTTTGTATCTTCTGGGCTGTTTATTGAAATATTTATTATTATTATTATTATTATTATTATTTATTATGTGTTAGTTACATAATCTTTGTTATAGTTTTTTTGTTATTATTTTAGCTTTGCATTTTTATTTATTTATTTTTCATGGATGCAAAATACAAAAGGATCGTTCTGATAAGCTGGAACAAAACGACAGGTCGACCGTAGATTCTTGTCTTGGCAACCCCACATATAGGGTAAATTATTAGCGATACCATTGTTGGTGTTTTATAGGTTAAAAGTCAAAAGCATTACAGAATCAAAAGGCAGTAACATGAGTGATTATTGGTGGTTACATGGTGAAACAGAGCCAATGGAAGAGGATTATTGGATTAAATATTGTATATTCACATTTCAAATGGGGTGGCAATCTTTTCAGCTGACTGTTTTGGTGTCTCGTGAGTAATATATACAGGCGTTTATATATCACTAAGTATTGGATATATTTATGTTTATATGGTATATTTTGAAACATTTACATCTCTAAGGTCTAGTCTGAGGAATAGTCTTAGCCTATAACATTCATCATCGTCATCACCATTTATTTATATAGCGCCACTGATACCGCAGCGCTGTACAGAGAACTCACTCACATCAGTCCCTGCCCCATTGGAGCTTACAGTCTAATTTCCCTAACACACACACACACACACACACAGACAGGTAGAGACTAGGGTCAATTTTGATACCAGCCAATTAACCTACTAGTAAGTTTTTGGAGTGTGGGAGGAAACCGGAGCACCCGGAGGAAACCCACGCAAACACGGTGAGAACATACAAACTCCTCACAGATAAGGCCATGTTCGGGAATTGAACTCATGACCCCAGCGCTGTGAGGCAGAAGTGCTAACCACTAAGCCACCGTGCTGCCTTAAAAGCGTTTTCAGTCCAGGAAAACACCACTTAAGCAGGGGAGGGGCTAGTCTTTCTGTTGATTGAGGTCACACCTCTGCTTATCCAAAAGCGCTTAATGGTTTGCAGTGTTTTGTTTGCTATAAGAGAGTGATACTACAATAACTATCCAAATTTGCACACTGTTGCATCCTTACATACATTTAGCGGCCCTCAAACCTTGAAATCTGTCTTCATTTACCCCTTGCACAAATAATCTTCCTTCCTCTCTACTCGCCGTTATGACAATTTTCCACAGAATCCTTAGTGCACTTCCAGGATTACAAAGAAACAGGTTCGTTGGCTGATCCAGTCAGGGCCGGTGATACTTTTAGGCTAATGGTGAAATAATGGGGCATATTTAATTGTCGCGGGTTTCCGTAGCGTTAAAACTACTACCGTTAGCTGGATTTCAGCTTGCGGCTCAGGGAGCTGCGAGCTGAAATCCAGCGAGAAAATTACCATAATAACGTTTTAGCGCGAGATTTTCGCCGTTTCCGCCGACAATTGAATATGCCCCAATGTTTTTAATGCCCCCAAGGATCCCCCACACAGAACGCCACCCAGGGGTGGGGCCTTGGGTCAGTAACATTAATCAGCAGTGAACAACCTTCGTTTTTGTAGACAGATCCACAGATCCATGGACAGATACGTTAGCAGTACAAAACAAGCACTTGTACCCTGGGTCTCATTATGAACATCTCCTTTAGTAAACGTACTCACAGGAAGTCTAACATCTGCCCATTGGGCATTACCCTGCGCTATTTTTACCGAGAGAGGAATGTTGCTTAAGCACTTGTCAAAATCGTGACAAACAAATCACTGTGACAAAACACTTTCTATACTCCCAGTGCTGTTAGCGAATGCCAAGTGGACTGTGGATCAAATTTATCGGGATGACGTTCCAGTCAGCGTTTCTTAACACCGCCATAAGTACTAGTACATCTTTTGTCATAGCGATCTGTTGACCATTCTTCTGTCAGGCACTGGAAGGCTGTTACTTCACGATAAGTACAGCGTAACTCACTACAGCGTGATCCAGGGCCGTCTTTCCCCCTGGGCACTCTGGGCAGTTGCCCGGGGGCCCCACGAGCATAAGGGCCCCCATAGGCAGGGCCCAATAGAAAAAAAATCTCTTCACCCATGTATCAAGGCACAACTATACAGCCTGTTTTTTTCATGTTTAAACACTTATTTTTGTTGCAGGTACCAATAAATATAAACTTAATTTTATTGGTAATTTACATTTTTATTCCTGTGAGTGGTTGTGGAGGTAGGGGCCCAAGTGCACTGCTTTGCCCGGGGGCCCATGATATTGTTAAGATGGGCCTGGCGTGATCCAGTGAGTGTGTACCCTTAGATCAGTGTCTCTCAACTCCAGTCCTCAGGACCCCCTAGCAGGACATGTTTTCCATATCTCCTTGCTGGAGCACAGATGTATTCATTACTGACTGACACAGTGTAGCAGGAGGTATACTTATTTCACTGGTCACCTGGCAATCCTGCACAGTTATTGGTTCCTGACGACTGGAGTTAAGAAACACTGCCGTAGATTATAAACTACAGCTACCACCAATAATAAATATACATAGTACAGAAACAGAGTAAATATATAAATATATATATATATATATATATATATATTCATTATACATTCTTAGATAGATATTTATTGTAGTGTAGCAGACAGGTAAGCCACAATAATGATATATTAACCCTAGAGAGTAGAATCTGAGAACTGGGCTACAAAGCCATTGGGAGCTCCCAACTCCCTATTGTGTCTAGGTGCGAAAAAAAGACGCTATTTATGTGGACGTCTGATCTCGTCTGTGAGATAATGGAACGAAAATACATCATTATCAATGTCTGTATATGGATTGCTCCCCCCCACACACGTGGAGTAAACATTTATTGCATTGTGATGTATTCATTAAATACTTTGATTAAATGTAGCGATGCAATTACAGCACTTCCAGCTTTTTAGGCAGACACATGACCTGTTTGACTCTATTGAGTAGATATTTCATTTTTTTTTTTTAATTCTAAATAGAGATTTATAGAATTTGTATGGAAAGCAATCATTTCACGAGCCCAGAGAGGTAAATGTCAATATAGCTGTATGTGAGTGTATGTATATAGGAGTTTAATGGAACATGTATATTGATTTCTGGCGTACAAATGTACAATTTAAAGAAACATGTATTATTTCATTTCGGTGAACAGTGAATGAGAGAGCTGACATTACCAGGGGCGATAGTCTGGGCAGCAGAAAAGCGCAGTAACAACATAGATAGAAAACTGCTTCTAATCTCACATTCTGTACAAAATATCACTGATGTTATTATCTGAAAGAAATTTACAAATGTATATGTGAACATTGTAATATTTTGAGACAGGTTGGCGTGGACTGTCCTGCTCCCAGGAGAGGCCAGCTCTGGGGGACTGGGAGGTCTTACCCTGAGAATTGGACAACGCTCTCATTTTGTCTCTGATGTCAAACGTCAGCTGCCAATCCCAGCTCCAGCTTGTGAAAAGTAGGGCGGCTGAAACAAAGTACCAGGAACTTTCCACCCTCTCTCCTGTGGGCTCTGCAACCCCCCAAAAAAGGAGTCTTAGCTCTTCCTATGTTCCGTTGTGGAGCTGAAGGCATCTGGACCCTGTGTGCTGGCTCCACAGGTGAGTGTCACATAAGAAAATAGAGCTGCCTACATGTGTTTTATATTATATTATTATTTATATTTTTTAACAGTAAATTATGTGTATACATTAAATTGGTGCCACTACTATGTGATATAATATGAACCAGGAGAACTACTGTGTGGTATAATATGAACTGGGGACACTACTGTGTGGTATAATATATACTGGGGACACTACTGTGTGGCATAATATGAACCAGGAGAACTACTGTGGGGTATAATATGAACTGGGGACACTACTGTGTGGTATAATATATACTGGGGGCACTACTGTGTGGCATAATATGAACCAGGAGAACTACTGTGTGGTATAATATGAACCAGGAGAACTACTGTGTGGTATAATATGAACTGGGGACACTACTGTGTGGTATAATATATACTGGGGGCACTACTGTGTGGCATAATATGAACCAGGAGAACTACTGTGTGGTATAATATGAACTGGGGACACTACTGTGTGGTATAATATGAACCGGGGACTCTACTGTGTGGCATAATATGAACTGGGGGCACTACTGTGTGGTATAATATGAACTGTGGGCACTACTGTGTGGTATAATATGAACTGAGGACACTACTGTGTGGCATAATATGAACTGGGGTCACTACTGTGTGGTATAATATGAACTGAGGACACTACTGTGTGGCATAATATGAACTGGGGACGCTACTGTGTGGCATAATATGAACTGGACGCTCTACTGTGTGACATAATATGAACTGTGGGCACTACTGTGTGGTATAATATATAATATATATGTGTTTTATATTATATTATTGTTTATATTTTTTAACAGTAAATTATGTGTATACATTAAATTGGTGGCACTACTATGTGATATAATATGAACCAGGAGAACTACTGTGTGGTATAATATGAACCAGGAGAACTACTGTGTGGTATAATATGAACTTGGGGCTCTACTGTGTGGTATAATATGAACTGGGGACGCTCTACTGTGTGACATAATATGAACTGTGGGCACTACTGTGTGGTATAATATGAACTTGAGACTCTACTGTGTGGTATAATATGAACTGGGGACGCTACTGTGTGGTATAATATGAACTGGGTTCACTACTGTGTGGTATAATATGAACTGGGGACACTACTGTGTGGTATAATATGAACTGGGGAAACTACTGTGTGGCATAATATGAACTGGGGACGCTAATGTGTGGCATAATATGAACTGGGGACGCTACTGTGTGGCATAATATGAACTGTGGGCTCTACTGTGTGGTATAATATATACTGGGGACACTACTGTGTGGCATAATATGAACTGGACGCTCTACTGTGTGGTATATTATATACTGGGGACACTACTGTGTGGTATATTATATACTGGGGACACTACTGTGTGGCATAATATGAACTGGACGCTCTACTGTGTGGTATAATATGAACTGGGGACACTACTGTGTGGTATAATATGAACTGGGGACTCTACTGTATGGTATAATATGAACTGGACGCTCTACTGTGTGGTATAATATGAACTTGGGGCTCTACTGTGTGGTATAATATGAACTTGGGACACTACTGTGTGGCATAATATGAACTGGGGACACTACTGTGTGGTATAATATGAACTTGGGACACTACTGTGTGGCATAATATGAACTGGGGACGCTACTGTGTGGTATAATATGAACTTGGGACACTACTGTGTGGTATAATATGAACTGGGGACACTACTGTGTGGTATAATATGAACTGGACGCTCTACTGTGTGGTATAATATGAACTGGGGACTCTACTGTGTGGTATAATATGAACTGGGGACTCTACTGTGTGGTATAATATGAACTGGGGACTCTACTGTGTGGTATAATATGAACTGGGGACTCTACTGTGTGGTATAATATGAACTGGACGCTCTACTGTGTGGTATAATATGAACTGGGGACTCTACTGTGTGGTATAATATGAACTGGGGACTCTACTGTGTGGTATAATATGAACTGGGGACACTACTGTGTGGTATAATATGAACTGGGGACTCTACTGTGTGGTATAATATGAACTGGATGCTCTACTGTGTGGCATAATATGAACTTGGGACACTACTGTGTGGTATAATATGAACTGTGGGCACTACTGTGTGGTATAATATATAATATATATGTGTTTTATATTATATTATTGTTTATATTTTTTAACAGTAAATTATGTGTATACATTAAATTGGTGGCACTACTATGTGATATAATATGAACCAGGAGAACTACTGTGTGGTATAATATGAACCAGGAGAACTACTGTGTGGTATAATATGAACTTGGGGCTCTACTGTGTGGTATAATATGAACTGGGGACGCTCTACTGTGTGACATAATATGAACTGTGGGCACTACTGTGTGGTATAATATGAACTTGAGACTCTACTGTGTGGTATAATATGAACTGAGTGCACTACTGTGTGGTATAATATGAACTGGGGTCACTACTGTGTGGTATAATATGAACTGGGGACGCTACTGTGTGGTATAATATGAACTGGGTTCACTACTGTGTGGTATAATATGAACTGGGGACACTACTGTGTGGTATAATATGAACTGGGGACACTACTGTGTGGCATAATATGAACTGGGGACGCTACTGTGTGGCATAATATGAACTGGGGACGCTACTGTGTGGCATAATATGAACTGGACGCTCTACTGTGTGGTATATTATATACTGGAGACACTACTGTGTGGTATATTATATACTGGGGACACTACTGTGTGGCATAATATGAACTGGACGCTCTACTGTGTGGTATAATATGAACTGGGGACACTACTGTGTGGTATAATATGAACTGGGGACTCTACTGTATGGTATAATATGAACTGGACGCTCTACTGTGTGGTATAATATGAACTTGGGGCTCTACTGTGTGGTATAATATGAACTTGGGACACTACTGTGTGGCATAATATGAACTGGGGACACTACTGTGTGGTATAATATGAACTTGGGACACTACTGTGTGGCATAATATGAACTGGGGACGCTACTGTGTGGTATAATATGAACTTGGGACACTACTGTGTGGTATAATATGAACTGGGGACACTACTGTGTGGTATAATATGAACTGGGGACACTACTGTGTGGTATAATATGAACTGGGGACTCTACTGTGTGGCATAATATGAACTGGGGACTCTACTGTGTGGCATAATATGAACTGTGGGCTCTACTGTGTGGCATAATATGAACTGGGGACGCTACTGTGTGGCATAATATGAACTGTGGGCTCTACTGTGTGGTATAATATATACTGGGGACACTACTGTGTGGCATAATATGAACTGGACGCTCTACTGTGTGGTATATTATATACTGGGGACACTACTGTGTGGTATATTATATACTGGGGACACTACTGTGTGACATAATATGAACTGGACGCTCTACTGTGTGGTATAATATGAACTGGGGACACTACTGTGTGGCATACTATGAACTGGGGACTCTACTGTGTGGCACAATATGAACTGGACGCTCTACTGTGTGGCATAATATGAACTGGGGGCACTTCTGTGTGGCACAATATGAACTGGGGACACTACTGTGTGGTATAATATGAGCTGGGGAGTGTTGGAGGAAACTGGAGCACCAGGAAGAAACCCACACAAACACAGAAAAGGCCATGGTTGGCATGGATAATTGAACTCATGAACCCAGTATGTGTGGCTGACCAATGAGCCGCCATGCTGCCCTACTATGTTGTGTATTATGAACCTGGGGGACAATTATACATTAAAATGTGTGGTATAATATGAACTGGGGACTCTACTGTGTGGTATAATATGAACTGGGGACTCTACTGTGTGGTATAATATGAACTGGATGCTCTACTGTGTGGCACAATATGAACTGGGAACACTACTGTGTGGTATAATATGTACTGGGGACACTACTGTGTGGTATAATATGAACTGGAGACACTACTGTGTGGTATAATATGAACTGGGGACACTACTGTGTGGTATAATATGAACTGGAGACACTACTGTGTGGTATAATATGAACTGGGGACACTACTGTGTGGTATAATATGAACTGGGGACTCTACTGTGTGGCATAATATGAACTGGGGACTCTACTGTGTGGCATAATATGAACTGGGGACTCTACTGTGTGGCATAATATGAACTGTGGGCTCTACTGTGTGGCATAATATGAACTGGGGGCACTGCTGTGTGGCATAATATGAACTGGGGGCTCTACTGTGTGGCATAATATGAACTGGGGGCACTACTGTGTGGTATAATATGAACTTGGGACTCTACTGTGTGGTATAATATGAACTGGACGCTCTACTGTGTGGCATAATATGAACTTGGGACACTACTGTGTGGTATAATATGAACTGGAGACACTACTGTGTGGTATAATATGAACTGGGGACACTACTGTGTGGTATAATATGAACTGGGGACTCTACTGTGTGGTATAATATGAACTGGGGACTCTACTGTGTGGTATAATATGAACTGGACGCTCTACTGTGTGGCACAATATGAACTGGGGACACTACTGTGTGGTATAATATGAACTGGAGACACTACTGTGTGGTATAATATGAACTGGGGACACTACTGTGTGGTATAATATGAACTGGAGACACTACTGTGTGGTATAATATGAACTGGGGACACTACTGTGTGGTATAATATGAACTGGGGACTCTACTGTGTGGCATAATATGAACTGGGGACTCTACTGTGTGGCATAATATGAACTGGGGACTCTACTGTGTGGCATAATATGAACTGGGGGCACTGCTGTGTGGCATAATATGAACTGGGGGCTCTACTGTGTGGCATAATATGAACTGGGGGCTCTACTGTGTGGCATAATATGAACTGGGGGCTCTACTGTGTGGCATAATATGAACTGGGGGCACTACTGTGTGGTATAATATGAACTGGGGGCACTACTGTGTGGTATAATATGAACTGGGGACGCTACTGTGTGGCATAATATGAACTGTGGGCTCTACTGTGTGGTATAATTTGAACTGGACGCTCTACTGTGTGGTATATTATATACTGGGGACACTACTGTGTGGTATATTATATACTGGGGACACTACTGTGTGGCATAATATGAACTGGACGCTCTACTGTGTGGTATAATATGAACTGGGGACACTACTGTGTGGCATACTATGAACTGGGGACTCTACTGTGTGGCACAATATGAACTGGACGCTCTACTGTGTGGCATAATATGAACTGGGGGCACTTCTGTGTGGCACAATATGAACTGGGGACACTACTGTGTGGTATAATATGAGCTGGGGAGTGTTGGAGGAAACTGGAGCACCAGGAAGAAACCCACACAAACACAGAAAAGGCCATGGTTGGCATGGATAATTGAACTCATGAACCCAGTATGTGTGGCTGACCAATGAGCCGCCATGCTGCCCTACTATGTTGTGTATTATGAACCTGGGGGACAATTATACATTAAAAAATAATAAATTGCACATACATATAAAACACACACACACACACACACGTACACATGTCTCATATCTGCTTCTTCCCCATATGCCCCTGTCATGTCTTATGCTGACTTTTTCTGTATGCTATACAATTTTTTGTGTTTACTATTATTCTGCTTAGCTGTACCCACTTACCTGTTACTGTTTTCATGTATGTCATATTTGGATCATTATGTCAGGCGCTCTGGAATCTGTGGTGCCATATAAATAAACGATGATAATGACGGCGATGAGTCTTTAGTTACTGTTTAAGGCCCAAACCAATAAAGAATACCTGGGATAAAAATAAGTAACTGCTGCAATACCAGTCCTGACCTATAGGTGACAGTGCAGAGCCCACCCAATCTAATTATTTGTTTGGTACCATGGTTAGCAGGGAGCCCCCAGTGCAATTGCTATGTTTGTTTTACATGTTGTATGGCAATCATAGGTGTGCACCTGCCAAAATCTAGGGAGGGATTCTCTGTACTGCAGTGCTCTGCTGGAAGGGCCATGTCTATTCCTCTACTGAATCACTCTGCATGTCTCTACACTCGTTGCCTGTTTTCTACCAAATCCAATATAAAATACTTTTACTAACCTACAAGGCCATCAACAAAGCTGCACTAACATACATCTCCTCTCTTGTCTCAAAATATCTCCCAACTCGGCAACTCCGTTCTGCACAAGATCTGCGTCTCTCATCCACCCTCATTAGATCCTCCCATTCCCGGTTACAGGACATTGTTTCGGGCTGCACCCACTCTATGGAATTATCTCCCTCGCACAATAAGATTCTCCTCTAGTCTACAAACTTTCAAGCGTTCTCTGAAAACCCACCTCTTCAGACAAGCTTATAATATTCCTCAACCACCCTCTTAACCTCACTACATTACCCTATTACCACCCGTTACACAATTTCACACAAGACAACTACCCCCTGACCGACATTGTTGTGTGACAGGATCATTTAGCTTATGAGTCACTCTTAACTTTGCAGTCTGGCTGGGCCGAAATGCAAAATGTAGACTTAGCCTCATGTATCAAACTCCCATTGTCCCATATATTGTAAGCTTGCGAGCAGGGCCTTCTCACCTCTTTGTCTGTTTTACCCAGTTTGTTTATTAGTTTACTGTGTTTGTCCCCAATTGTAAAGCGCTACGGAATATGTTGGCGTTATATAAATAAATGATGATGATGTCTACATCATATTATGCCCAAATAGAAGTGCCCCCAGGAAGGGGAATTCATTATCCTACATGACAACACGTACAACTCACTGCACTGATCCGTCCTCAGCTCCTGCAGGGGTGGAGATAATTTGGGCGCAAAGTGAAAGGGAGGGAACCGCCACTCCGCCAAGTCTTGTGAGTCGCTGACCCTAGCGACTAGGTCACAGCCAAGGAGTCAAACACAGAGAGTCTGATTCGGAGATGGCGTCCTCCTCACACACATCACCTATGAAATGGGGCTTACTCGTGAATGATTTCGCATTTGTTATCTGTTGAGAGCTCTAAGTAACGCACTGCTGAATTCTGCAGACAATGTTTAGGGAATAGTGTGCGGAAGCACCGTAGCCAGATTTACCTCACTGACGCCTATAGCACACTTCCAAACATTAAGAATCCGCCACCAATATGCAAATTTGGGTAAAATTCCCGCTCCTTTTGCAGGCCCTGACAAAATCGGGACAGTTGTGAGGCATGCTCCAGACACCTAACATTTGATTCTTAAACCCGACCCCGTTCACTAGCCAAAAATCTTTTACATTCCACTTCTCAGTGGTCCTATCACAGAGAAAAAGGTATTGACAGTACCCTGCAGATTTTAAACCTTCAGTTCCACCTATGTCTGGTGATCTTTCTACACCCCATTAGTTAATTTTGTTCTTAGGTGTGTAAAAAAAAATCAAACAGTTTGATACACGTACTGTGTAGGGTATAAGCCGCCTTTTATACCAAGACGCCCCAAGGCACAGACTTATTCTGCGTGATGTTAAATACGGGCCTGGGGGCCACATTTCTCCTAGTCAGGATAATAGAAGCAATTCTACACACCTAATTAACACAGCAGGAAAGATTCCACTGAATATATTTGTATAGTGTCAGTATATGTTTATAATGCTATCTATTGATTGTAAACCAACTGGAGCGTTTTCGTCCAATAATCTGGCAAATCAGTCTAAATATGACCATTCGGTCAGGTTAGTATGTACAGTGACACGATGGTCGAAAGTCGTTCCAAATTGTCAATTGTCGGCTCATTTGGTTGGTCGTACTGTTTAATATTTTCTGACCAATCATGTAGTGTGTATGCACTCATGCTCAGGATCTACATAGAGTTTAGAGTCGTGTTCTTTTCAGCAGACGCATGTCTGGTGAATAAATGTAGAGAGTGCTGTAGAAGGAATAATTAAATTTGTTCGTCATGAGACAGAATATTTCATTTCAGAGTCACAGAAGCCAACGAAATCCGTTAGGACATGTGGATAGTTATAACAAGGCGGTTTTAATCAGTGTGACAATGTGACAATAATGAATAAATGAATGAATATTGTGCTGTCATTCTCTGAAGACTAGAGGACCAGATGAAGGACCAGATGAAGGACCAGATGAAGAGCACAGATCTGAAGGTAAATCGTGTCCGTGTGTATGGATGAATCGTCAGACTGATCGGACCTTCAGTCGTAGGTACAATCGTTTGAGATAACACGTCGGTCGGAAAATTCTTCAGTGTGTACCTAGCCTAAGTCGTAGCATCCAATCACAAATAGATAAAAAATAACAGCAGCAACTTGATTGGTTGCTACAGGCAACACCACCTTTTCTGCACAGTCAACTGCGGAACAGTTTTCTCAATTGTCCCCATCACTTCCACATAAGAAGCTGACCAATCAGAGCAACTGATAATTGTAAGAATGTATAGGTTCAATGTTTAGTGCTGATTAATAAATTGTTTGCTTATTAAAGTACACTTACACCCGGAAACTGATTTAATTTCTTTTGCTCGCCCAGGCGGCCTTTTCTGTACCGCTCCTTACCCCATCCAGCTGTAACTTTACATGGTTTAAAGCCCTACTAACTCCCTTTATAGAGGTAATTCCTGCTGCAATGATTTCATCATAATCTGCGGCTTCAGACTGCTCCTGTCAGTAACCGAGAAGGAGACAAGAATATAAAGTGAGGTCTGGTGCATTTGTAACAGGTGAGTTGTTACTGTCCAACCTGATAATTTTATCTCTTCCTTGTCTTCCTGTGGCACATCTTTCCATCTTCCAGCTCTGGCCCGTCGGTCTAACGTTCTGTCACCAATCAGAGTGCAGTTGCGGATGACACCTCTGCTTTTATTACAAGGCAGACCATTATTGCTTTTTGTGGCTGGATCACATCTAAATAAGTTATGGTATGAATTTATTTAAAGGAAATAGTGCGGGGCGCTTATTTATATAAATTGCCAATGCACTTATTTTAATATTGTGTATATTTAGAGATAGGAAATCGTTATTTCTGAGACCAGGGTAGAAAATGTGTTTTTTACTGTTTAGCCTGCATTATGTCTGATGTATATATCTGATACAATGAGCCTTTGTTTACAAAGCCTTTGGTGTATTGTGATGTGGGGAAGTGGCTTGTTTTGTTTTTTTGTTTTTTTTGGTTCTGTGGGAATGTATATTCGGCGACTGTCTGAAGAAGGTATTCATGTCAGATAGAGCTTTTGACTTGCTAGTATGTATCCTGCCTCTGAAATAAGACGCAGGATATCACAGCAAGGTTTTTAAGAATTTCATAGCTAAGTGTAAATATTATTGGCTTTGCAATGCATGTAAATCCATGTTTGTGTAAACATCTTATATCCTGATGCTAAAAATAGCCTGTGTCTGAACTGTATAAAAGGCACTAGCTTGTATTGGAAACTTGTTCTTCTGATTTCAACATTTGACCTGATCACTGGTACCCTTAACCAGTGTGATAGCAAATAAACAACTTGCTTCAAAGACCTGCTTGGAAACATAATGCTGTATTCCTGTGACCTACAGATTAGACCCTAAATTTCATCCGTTCTCAGGGGCGGGCTGGCCCGGAGGGCAGGTAGGCCGGCATCTCATGACACGGGATGCGGCCGCGTCATTGATGATGCGGCCGTGTCATGTGATGCGGCCGCCTGTGCACCCACCGGGATGACCTTTCCTAGCCCGCGCCTGTCCGTTCTCCGGCTGTTCTGAGGTTTGGACCCAAGCTTTCCAGTATCACGGCTCTGCCTGCTACCCATGCAGCCCTGGTGAGTGTGACAGGCCAGGGGGGGATCCATCCACAGCAATCCTGATCTATAGGAAGAGGTCAGGAGTACCAGCCCAGGTACACCAGCAACGAGGTACACTAGCAGCGTCAGTTACCCAGAAGAAACCCGATTCTGGATGCCGGTATAGGAGTCCAGTGGTGGCAGCCTTTGCAAGCCCCTCCTACTGCGGCAAGAGGGCGCAAGGGAAAGGGAATGGTGGCAAAGTAAGGCCAGCTGGATCCCAGCAACAACAGACATGGTGGCATAGGTGGTACATCCTGTCACACTATTGTTATACAATTTCATAAAAAGAGCAACGTATTCATGTGATACAATTTTATCTAGAAATGACAGGTGTTAATTCAAGTGAAAGTCTTGAAAACAGATTTAAATAACAGGTGTTTGGGATATAAAGCATTATGGTCTGATGCAACTGTGATCTGTAAGAACTCCAGCCGCACTAATGAGCTGCAATGGAAACAGAAGTCATCTGGGTATTCGGCCAAAACCTTTTCTGATTTGTTCAGCCACGTGTCTGGCCAAAGAGAATGATAGCTGGGTCAAGCCGCAGGATACTAAGACAAAGCCCGCTACGTTTCTTTCCTCCAATAATTACCTATAACTTGATTCTTATGTACAGCCGGGCCATCTGCGGCTTCTCTTCTATAGATATCTGTATGTTATATGTAAAAGTGTCATCTACACTCACTATCCCTAGTCCTGCAATATGAAGTCCATTGGTCAAGTGGTATTCTACCAGCTTTCAGGAAAAACTAACATGTTTCATTGTATGTAACTGGGTAGAACGGTGGCTCAGTGGTTAGCACTTCTGCTTCACAGTGCTGGGGTCACGAGTTCGATTCCCGAACAGTGCTTCATCTGTGTGGAGTTTGTATGTTCTCCCTGTGTTTTAGTGGGGTTTCCTCCGGGTGCTCCGGTTTCCTCCCACACTCCAGAAAAAAAATAAAAAAAAATAATTGGCTGCGGACAATCTTAACCCTAGTCTATGTGTATGTTAGGGAATTTAGACTGTAAGCTCCAAAGGGGCAGGGACTGGTGGGAAAGACAAATATTCTCTGTACGGCAAATATACAATGTATATATAATATACATTATATAAATAAATGCTGATGAAAGAACGTAGGTGACTTTCATGGGTTTGTACAAACCACACTTACCAACTTTTTTAAGTTGGTGTCCGGGAGACTCTCTGTAGCAGGTAGGCGTGCGGGGGGCGGGGCACCGAAATTGCGTCATTTTGCCCCCGCGACGTAATGACACAAATAGCGTCATTTGACAGCGGGGGGGCGGGGCTAAACGCCGCGATTCCCGGTGAATCTAATTCTGCCCACTTCACTAGGAAGTGGGGCACTTCCTAGTGAAGTGGGCAGAATTTGGGAGATTGCCACACTCGTCCGGGAGTCCGGGAGACTCTCGCAAAATGCGGAAAGTTGGCAAGTATGGTACAAACTTGTGGCTGGGACCTCTGCTGGATTTAGCATATGAGTCAGAGATACTGCTCTTCGCCCGCACAGTGTGTATGTCAACTTTGTTACCTTCAGTAACAAAGAAAAATGAACTCTGAGTGATAAAAATCATCTAACGTGAGTTTAAAGGGAATCTATTATGTCATTTTTGCTAAAGTATTTTCCATTAGTGATTAACTTTTTTGTGACTTTCATTTTTACAATGCAAATTGTGATGTCACCATTTTCAGAATCGTATTTCACATTGGAAGCCGCAACCAGGAAGTGCGATTATGTTGTGTATTGGTGCAGTCTACTTCATCCTCGCTGAACAGCACTGCTGCGAGAATTCTCACTACAGCTCCACCTAGTGGCTGCCATTCGGTAGTTGCCAGCATTTTAAATAATTACCAAAGAGACTTCGGTGCTGGGCAGGGGGATGTAAGCATGTAACACACACGCATATTACATAGGACACACTGCAATCTCCATCATTGCATGTTCACTGGACAAGGCTGTAGTCTCATATTTTTGCATTTTAGATGCTGTTCTTTAATGAGTAGTAACTTACAAAGACCAGAGAAAATAAAAGAGATCGGGCCTGATTCATTCTCCGACGCAACTCCCTTTGCGTGCTGTATCTTGCGCGAAATAGCTCTGCGCATGCTCAGACATGGACTTTACACCAATGAACACAATTGCAGGCAATTCATGTTTGAACGCAAATGACACTTAATACTCAGGGGCAAACGCAGGATTTGTAGAGAGGGGTTTCCATACACACCGCCAGTGGGCGTGACCAGCATGCTACGGGGCGTGGCTATAATATTAGACAGTGCTTGGCTGCTCTCCAACTCTTCCTATCCCCATAATATACATGGGCAATGCTGCGTGCACTACTGTTAGGTTACTGTTTTCGAGCAGAGCCGTGTGAAGTAGGGTCAGGGTCCAGCCACCTCAATTATACAGTGCCCCAGGCTTGGAGGGGGGTTTCCAGGCACTAGGTAACCCCCTCTGTTTGTCTATGCTACTGCCTACGACTTGAAGGGATCAGGGGAGGGAATGGCTGGATAAACGTAGGCAAGGGCGTGTAGAGGGTGTGCCAGTGCAGATGCGGCCAATTCAAGTGCTGGGTTTCTCTTAAGTACGTATTCTTTAGCGGAACTGTTTGCACCAGCTACAGGCATACTTGCCTACTTTCAGGCAGTGCAGTCTGGGAGAGGGGTGTGACTAGAGGGGGGGAGGTGCGGGGCGCAGTCTATCGCGTCATTTTGGCCCCACCCTCCTCGGCAAAAATTATGCCAAAATGACACGATTCATGGCGAATTGCGACCTGCCTGCTCTCCTGGGAGACTGCCCCGGATTTCGGGAGTCTCCCGGAATTGACAAGTATGGCTACAGGGCAGTCAGTGCCGACTGATAGTGATGTCTGACACGACATAGCCTTTGTTTTAAAAACTACACATGAGCGTGACGCTAGATAGCACAATACATGTGTATGCACGTAAGAGAAACGATAGAAGCAGATTGTATGTACAGTGTCCATTAAGAACATTCTAATTTATGTATTTAATGTAAAAAAAAAGATATGTTTTTAAAACAACATTTTATTAATGATTATAGTATTATGAGTTGGTAATTTCTTGTATAAAATGTTTATTTTTTGATGCGTTCTGATGGCACTTGATATTGTATACATGTGGACAACCTGCAGTTCCTTCTGTCTGTTAACATATGACAAGTACTGTTTAGGTAGAGGGTACTTATACCCAGATTCAAATAAGAACCACTGGGAGTTGAATACAGGCTGAGGTTCCGCACTCATTTTAAAAATGCAACTTGCGTGGAGGTGGCGTTCAAAGATGAATCCGGCTCATAGAATTGCACCCTATAAAGAGAACAAGAGAAATTGTACTGGACAGTCAGTTTTGCAAAATAGGGACTTGCGTAGGGATAGACCTTTAAAACTTGGGTCTGACCCTGGAAATTAGGGCACATGGGCAATTCCATGTATAATTGTAAACGCGTCACAACAACATGCCCACTTGTTTTTCAAAAAGCATTCAATATTGTAAAAATAGTGACATAATTTATCTCAATATACAAACGTATATAATTTACTGATTGTGTGTGCACATATGTTTCAATCCATCTGTCTTACTTACTGTTTATTGACAGGTGTCTGTGCATGCAACCCTCTTCCAAAGCGGACAATGGGCAGGATGATAGAATTGAATGGATGACAGATTAGGGGCATTGGCAAGTAAGGATCAGCACGGTGGCTCAGTGGTTACCACTTCTGCCTCACAACACTGGGGTCATGAGTTCAATTCCCGACCATGGCCTTATCTGTGAGGAGTTTGTATGTTCTCCCTGTGTTTGCGTGGGTTTCCTCCCACACTCCAAAAACATACTGGTAGGTTAATTGGCCGCTAACAAATTGACCCTAGTGTGTGTATGTGTGTTAGGGAATTTAGACTGTAAGCTCCAATGGGGCAGGGACTGATGTGAGTGAGTTCTCTGTACAGCGCTGCAGCATTAGTGGCGCTATATAAATAAATGATAATAATAATATGTCCCTATTATAGCATACATTTTGGTAATGCATCTCGTGTGCACTGTTCTTATGTTATGCATCACTACGGACATCAATGGTCTCTACAGCAACGTGTCTCTTCTTTGTTCACTTACAGAAGAGATCAGTAACGCGTTGAGGTTCCCGTCTGCACAAAGCCCAGTGGAGGTGAAGGTCAGGAATGAAAGCTGTGCGGTCAGTTTCATTGTCTTTACAGTCTTACAAAATAGTGTATGCTTGAAAGAATGGCAATTTATTTCCCACTGTTTAGCCAGGTGTTCCGCTAACCCAAATGTAATCCTAAAGCACATTGAGTATAACTGGCACCGTTCTTATATTTTTAGGAAACAGTGACTGCTATTCTCTACATTTCTGAATGGCTATGAAGTGTTTGCACCTGAATAATATGGCGGAACACAGTCATATAGTATTATTATTTATATAGTGTCAATCCTACTACGCAACGCTGTACAGAGAATATGTATCATTGCCCCACTGGGGCTTACAATCTGAATTCCCTATCACACACACACAACGCTATCCACTACGCCACCAGGCTGCTCAGTATATATATTACTAAACATAAAAATACAGATATACAAAGTAAGCAAAATCAGAGAAGAAATAAGCCCGCAGTCAGTATATCCCATATTATAAATAGTACCAACCGCGTGGCAATATAAACGCCCATATATGTATACAAAAGAAAAAGACAGTTGTCAGCGCTTATCCTTAACACTGCATATCGGTTTGTATCTAGCAAAATGAAAACATGAGGTATTGGTTCATATTTTGATCAAAACATTTAACCCTGCATCCCAGCGTCAATGGCACCTCAGTGTATGCCGGCTGACAACAACTGTCCTTTTGTTTAGTAAGCAAAATATCTGCATAATATATTTTCATTTCTCTTAAGAGAACATAAATACTACTTAAAATATCATGTTCTTATTTCTTTAACGAGGAGCTTTGCCAAAATTCACGTGTAAGCTATAATATACTCAATTATTACTACTGCAAACTAACTTGTAATGCTATATAAAATACATAATAGATTGGAGTCACACTCAGAGCCTCAAGGTCAGGCTTGATCTGGGGACTTTCTGAAACCTGCAGAGTCGGGTTGTGCGTGTTACAGAGCCTTGAAATTCTTTCATTCATGATTATCATTAGTTCTGACAACAATAAAGATTGACACAGATGTATAGTCTATGTAGCATGTATTTTCCCTCACTTAGTGGCTACTAGATAAATGAATGGTGTGTAAAGTGTACCTGTTATCTACTATACAAGTGCAGTCAGCTATTGTGTGTGCTGGAATAATATTGATGACAACGCAGTATAACAATACATTAGGAATCGGTGACATCAGTGAAGCACTTTGTGGTATTTTCTTATCTCCGGCGTCTTTTATTCACATCTTCCCTCAGTAACCTCCACGATTCACCGTTCTCTATGAATGGAAATAAAAGCCACCCGTCACATGCCACAAGCCAAGTTCATCTATTAACATACTGAGTATTCTATTCGGAACTTAGTGTAGCCAGAGAATTTGGGTGCGTTGCTGGGCAACATAGGAAAAGGTGGATAGGTGCACGGCCATGCCGCTGTAGCCTCCCCGGACCCCCCGCTCTTTTCATCCACCTGCTGAAAGTCGGATAAACTCTTAGAACAGGGCGTGCGACAAGTCTTCACCTATAGCAAGCTGCCTTTCCCATAGATAGTGATATGTTCACAGGTACTCAAATCCCCCCGGGACTTATACTCCGTTATAAGAGTTTATCTTAGGTACCAGGTAGCATTGATATATTGAGACTGGAGGTAGTAGCAGTACGCAAAAGGTCAGCAACAGGTAATCAATGGGTAATGTTTCAGCAAAGAGCAGGATACACAAAGTGCTGGCACAAATACCATAACCGGCATGGATGCTAAGCCCTCCCTGCTATGTAAAGTAATGAAAGTCAATCAGAACTCTACAGCAAGCCCTCCAGCAATCTAACAGGACGATTGCGATCATGTGGTCACCTATTATAGAAATAGCAGCCCGGCTGCTTACCAACCAGCCGGGACAGAAGGGGCGTGGCAATGGCGCTGTAGTTTCCCTGGCCCCCTGCTCCACTCAGAAACAGATGCCGCCCTGCGTCTTTCAGAGCAGAAAGAGGACATCGGGTAGTGCTGACAGCAGCCTGGGGGGAGGGGGCACACCGCTGGGCCCTGTAGTAGTTGCATCCCCTGCACCCACTCTAGTTCCACCACAGGGGTGGAGGCTACAGGGGGGGGGGGGGGGGGGGGGGGGGGGGGGGGTTGTTCACAAAATTCTCTTTGCCTTTTTATTACTTCAGCATATGTTTTATTAAAAAAAAAAAAGCAACGTGCCCCCTCCGATATTCACCTGTTGCTTTTCTATTATTACATACTAGACATAATGGATAACAACTTCCCTGCACCGGGGCCCACAGCTCACTAATTCCACCTCTTGCATCAGCTATTTTTATATAGCGCCACTAGTTCCGCAGCGCTGTACAGAGAACTCATTCACATCAGTCCCTGCCCCATTGGAGCTTACAGTCTAAATTCTCTAACACACACACACAGAACAAAAACTAAGGTTAATTTAATAGCAGCCAATTAACCTACCAGTATGTAATAAACTTAAGGATTTCCAGCTGAAAAATTTGGGGTACATGGGAGCCCTGTAATAGAAAGGGTATCTTGTTCTCCTCCTACGTAACTTGACGCCTCGCTGTGCGTGTTGGATAAATAATGATGGCTGGGGATTGTCGGAAGGGGCTTGGTGTACAACATTAAGTGACGGAAACTCTCCGGAAACCTTGGTTCACCAACAATGGTTTGGAAAGGCTGTGGCAGAACCTTGGCTCACTATCGGGCTGTCTTATGATTCTAACGCTAATTGAGCCACAATGTTCTACCGTCACATGTTCCTCTAAGTATTCCCGCGCCAGGCGTACACCACCATACCAATGCTTTACAATCGCTCTTCCGTGATGCACGCTCTCACCAAAGTTGCCAAATCAAGGGTCGCAAGCTTTCGATTAAGAGGTAGTCTGTGCTACATTGTTATTTACAGTAACTGAAGCCGCTGTGACATCAGCACCTCCTGAAACGCCATAGCTCCCGCCCGAATCTAGCCAAATTCCCTTCTGAAGTGGGTGGAGGCGAGGCCTAGCGACGCGATTCACAGCAAATCGCGGCCACCCGACCCAGACTGTATTATTCCGTAAATCGTGGCATTTTAGCGTCTGGGATCTCTTAAAGGTCAGCAAGTATGATTTTAATGCCAGATGGACACAAGGGTACACATAAGGGGATTTGTGCCACAGTCATTAGTTTTGAACTATGCTGAACATAAATTGAAAAAACAAACAGAAAAAAACAAAACAAAAACATAAAATATCAAAAAGACAAATGCATAATTGTCATACATACGCTGCAATACCAGTGTTCCAGAATCTACAAGCCGCAGAACGCGAATATCTGGCTATTATATTTGGCATGTATGCATAGTAAACAAGTTGTAGCAGAGGTATGTTTTTGACGTGGATAAAACTGATTAATCAGCAATTACATATTCATTCAGCTTTACTAATCATGCAGGTTATTAAATCACACCTAAATGATCATTAATCATTACCATTATAAAACAGAGATTGCATGCACCATTTTGAAGCCTGAATTTCAACAGCTCAGTTATCCTCAGGAGATTAAGGAAGTGAAGATGGGTCTAGCGTATTGCCCTATCCACAGCAACATGGGGTCACGCTTTCATTTTGCATCTCCATCATTGGAATGGAGGAGATACAAAGGAACGAGCAGTAGAAATATGGATGTATATTAAATGCACAACACCTGTATTGTTTCTTTTTTTGTTTAAAGAGCAATTATAACGTACAAGGCAGCCATCTTCCTTTCCATTCACCAACAACCAGTGACATCACTGTGGCATCCTGGCTCAGTCCACAAAATGGCTGCCCCACTGTGCTCCGACAAGGTCAAACTACAACATCTATGGAGTCCAAAAGCTGCCCCTGTGGTCATATGAAGTATTGTATAGTTTTTTGACAAACAGTAACTTTTGAGCAAATCTATTTACTTTCCTTAAAGAATCAGGCTAACTAAAAAATTGAGTAAGTAATCTCCTAGACAAAACCATGTTACAATGCAAGGGGTGCAAATTAGTTTTCTATTTTGCACATAAGTTAAATACTGTCTGTTTTTTCATGTAACACACAAATACTTGATAGCTTATTTGTACACTGAAATTTAAAGTTGATATTTGTGTGCTACATGAAAAACAGACAGTATTTAAACTTATGTGTAAAATTGAAAACTAATTTGCACCCCTTGCATTGTAACATGGTTTCGTCCAGGAGACTACTTACTCAATGATTTACTTAACTTTCCTTAATGAATCAGGATCTATGAGAGTACCATCAGCAAAAACATGTGTTTGTTCTATAATAAGAAGATATTCTGGTCTGCTCGGACTCTGCAAAGGCAAAAGTTTTTATTCATTAATTTTCATTGCCTATATTTATTCCCATAAAATGACTGAAAGGCTACATTTCTTGTGGTAATATATTGAAATAAATACCCAAATAAGTAATAGAAAATTACAATAAAAAATAAAAAAAGTGCAAAAGAGAAAACCTCTGGACCTTGGATAATATTTATTACATATAAAAATATTAAAAATGCCCCCCCCCCCCCCCCCCAAAAATAAATAAATGGTCTGATCGTTTAAATAACTCACTGCACAGCGTCAAAACATTCTTAGCAAATCATCTTTATTTAAAAATACAAATTTAGGTAAGGCATCCTTTCAGTGAAATGTGTTTCTAACTTACAAAGAAAAGTAAAACAAAAAACTCCCCAACCATTAATAGTTCATATTATCACTCTCTCTATAACAACCCCCCCCAAAAAAAAAACCCCGACAGAACGATGCTTGTGTAACAATGTTGTAGATGGACACCATCTAGTAAGACAACCCAAAGTGGTGTAAGGATAGAAACACTTATCATGCTCCCCCTCACCACTAAGTGCTTTCCTCATTTCCTACAAGCAGTGGAGGCAGCCATTTTGTGCCATCTACCTCAGTGATGTTAGGCAGGGTGCATTCTCGTGATGGTTTCACCTCACAAAATGGCTGCCTCCAGTCTATGTAGGAGCTGGGTAACCTTTAAATTTTATTTTACAAACCAGTTTTGGAGAAATTCTCTTTTTCGTTATTAAAAACAAACACTTCACAAAAATATATATATATATATCATTGCACATTGTACAGTAACCAGATACATTTGCTCTTTTTTACAGATAAGAAGAGATTAGTCAATTTATCTCCGGGTGGTTGGCTGCGTTATTACATATACAGAAATTAAAAATGACCAGGTGCACAGTGTATATCAATATACCACTATCCTGCAGCCTCACGTTGGTCAGTTGGGTGACAATAAGAATACAAAGCGCACACGCCTCAGCGCGTCAGTTAGTGTCACTCAGGATGCGGCAAAGCCCTCGCTTTAGATCGACGGCCGTCGGATAAACCGCCTTGTTTTGACGCGGGCCTTTATAACGCTGCATTGTATGTAAAGTCTGAGGTGAAGCAGAAGCTCCGAGACGTGCAGAAGAGGCGTGAAGTCACATCGTCACAGACTTATTGGAATTTCCTCTGGAACCAACAGCACTCTGGGTCTCGTTGTGTTGTCCGAGCAATTACAACAGTCAGCGGAGCTGAACTAAACCGTTCTGAGTAAGAAAGAACGAGGCACAATGGCTTCTGATTCCAACCTGAACATTTCACATTTTCCAGCTTTTCTCCAAATTTAATGAAGAGTTTTTCCAACATCGAATATCCCTGAAATTCATTTTCACACCTAACATACTATCCCAAGCCAGAGAGAGCGAGCAAATTACATGACTTCTTCTAGTAAGTCGGCGTCCTAAGCGTAGCACTGTATTTCTGCAATAGATAACGTGGAGGCTCGCTGATAAGACGTTACTACTTCAACGATCGGGGCTGCGTCCTGGGGAGTGGGCGGAAATCTGTATCTCCCAGTAGAGCGTAAACATGAATAAAAAAAATCCACCCATCGTGGCTCAGTCGCCGTCTCTTTGGTAACTGTATATTTCAGTAGTATTGTTAAAAACCCATCGACAAAAGTATTTATTTTTTGCAACAAAGCAGTCCTTCCTCTCTGGCAAACGCACAAATTACACTCTGGTCACACACACGCACACGTAAGTCCGCTCCGACCTTTGGGCTTCAGCTGGGTTGGTTCGATCTTGTGGAACCTCTAAAGACAATGGATAAAAAAAAAAAAAAAAAAGACAATGAAAGATATGGGTTGGAATAAAACAAAACAAAAAAAAAAAAAACATCTACTAAATACACAAATTATATTATGGATTCTGGGTGCATCTCAGCGATATCACAAATTCCTAATGAATTCTTTAAATTCATGAATTATACAATTACTGCTTCAGTTGAGTGTAGAAGGTTGGTCCATTTAAATGGATCATATCCTTCCAAAATTACATCGTAACGTGCAAGTCCAATCTCATCTTATGATCATCGAGATCTTCAATCTAAGTGTCTACGGCATTCATTACATGCACAAATTAATGGTGACTTTTATAAATAAACTGTAGTGGGGTATACACCGATTCAGGCAAGGACAAGATGCAATTAAGCCAGAGTACCTGCTCTATAAAAGTAAAAAAGTTAGAATACATGGGGGTATATTCACTAAACTTCAGGTTTGAAAAAGTGGAGATGTTGCCTATAGCAACCAATCAGATTCTAGTTATTTATTTAGAACATTCTACAAAAGGACAGCTAGAATCTGATAGGTTGCTATAGGCAACATCAAAAACACAATTGTGTACTTTTCCAAAGTACAGATATACTAAATGTGTATTTTACGCAAGTTTTGATGGATAACGCAGGGCCTAAAATAATGGGAAGGTTTATTTTAACATTTATTTTTAAACTTTTGCTTTTTTTCTGTGTTAACGAGTGGAGATCTCGAATTACCAGCGATTTCAACAGGTTTCTTATGCTTTGAGCACAAATGTTATAGATCCAATGTATGTATGTAACCTGGATCTAAATCTACAGAGCGTTTACCAGTAGATCCTTCCTCAATGGCCATGCCACCAAGCGATTGCCATTTATGAATGTAAATGGATTCTGGCCTGCTCATTGGACCCCAGGCTAATCAATCATTGCAACGTCGTCAAATGCGTCAGCATTAACAAACGTGCAAGCTGTAGGATATCAGTCACTAGTTGCTCACTACACGCTACCATATTTCTGTGGCCTCCCACATCCCAAGTCAATATCTGGATCAATAAATAAGAATAATAATAATAATAATAATAACAAAAATAAACACACGTTTCAGGGGTAGTTACCTTTGATATGGTGGAGGGGGTGCGTCATAGGTCCCCGATGCCTCCAAAGCCTCTTCATAAGACGGGAGCCCCGGGGCTGTAGGTCCAGCCAATGGCAGCTCTGTTAGTGGCAGGGCTTCGGGAAGTGAAGTACTACTCGTAAGGTTTACAGGGGCCCTGAAATACAAGAAAGCATTAAAGCAGTCAAAAAATCTATGAAGTTCAACAGCAATAAAAAAAGCTACAAAGTCCCCAACAACAACAACAATCCATCACACTGATGACCTGTTATGCAGCAAAAAAAAAGTTATTAAAACTTAAATACAAGCAGACATTGATCCATTTTTATGCTTACACAATGTCTATGTATAAAGCATACACTGAAGCTGCTAGCCAGGTGTCAGCAGAGCAGCTGAAACAAACAACGGTTAAAGCGTCGTTTGTTTGGTTAAATAGAAGCCTAGACCTTCAAAATTGCTAGACAAGCCCAGGGGGAACTTAGCTAAGCCCCATTGTGAATTGGCCACACCCCCTATTGTGTGTAGAGGCCTGTGGGCACTGCATTGAGGTTAGAGGTATGTCTTTATATAATCACAGCTCCCATGCCTTTAAACCAGCATTAATATTACCACATTACTATTATCTACCCAGCAGAACGAGCACCTACCTCCCGTGCCTTGTCCTCTCCTTGGCCTTGTATCTCACACAGTACATGATCAGGACTCCTATCATCACCAGCAGTACGACCCCTGCTACCAGCCCAGCGACCAGGCCAGCCACATCCACCGCAGGGGACTTTCCTGGAAGTACAGACATGAGTGGAACGTGGTGAAAATTAGGCAACGGAAAGTGAGCAATGGCCTCCCTTCCTATGTGTGGTACCACAGAGCAGTATGTAGCAACACCCGACATTACACTGCAATGTGATCTACACAGAGAGGGATAACAATGCAAGTTATCACCAGACAAGAGATGGCACATATGGACCTAATGCCTACACACCTCATGTACGAAGTGCAAAGTAGATAGTTTTGTTGCTGCGCCAGTGAACCTACATCGCCTGCTCAGCTCACTTGAAACGCACGCCGGATTTCCATATCTGGAGACTTTTATAACATTTGGTTGTATTTAGAGCTTTTATTCTTGTAATATAGAGAAAGTGCACTTCTCTGCTGGAGTGCAACAGTAAGGGGGGAAAAAGCACCCCCATTAAAATGATCGAAACACTCAAGAATTTTTTGTTTCATTTATATTGAATCTCACTCCACAACGCAGCAGACGAGGACACAACCTACGGACCGAGTCTGCATTAAGCCAAAGAACTCTGCCCGTGGAATGGTGTAAAAATATTTTCCTTCAAATGTGGCGCCAGTTTGCCTTTTATTTGGTCTGCAAGGCCAGGCACTTCTGCGCAAAACTAAGTGCGTTTTAGAAATGGTTTTACAGCAGTTTCATCTGTCGCAAATGATCTTCAGTGGTTCGGTTGCATTTCTGATCTGGTCTCGTTACATGTGTTATATTTCACCATGACAAAGCCTTATAACGGGTGTGCCACTTACCTGAGCCGCCACCTTGCCCATTGTGCACATAAGTTTTCCAAAAGTCTTTCTAAAATGGAGAGAGAGAGAAATTTAACACGAGGATTTAAGAATACCTATTAAACGTCCTTAAACAATCAAGTACAGTAATAAATTTTGATTTGACCCGTTTATAGTGCCGTATTTGACAACATATGGTTTTCCAGCTGCTGTGGAACTACAAATGCCAGCATGCCCTACCATTAAGTGACTCGAGAGACACAGGGATCAAATACACAATTTTAGCGACTCATTTGGTTTTAAGTGTATTCTTTTAAACAGCCACTAGAGGGCGAGCAGCAATCTTTTAAAAATAAAATGCAATACTCTGCATACAGTCAAGATCACATTGAATGAAAATCTCTTTCTTGGGAGCGATTGCTGCTATAACTGTGAAGGCAAACATAGTATCATCATCAACATTTATTCATATAGCGCCAGCAGATTCCGTAGCGCTTTACAATTTGGAACAAACATTAATAAAACAATACTGGGTAATATATACAGACAGAGAGGTAAGAGGGTCCCGCTCGCAAGCTTACAATCTATGGGATATGTTATTGTTATTTGAGCGCCATGTTCTCATCAGCGTATATTGGGAAAGGATAAGATCGATTTAGAACTGATCATTCCCAGGCGTAGTTATTCACCTAGGGGCGCACACAGGGTGCGAATATCGACAATGCCACCAGCAAAATCGCAACATAGCCATAATAAAGAACATTTATGTGTTAACCTAGGCACCTGCTTCCACACCTCTGCTCTATACTGTATTGTAGGAGTTCTTGCCTTCACATAAATTCATAAAATGAACACAATTACGCCTGTATATTTTCCCAATAAAAAAAAAATTAAATCAGTGATAAAAAAATAAATTAACTGAAGATTCATTCGAAATACAGCAATTAATAAAACAATGTTACATAAAATAAGATTTTTTTTGTATTAACTATTTTAAAATATATTCAGAATTTTGCTTATAAAAAGTTAAAAGTATCTTTTTTTAAAAAAAATGTCCCTATAACCAAAGGTAGTAACGGATCGAAAACTGGTTGTTAGGAGACGATGACATAAATAGCGATTCGGGTAAAAAAAAAAAAAAAATAGACTATTCATGGTTTGTAAGATAGAACAGAAAAGAATTTCCTGGTCCTTGTTCTACACTGCAGGGTTACATTGTCTACCTTAATTATACCCTCCTTCCATGCGCTCTCTCCCTTTTCAGATATTGTGGAGAGGGGCCTGGGCAGTAATAGCCATCTGTGTGTCAGCAAATCGCATCCCGCACTGTTCAATCAGCGCTCCGGTCTCCATGGCAACCGCACTCCGGACTCGTCAATCACAGA
Source organism: Mixophyes fleayi (assembly GCF_038048845.1). Lineage (NCBI taxonomy): Eukaryota > Metazoa > Chordata > Amphibia > Anura > Limnodynastidae > Mixophyes > Mixophyes fleayi. The sequence goes on from NC_134412.1 coordinate 20,996,410, forward strand.
GGGCTCAGAGCGTGAATGTGACTAGATTCAGTGAGTTTAAGATCTTCTATGTCGAAGATTTCAGGATTCTCCAGCCTGGGGAGCCTTGAATTACCTGACAGATTCACTTATATAAGAAAATAACTTATACAAGTGTTTGTGTGTGTATATGTATATGTATGTATGTATGTATGTATGTATGTATGTATGTATGTATATATATATATATATATATTTTTTCAATTTTATGGTTTTCTTTCCTTGGTCACTTCTACTAGTCATAACGAAGCCAAGCATCCGCTTATCTAATACTGCCACATTATTAAAGGACACTCGCCAAAAAGGTGGCGTTTTGCTTGATAGATCAGTAGGCTTCATAACCAAGAACGAATGCTGCGCTCACCGTTTTCTGTTCATCCTCAAAGCACTCCCGCGCTTCCTCGTAGTTACACACCTCCTCGTAACATTCCCTCTCTAGATTACCCGGGGTAAACATCTCGAAATCCCAACTGTTGTACAGCAGCTTGCGGTTAAAGAAAGCGTGTGCGTCTTCATTGTTCAGGAACACTAGAGGGGACGGAAGATTTTAGGATTAGTGTTTTACTTCAGGAATGATAAAAAACCCCAATATATATTATAATAATATTATTCATATATATTATTTATTTACTATTGCCTTACACTGCACTATTTTATGTTACATGCATTCTTATCTACCGTCTAGCTCTTCAAATCTTTCCCTATTGTTCCTCTTTCCCAATCTTCAAGGATCCTCTATTCACATGCTTCAAGTCGTGGCTATGTGGCTTATAAACAGAACATAATATTATTCATTCTTTATTATATTATTGAGCTAAAGCATTAACTAGGCAAACTGGTAACATGATGGGGTGTATAGGACATTATGTACCCGTCTGGTAGTGCCTATAGGGTGGCATATGTTGTACCACGATATAGAGAGTAGATAATATAGACATAAATACACACTGGTATTTCAAAGTTATTATTACACCATTAGTTAAGAAAACTTTTTGTGTTCACTTGTTCAGTTTATAAAACAAGAACAGAACGCATGAAATCGCCAGGTATCCCCGAAGCTATTGTGCCACTATAGATCCAAAAGGTCACCCAGTAAATATTAAGAAACAGACAACTTATTAAAAGTTGTCAACAGCCCTTAATAAATTGCATCCATGAATCTCAATATATACAGCAGGCCTGGCCAATCCATAGCTCTGCAGGTGTTGTGTAACTACCAGTCCCAGCATGCCTTGCCAGCTCTTGACTGGCAGAGTATCCTGGGGGTTGTAGTTTCACAACACCTGGAGAACCACAGGTTGGCAAGCGACACAAATTAAAACTGCACTCCCAGGTAGGGTGAAAATAAAAATGAACTAATGACAGCGTGCTGTCTTCTATTGGTCACCCCGCTTCCTGGCAACTGGTTGATAGCGGTGAGCGGGAAAGACGTGTGAGCGATCTACCACCGACCACAGCGGTTCAGGGTAATCCTGTAACAGCATGCAGTCTCAGGTTCTCCACTAGGGGAAGCAGCGGCTCAGGGTCTGAGACGGACGGGTCTTACGCTCAGCATGGTGTCTAAAGCTGGGTACACACTACAGAAGTTTCAACCAACTTTTTATGCCGAGCGATTTTACATCCGATCGATGTTCCGATCGCTCGGTCCATGGACTGCATACACACTAGCCTTGTTTAGGACGATAAAGGGAAGAGCGGACGTCCCTTTAGCGACTTTTTACAGCCATGTTGTCGTGAGCAATGACTGCAATTTCGTACTCACTGTTGTGGATCGGTCGGAAGTTTATACACACTACACAGCGGAAACGAGATTGGAACGAAAATATTAAACGGTACGCCAACCAAATGAGGCGACAATCGTCCATTTGGGCAGACTTTCGACCATCGTGTCACTGCACACACTGACCCGACTTTCGAACGAGCGGTTGTATGTCGGCTGATTGAGCCGATTATTGGATGAAAACCGTGTAGTGTGTACCCAGCTTTAGTGTGCAAAGCTATAGCAGAAGCCATTGTAAAGTTAAACATGGTTATTGGTAAAATCATACATGCCCACTTTTAAGATTTCTCCCCCAGTCATGTGACACATGGGGTAGGAGGGGGGGCGTGGTGACATTTCACCATAGCCCCGTCCCCACTCTAAAAAGCCGAAATTCACAGCATTAAATGGGGGGGGGGTGGGGTGGGGGGGGGGGGGGTGGAGCTTAATGACATGTTAAGCCCCGCCCCCTACATTCACCGCTGTTAATTTCGCCAAATTTTGGGAGCTATGCCTACTCTTCTGGGAGTCCGAGAGGACTCCCGGAAATTCGGGAGCCTCCCGGGAATTTCGGGAGAGTAGGCAATTATGGGTAAAATGCATCTGAAAAGGAAGCATGAATGAATGACAGGTTTACCTTCTTTCCCTGGTTTTAGAAGTTCAGGCTGCTTCTGGGGTTCAATAACACGGCCAACGGTGGCTGCAAACGCCTGGAATAGCAAAATGTACCCGGCCCACATCATGGCAGCGACCTGTCAGAGAGAAGCAGTTATTACAAACACTGACTGTACATGCCCTGAACTTCTGATACAATACATAGACCACCACTTGTTCTACAGTGGTGCAATACAGTGCACCAGCATCTGGAGATCATGTTAGTAAGCAGTGCTCGAAGTGGGGCGGTATGTGCCGATATGACATACCGGCACTTCTCTGCCCCACTTCTTCAAAGACACTACCGGTGTTGAGCAGGCAAGGAGGGGGGAAGGGGGGGGCGCTATGTCCGATAGGCGCTCTGCTCCCCCTAGCTTCCCCTCTTCACCCCAACTCCTCTCTGTTCTCTGCTAAATTCTCACTGACTGTCGGGACCCGACAGCGAGACCGCAGGTGAGAGCAGAGAGGAACGGGGAGCACAGAATGAAAGAACAGAGAAGAAGACAGAAAAAAGAATGTCACAGAAAAGTAAGTACAGAACCGAGAGCACCATGTGATGATGGAGGAGGGGGCACAGGGTGATCTATGGAAGGGGGCACAGTGTGATGATGATGGAGGGGGCACAGGGTGATGATGGAGGAGGGGGCACAGGGTGACGATGGAGGAGGGGGCACAGTGCACAGAAGAAGCAGCAGTGTCAATTAACTAGTGAGAGGGAATAACAGGAACAGAAACAGGTAGAGAGAGAGGATCAAGGACTAAGGGAGAAGCAGGATGTGAGGCACAAGGAGAGCAGGTAAGGAGCAGGTGCGGATCTAGAATTTTTTTATTTTTCGGGGGGCGATTTAGTCCCCCCCCCCCCTTTTTTTCACAGCTAAGGCTGCCTGCGGCTGCACACTATGTGCAGGTCCGTTCTGCAGAGTCTCTGCGCTCTAGCTAGTTATATGCTTAGGTGGTTTTGCAAGTCCGGTAATTGTCTGTAGAATTCATTTGTTAGGTAGGCTCAGGGCTGGACGGGTTTGGTTTCAGATGCTTTTTCGTGTAAAATTAGACTTGTTCTAAAACAAATTAGCCTATTTACTCAAACTACCGAGCCATACGGACTTGTAACAGAGCACATTGCCGCAGAGACAGGCAGAGAGAGTATGCTGCCCGGCCGCTCCGATTGTGTTTTATACACAATCAGAGCAGCCAGTCAGCACACTCTCCCTGCTGAACGGAACTACACAGTGTGCAGCCGCCGGCAGCAAGCCCCTGCTAGGGGCCCCCACCTGGATCCGCCAATGGTAGGGAGAGAGAGAGGGGAAATATCTGTAATGAATATAGGAACACATAGGAACAGACAAAGTAAACAGATAAGGGAAAAATAAAGGCTAACATGGAAGATATAAGGGAGACAATGCCACCAGCCGTTCATTTCAAAGTGGAAGGTCCATATCAGCACTTGTAGATTTCCACTTTGACCACTGTTAGTAAGTAACAGATACATTAAAAACCTAATTTGGAAACAGTTATCCTGTTTGAAAATACTTGGATTATCCCACCCGTTAAAAAATAAATGTCTCTAGCTCTAATGTATAATCTTAAGTAATATCGCCACAGACGCGTCCCTGGAATTAGCTCAATGGCGGATAATAACCAGATTGGGATAAGTCGCGTTGTTGTGCAGGTCGGTAAACGGGGCCAGAAGAGTATGACTTTCGGGCAGTGTGTAGTCATCCATCCAACCTCCGCAAATTAATTAATTGGAATTTAGTTTTGTGGATTAATATAAAAGAGGAATTAGAGAACACTCATGTAAAGTGTTTTAGTTATCCTGCAAGGACTGCACTTATATAAACAAACAAATAAAGAGGATTTAAAATATTTAAATATTTTTGTAGCAAAACAAAATAACAAAATCCACACAACAACAAAATCCTATACAGAACATATATAGTAGGTAGGAGAAAGTTCAGTTAAGATTTTCCTATTGCAACATAAAAAAAATCCCTTATCACTGCAATATATCTTGTATATAAAAATTATTGGTCTGTTTGTCTGTCCAGTCATGCATTTGGATACCCTGCACCGATTGGGATGAAACCAACGCGAGGTGGTCCAGTTGGATCCTGGACAAGTTTTAGGGGTGTCAAGGTCCCGGTCAGACCTCCCGTTGGTGTACGCTGGGCAGAACTTTGACCTGGGACCCTATTCTGGGCCTTCCATTGGATGGATTCCGATGACATTTAATATAAAAACAAAATATTTCAGTGGCTGCTGCTAATCATTTTTTTTTAAAAAAGTTGACAGTTACATCCAACTCATTGATAACTTAATGATTTAAACCCGGGCAGCGCTTGAATTTGACTTAAAGCCAGATTGATGCATGGATTAGGTACAGTGTTTACTATTGTTCCAACATGCTCAAGTTATGGTTAATTCTCTGATTGGCCACAATTAATTACTCTACATTTGTATCATTGTTAGTAAATGAGGCCAACTGTGTATTATCATCATTTATTTATATAGCGCCACCAATTCCGCAGCGCTGTACAGAGAGTACGATTCATTCACATAAGTCCTTGCCCCATTGGAGCTTACAGTCTAAATTCCCTAACACACACACACACAGATACACACACACACATACAGATACACACACACACACACAGACAGGCCGACAGAGAGACTAGGGTCAATTTGTTAGGAGCCAATTAACCTACCAGTATGTTTTTGGAGTGTGGGAGGAAACCAGAGCACCCGGAGGAAACCCACGCAAACACGGGGAGAACATACAAACTCCACACAGATCAGGTCGGGATTCAAACTCATAACCCCAACTAAATGTACCAACAGCCACCACACTACTTGACAGTTACTAATCTTAATGGATACTTTATAAAAGATATTACAGATTCTACTACTATCAATATCACTTTCAATGAAGTTGATCATTAGATCACCCACACTGATATTACTGTGGAGAGACCGTATGAAACTAAATGCGATATAATTCAATGAGTTATTATTATGAACACAATTGAGACTGCTATAGTGGGAAAGAATAATATACTGCCAATTTAAAATCCTGTTGGCATAATTATTGCAGAAATACACCTATACATGTTCTTAATATTTCGCTACCATATAATCAGGAGTAGTTATCAATAGATTTGAATATTTTTTTAACATACGTCTTGAAACCTAGAGTATAATATTATATAATATTAATATATTCTGGGCGGATTAATACGTTCTAAAATCCCTTGGGATGCTATATACCAGGTAAGGCTGGAATTGTTCTTGTTCTGAGAGAGAACATTGTAGCTATGACACAGAGAACAGCAAATACCTGAACCGTAACTAGGGCAGAGGCACATGTCATGGGCACCAAGCCGAGGCGGGCACCAAGCTGAGGGGGGGCACCAGCGTTGGGTTAGTTAGTCCATAAGAGGCCACTATGGGGAGAATAGATGGTCCAGAGAGGGGTCAAGGGTCGTCCAGCAATTGTTCTAACCCATGTTGTTCACGGACCAGCGACGACCCTCCATGTTGGCACCTACTATGCCCCCATCAAGATGGGAAGAACCAATGTTCTCTCTTGCCCGTGGCATTAAAATGTCTCATTACTGCATTATGGCTACATTATCCCTGCCTAATAATCCCAATTATCACAGGACAATCCATATTTTTGGCATTCAAAAAGGATATGGCCCACATGAAGCGAGCGTGTTTAAACAGGATCAGAACACGATTTGTGAGAGTGGCCTAATTTGTCTAAAAATTTCTAAGTGGGAACGCCGGCAGGTATGTTATAGGTTGTTCTAGCCCACCCCTCTTCCATCTCGAATACATTCTGGCCATGCAAGAGTTTGCCGAACTAAAAATACTCTGTACTGCTATTAAACTTCCAATGCTCTGATTGGCTACAGGTTATTTGATTCCCCCCCCACTTCGAAGTTGGAAACACACTGCAAAGCAGGAGATGCAGACTGACAATATAGGTGCTTTAACCCTAGTCAACCACACACAAAAAAAAATAAAGGAGGGTTAAAGTGACAAGTGCCACCTCAGAGGTGTAATGCATACCTCCCAATTATTCTAATTTAGGCAGGACAGTACCTTTGTCCTGCTTGTTGGGAGAGGCAGTAGTTAGAATATCGAGGAACCTCGTCAACATTGCAAAATGGGATAATATTGAGAGGTAGAGCAACTATAAGATTACTCACGTGTATGAGCGAGTGGTCAGTACACACAATTCTCAGGTTGACTGTACAAAAAGTTACACCTACGCGTTTCAGGATGCATTTTTTACATGTTAAAATCATAAAGGTTCTTTTTGTTGACATTTTGTACCCCAAGGGTTAATGTACTGTCTACATTGAAATGGCAATTAGACAAGTACATTCCTATGTGACACATTTGCATTAGTCAGAAGCCAGCTATGTCCTATTAACCTTTGAGTTCCAAGCAGAACAATACTTTTATTGCCACAAACTGGAAATACATCCTACTCTGCATCCCATGAATATATGAACAAATGGAAAATAATAAAATATGACACATTCAAGTCACGCTCTGGTCTTATCCCCGAATGCCGTCAGAATGACAAAGTCAGACCTTTATTTTGCTTTGTAAGAAAAGACTTCACTGTCCAAGCTGTGTCTGTGGGACAATACATACAGAGATTTAACAATATTGCATAAGATCACATTGGACACAGTGACCTATGGACCCCTGGTACACTATGGAGAGTACGGGGGAGGCAGATTGTAGACTCCCACTGTCTCCAGTATTGAAGCACTCGCTCTCAGACCGAAAATGACATGGCTTGTGAGCTGTAATGACAAGCAAGAGAAGGCCGAGCAGGATGTTTTGGGCTCAGCTCCTGGATACACAATTGAATTGAATATATTTTTATCAACAAAACAAGCAGCGACTATTACGAGAAAGATTTAAAGACTTACTTGGCAACAGTCTACTGCATTCAATCCCAGAATCCCCAAACATTTTTTCGTTCAGGGGGACAACAAAAACCAATTTATACATATAAAATAAATGCTAAAACTCTGATTCGCTGGCAAAAAAAAAGAAAAAGAAAAAAAGAAATACAATATTTAACCTGATTTTGCAGCGCGCACTTTCATTTCATTCAATACACTACTAGAAAGGGAAGAGTCTCTCTAAAAATTATAATTGCTGCCTGGCCCAGACCGTAGGCTCTGTGCGAGAATAATGTACCAGTATCAGATTGCAGAGTCAGCATTCAGAGAGAAGCAGTTACAAACATTTAATAATACAATGTCAGAACAATTCTTATCCGAGAGGCAGCGTGTTCATCGCGCTGTGAAGAAAGAAGGGCTTTGTTCTGCGCCGGCAGCGCGGCCTGCGACGCTTATCTCTATCCAGTCCGTCTTTATTGTGGGATGTGAGATTTGGGCTGTAAGTGGGATTCTAGGAAGATCTGAAATGCCAGAGGAAAGGAGAGATTAACTCTTCTCCGCTCACCACGCCGTCTCTTATCCTTGGAATACATACAAATTGGGCTATTCCCAGTAGACCTTGAGAGATCTTCGTACGTTCCCTTTAGATGCACAATGATTGTGACAGTATAATCTTAACTTTGTATTTTATGAACAGTTAGGCTGGGTACACACTACATCATCATCATCAATTTATATAGGGCCACTAATTCCGCAGCGCTGTACAGAGAACTCACTCACATCAGTCCCTGCCCCATTGGAGCTTACAGTATAAATTCCCTAACATACACACACACAGAGAGAGAGAGACTAGGGTCAATTTTGATAGCAGCCAATTAACCTACTGGTATGTTTTTGGAGTGTGGGAGGAAACCAGAGCACCCGGAGGAAACCCACGCAAACACGGGGAGAACATACAAACTCCACACAGATAAGACCATGGTCGGGATTTGAACTCATGACCTCAGTGCTGTGAGGCAGAAGTGCTAACCACTGAGCCACCGTGCTGCCCACTACTACAGAACATTTCTCCCGATGTGATATCGTTAATGAAAGTCCCGATCAGCAGCCGATTCATGTGTACACACTATACACGTTTTACCTTCAGATCTGTGCACTTCATCGGTCATAACCATCGGCTGAAAAGATCGGGACTCTATAAACTCTATGGAGGTCTGACTACACTGCTGGACGCGAGTGCGTACACACTGCAGGATTTGCTCAACATCGTTCCATAAAATGATTTTTAGTCCGTTTATAAAATGAAATTGTACCATGCGCTTTGGAAAGATAATGTTTCCTTGTTGGAGCGAACACACTAATGCGAGATGGGGGCCGAACAATCGTTTATTGCGCGATTGGTACGATCATCGGGTGAAATACCTGTAGTGTGTACCCAGCCTTAGGTTCTTGCCCCAACCATTTAGACAACATGCAGACTGGTCTGTATAAGCGGGGCATCCGTATGACCATCTTACAAAACAGGCCCACTAGCTCCTGCCTAAAAAATACAATAAAACCAAACAAAGCAACTGCTTAAGTCCCTACTTCACACTTCATATAGACCCTACAATTATCATGCTGCAGTTAATCAATTCTCAAAGAGAACGTCTTCTGCCTCCTAGGTACTATCCGGAGTATAGATGTGGGGGTTTCCATACCACTGTGATTGGGGTAGACAGAAGATGGGTTTTAGAGGTAATGACTGATTTCAGTTCTGGAAATCAGGGGGAGGAGGGGGGGGTTAATTTCGCAGCATAAAATCAAGCTGTAGGGCAATACTTCAAGATGCGACTTGGAAGTAATGTAAGCATATTAAATAAGAGGAAGCAGTCAGACAGGTATTTCCATTATGTTGTGCCAATAATTTATCCATGTTGAATTTAGTAGGCTGTGCACAAGGGCCGTGCTAGTCATGAACACAGCGTGTGTACGCACCACATTCACTATATACAAATAACCATGAAGCCCCCCCCCCCAATAAATACATATAATGGAGAGAAATGACTGTAAAAGTCTGTAATGCACTAAAAAAGCAATTGGGAGGGTCACGTTGGGAGACTAGGGGCTACATTTACTAAACTGCGGGTTTGAAAAAGTGTAGATGCTGCCTATAGCAACCAATCAGATTCTAGCTGTCATTTATTTAGTGCATTCTACAAAATGACAGCTAGAATCTGATAGGTTGCTATAGGCAACATCTCCACTTTTTCAAACCCGCAGCTTAGTAAATATACCCCTAGGAGAGCGGCCGCCCGACAAAAGATGTCCCTTAAGAATTTGACGGCTGCCCAAATTAGACCTCCTCCTATTGACCTAGATTATCCTAGATGGTGGCAAAGCCCAACGGGAGTCTCAACTCTTCAAGTAGAAGCCCCGCAGCTTGTGAAACGAGTACCTGAATCAATGATGCCGGTGCGTTTATAAATGCACTAAGAGACGCTGACCGATACTTTCACCTCCAAAATCAAGGAAGTAAGAACGGAAACTACTAAACTATAAGGCAAGAAACATTCACAGTCCTGGGCAGCAAGGTGGCCACATCCCAGAGGTGGAGAACTGCCCGCATCACGTTGTGCTGTGGGGTTTGGCAAGGCATCGAAAAAAATGGCAGACAATACGGAAAACAGATTGAAGCGAAACATAAGGATCTACCTGAAAAGGAAACAAAAAAAACAAAAAAAATCTTCTTAGGGCTCAGAGCTGTTGGAATGGTTTTAGACTCTTCCGCTAGAAAGGCAGGTAGCACAAATCGTACAAATAGCCGTGCAGACACAAAGGAGCACTTTAACGGCAGTAAAATAAAGACATTACATATACAATGACCTACCCTTAAAGACTGAGCTCGTACAAAGATAGAACGTTCTTCTTTAATACACGGTTAGAGGCTACGGGTCATACGGTCAATAAACCATCTCCACACTTTAGGTTCCAAACTTCAACACCTTTTGTGCATCCACCATATAATTTGGAAGACGGCAGCAAAGAGGATGAAGCTACAATTTGAATTCTTATTGGATTTCACAACCTTCAGTCATCACACAAGTGACCCTTTTGGTCTTGCACTTGTTAGTGAGTAATTAAGGGATTTAGGGGTATATTTACTAAACTGCAGGTTTGAAATCGTGGAGATGTTGCCTATAGCAACCAATCAGATTCTAGCTGTCATTTTGTAGAGTGCACTAAATAAATGATAACTAGAAACTGATTGGTTGCTGGAGGCAACATCTCCACTTTTTCAAACCCGCAGTTTAGTAAATCTAGCCCTAAACTCACCTAGTGGCGAGTGGTTAGAAGATCACTCCAGGTTGGACAGGTACATTATAGACACGGTTTTGAGCTATACAAGGTATTATATTAAATGTCCGCTCTCCCACCCACGTGTTAAGTACTATAACAAAGAAACACTCCAGCGTTTGAGGTAGATAGGGGTGGTCTGGATCTCTGAGAACATACAGACAGCTTTTGAAATATGAAAAATTTGGGATGCTGCCTGACACAGTAAAAATTGTATCACAGTACGTAAGGTGGGGGCTTCGTTCAAAGAGCACATGACATTTCAATTTCCTAAAAGATGTACACCAGCGATAGTGTGACACTATTATTCCTGCCGTTAAGGGGGAAATTTAAGGAGGCGCCGCCTGTACAATGTACAAGCCTTCCTAAAAAAAAACAAAAAAAAACAAAACATTGTACAGCAGGCGTTTCCTTGCATTGCCCCCTTAACGGCAGGAATAATAGTGTCGCCCTTGAAACTGACGTCTGAAGATAAATCGCTTACTGATTTATCTTTGAATGCAACTTGGAAGTTATCTCCACATTAAACAAAATCATACATTAAATATGCAATGCTTTTAACTAAACCAGTATTGCTATTGTATAACTGCTCATATTAGCTCAGATTACACAGCCCCTGAGGGAATGGAGCTTTATTAATTGACAAATAGGAAGGGCGTGAACGCGTTATCCCTTACACTACATAAGTTGGCGTTTTAATTTTTAGTCACAAGCAGAGAAGCAGCAATAACAGTGTCATAGTCCCAACTTTCTCCTATCAATTTTACGAGCACAGAGCTAGCAAAGGTCACTCGACAGGACATCAATATAATCCAGATAAATTTCTATTTGTGCAAATGGCCTGCAGACAGCAATCAGTGATGGCTGCACCTTGGGTCATCTCTGTGTCAGGTGCGATACGCATGTTCGACAGTTACACGATCGACACCATAATATAGACATGGTTGGAAAGTTGACAATGATAACAGACGGTATTATTAGGTCAGAGAATAATCCCCCAGCAACACTGCTGAGAACCAGTAAACGAGCCGCCTTTCTACTTGTACATAAAAATGCAGAATTCTCAGTTAGACAAATTTGCAAATATATGATAAGCCACCCGCCATGTCAAGGCGCTGCTAATAGGGTGGTCCTAACTCTAAACAAGGAGAGTCCCTATATTGGGTCATACATTCATGTGTTTTTAAATTGAGAGCTCACTTTCCAAGAGGTAACCCCAAGAGCCTCCAAATGACAATATAGAGGTCCCCCATCAGCCATGGATACCAGACAGGCCTCTCATACAACAATACAGAAGTGGAAGTTGCTCAATTCATTTATAGGTTCACAGCAGGTGCTCGAAATAAAATGATTGATCAACTTCCATTTCTGTAGTATTATTAGATTGACAATAATATCCCTAAGCCTAACCCTACCCAACAACGCGGCCGACGGTCAAATTGTCTTGGTTGCTAGCAGCTGATTGTCTTAAGATTTCTAAGACTAGCTAATTGGTCTTCACTTCATCATTATTATTATTATTAATTTTTATTTATAGGGCGCCACTAGGTGTCTGTAGCGCCGTACAGGGACAAACGAAATTACAATACGAGGTGAGACAGCACAGTACAGTAAACAATAAGCACAGTAACTCCGTGAGCTCAAAGCACAGCTAAGGGGACGGGGGAGGGGAGAGGGGAAGGTCCTCCTAAGACAGAGTCCAAGAGGGAGGGCATGGGTGACAGGGAGACACCCAGAGGGGGGAGGAGGGAGCGAGAGGGGACAAGGGGAAGAGGGTCCTCGAGGAAGAGGGCGAGGTAGCTGGAGAGCAGAGTTAACAGTGGTGAAGACAGGAGAAGAGAAGACCCTGCTCAAAGGAGCGTACAATCTAAGGGGTGGGGTAGACAGACAGAGAAACACGGGGGAGAGAGGGAGAGAAGGAGGAATGGAGGATAAGGGAAGGGGAAAGAGGGGAATAGGCAGTAGAAAAGGTAGGAAATTAAGTGGGAGACTGGAAGGCTTTAAGAAAGAGGTGGGTTTTTAAAGCCCATTTGAAACTGGACAGATTAGGGGAGGTTCTGATGGAAGGAGGGAGCTTGTTCCAGTGGAGGGGGGCAGCGCGGGCGAAGTCTTGGATACGCGCATGGGAGGAGGTGATCAGGGGGGAAGAGAGGCGACGGTCATTGGCAGAACGGAGAGGGCGGGATGGAGCATGAATAGAGAGGAGGGTGGAAATGTAGGGTGCAGTGGCATTGGCGAGGGCCTTGTATGTAAGAGTGAGGAGCTTGAACAGGATTCTGTAGGGGAAGGGGAGCCAGTGAAGGGATAGGTAGAGGGGGGAGACGGAAGAGGAGCGGCGAGAAAGGAAGATAAGCCTAGCGGCTGCGTTAAGTACAGATCGAAGGGGAGTGAGATGAGAGAGTAGTCCAAGCGGGAGATGATCAGAGAGTGAATAAGACATTTGGTGGCATCTTGGGAGAGGAAAGGCCGGATGCGAGCGATGTTCCGCAGCTGGAAGCGGCAGGATTTAGCAAGAGAGAGAATGTGGGGGCCAAAGGAGTCGAGGATGACACCGAGGCAGCGAAGTTGGGGGACAGGGGAGATAGAGGTGTTGTTGGCAGTGATAGAGAGGTCAGAAGGGGGCGAGGCATGAGGGGGAGGAAAGACTATGAGTTCAGTTTTGGGGAGGTTAAGTTTGAGGAATTGAGAGGACATCCAGGAGGTGATGGCAGAGAGGCAGGCGAACACCCTAGAGAGGAGGGAGAGAGATTAGGAGAGGAGATGTAAAGTTGAGTGTCGTCAGCGTAGAGGTGGTAGTTTAGGCCATAGGAGCTGATGAGTTCACCCAGGGAAGAGGTGTATAAAGAGAAGAGTAAGGGTCCCAAAACAGAGCCCTGAGGGACCCCGACTGGAAGGGTGGACAGGGGGGGAGAGAGACCCAGAGGCGGAGACGGAGAAGGATCGGTCAGCGAGGTAAGACGTGAACCAAGACAGGACTGGGCCGGAGAGGCCAAAGGACTGGAGGGTGTGGAGGAGGAGGGGGTGGTCAACGGTGTCGAAGGCTGCTGAGAGATCAAGGAGGATGAGAAGGGAGAAATGGCCCCTGGCTTTAGCCGTCTCTTCATTCCAACCATACCGCACCACCGGTAGCTGCACAGAAATAACCGTCTGCCAGATGCTTTAACATTGGTGGCTGATGCTTCTACCTAGCACTAAGCACACTATCGCTACTACCAGGTATTGTTATCTTGCTACCACCACCTTAGGATCCCTGTATTAATTACATGTTTTTTTTTATCCTAAAATACTATTTACTTCAGACACATTAAGGTCCAAATGGTGGGAGGGATGGTAAGCCGAGACTTTATTACAGATTTTAATTTTTGGGTATTTTAGGTATAACATGGTGAGTATTTGTGCACTTAACTGCATCTGGATGAAAAACAAATGAAATTAAACAGTGAAACTATAAGACAATTCCAGAGCAACTGTATCATTTCAGGCGTAAAGCAGCTCTCCTTCACCCGCTACCCAGACAATGCTCAGTAAATGTGCCCTTTCCATCCCTTGAATCTCATTAAAATATATTGTCCTGCAAGAATGCATTTTTTTGCATGTTGGGAACATATTGTATTCCTATCCAAAATCCTGCCGCTACATCCCCCGTTCTCCCGACTTTTCCCCTGCTGTATGTACTTCCAAATGTATCGGGTCTTATGCACCAACCAGTGCACTTTGTCTAACATCTACTAACCCTTACTAAGTCTGCAATTATTCTTCCAATAGTCCATGTATCAAGAACAGGACACATGTATTCCTGTATCATCATAACTGGTGAAAATGTAATATTCAGTAGTTGATGTATAGTTACCAGGGGCACCAAGAAGAAAGGGGAGGGTATAAAGTACTTGGGCCTCCCTTGGGGGCCAGGCGGTGGTAAATATGGTAGTGGGCCCCTCAAGAAGTAACGACACTGGGCCCCCGAGAATCCTTTCAGAGGCCCTGATGGTTACCTTGCTGTGAAGATTCCATACTCTGATCACATGGTTTTCAACCTCTGCAGGACCTCACATCTCACAGTCTAAAAGGTCTTATTGAATTCACATAAATAATGTTGATCACACATATGGGATGAACCGTATACAAAAATATAGTTTAAAACCCATCATCCTAAACAGAAAAAAAAACCAAAACTACCAAATAGGTAGGCTTAACTAGTTCCATTAAAGTGATCATCTTCCAGTAGTTTTCTACAAGTTTTTATAACGTGTAAAATTAAAATTGTATTATACGCATCAAAGGTGAGAGACAAGACCTGACAATGTCATTAGTTTTATTAAGTAGTAGTTTACTTAGCTGCTATTAAATTAACCTTAGTCTCTCTCAATGTTTGTGTTTGTTAGACTGTAAGCTCCAATGGGGCAGGGACTGATGCGAGTTCTCTGTACAGCGCTGCGGAATTAGTGGTGCTATATAAAAATGGAGAAGTAGATGCTGTTATTCTGCCTTTATCGCTGATGAATGAATATATTCTACAGGACATAATGGTATAATGACACCTAAAGTCCTAATATGAATAAAAAAAAACAACAAATGACTTGCTTGGGGGGGGTGGGGTTACAAACCCATAACATTTAGATACAGCAAATCTAAAGAGAAGAGAGAGCCCAAGAAGTGCCTTCTAAAATGATATATATATTTGACACTTTTTGTGTAAGTAACGTCATGCAAAAAATAGTGAATTGACTACTTTATTTCTGTTCTAATCCATGCAGCTAGGAATGCAAATTAACACCCAAAGTAGCTGCAATAAAGTTAAAAAACAAAACAGATACAAACACAGCACAGCCAAATAAATAACCAACATGTTTCAAACCATGGACATTTCTTACTGAGAAATCTGTATAGAAAAGTGCTTCTATGGTCACACCCTGCCTGCTGGGGTTAGAACGTTCAATTACTACCCAATTTCCAGTACTGTATACACTGAAGCAAATACACGTGTGGCCATTCACACCAGACCCTACACTTACCAACACGGTGTCACATAAGTGCAGAGTGGTCACTTCGAGGTTAATCAGGTTACTGGAACAGGTTGTGTGGATTAAAGAAAAAGTGAAAGCGCCCTGCAGGATCTATGGCTTCTAGTTCCTCATGAGAACAGCAAACAGCTACAACCATAGCACAATATACAATTACAGCACAGAATGACAAGCTGTATTCTCCCTTTCTATGACCCAGCACAGTCACATGGTTAATTCCAGTAATAACAACAATGGCTGAATACTACCATCTGCAACAAGTGGCTGGCACAGGATGGCAGCATGCAATGCTCCAGCTGTTTGTGAAATACAAACCAGGGGCACTTGGGGACTGACAGATCCACAGGTTGCCCCAGCCTTCTGCATCAACACATGAAAACCACCTGTTTCTATATTTTTAGTTACTGTTAAAGGAAAGCACCAAAAAGCCCTAAACTGCAACAAAGAAAATCAAAAGCACACAAACACACATTAAAATACCTTGCATTTTTTTACAAGGCAAGTTCAAACAATTATCCACTTAGTACAGGATCACTTACCTTTGATGTGTTGCTACTGCATTGGGTGGGTAGTTGTAATAATGCTCAAATAATAAACAAAGGAGTCACTTTACAGCAACTCTCTACAATGATCCCACTTAATACTAGTACTACTAAGCCATACAAATTAGATTGACTGTGAAACCAAAAATGTACTTACCACAGTAAGCTATTGGGCAGGTACAGAATCAGCCTATAATAGTAAATAAACAAAAAAAATAAAACAGCTGGGATTTCAGCTGGTCAACAACGATCAAATAAAAAAAAAAAAAAATAATAATAAAAAAAGGAAAATATTTGCATCTATATAGAAAAAATATGTTCAGCTTTTCAAAACCAACATGGAAAAAAAATCAATAGCAGTTTCCCCAGCACATGTCCATGGCTGTGCAGACCAAGCTGGCTGCTTCACTTGCTCCTGTAGTCCAAGCATGTAGCCCTTAAACACATTTGGAAGCAGAACATGCAACACTTGGATTACAAGGAAAATAAAAAGAAAAGAGAACTGACTTGCAGCAATGAAGGGTTTATTTTCCGCTTCAGCAACAGGAGACTACTTTCCACTGCTGAATCACAATGTTCCTCCTTTTCCTGTAAGCTCGCCCTCCTCCCCCCTTCTCTCTATCCAGCACAGCCCCTACTGATAAGAGGTCCAGCTGACAGGCTCAGGTAGCTGCAGGGGAGGTGTTGGTGTCACATGACTAGTGGAGTAACAGGTATAACACTGTGTAAAGGGACAGATACAGGTGCATTCAGGGGATCCTGCATTCCTGCACGGCTCTCCCTCTGGCTCCAGCCAACATGACTAATTTATGGCCGAGCATTCAAACATCAGCTCTGCAAATCCTGTGCATGGACTATTATCTGATGATACCAGTGGAGTGTGCACAGGGCTGATTGCTGGTTAGTGGTTATACAATGTCAGGCTTTCTAAATGTGTCTTTATTTGTCAACTGGATACAGATCCTGGGATTGCTCATGGTCAGATATTTGGTATATGATACACTGTTGATTTTTCGGAACTTTAAGGAACATGCAGTCTGGATTATGGCACCAAAAAGACCTCATGCTTTTTTTTTTTATTATTATTATTATTATTATTATTATTATTATTATGCTTTATTTATAGAGTACAAACAGGATAAGACAGTACAGAACAACAAATGAGGAAAACCAAGGGGTATATTTACTAAACTGTGGGTTTAAAAAAGTGGAGATGTTGCCTATAGCAACCAGTCAGATTCTAGTTATCATTTATTTAGTACATTCTACAAAATGACAGCTAGACTCTGGTTGCTATAGGCAACATCTCCACTTTTTCAAAACCCACAGTTTAGTAAATATACCCCAAAGACTCTTATGGCTCCTAGCATAGCTAGTACAGTGAGGTTGGAGGAGATGAAATGGTATAGAGACAGGAGGAATGAGGGCCCTGCTCCTAAGAGCATACATACTACAGGGAGGGATGTATTTGGCTTATTCAGTCTGCATATGTCTAATGGAGATATTGCTTATATTCATCCAGACCCCCCAGTATTTGGGAGTGCATAAAGTGTAGAAATAAACTGACATTAATGTGCTACAGGCATGTTTTTGAGTTATTATTTATTATTATTAATATTATTATTTTATTAAACATTTATGCAATCAGCAATGCAACATTTTAACTAATTGTTAAATGGCATGGTTAATTGGTAGGGAAAAAATAGTTTTAGCGTAGAATTACCCTCCCTATATTGCATTGGCTGTCAAATGAGAGGTATCGCATGCCGTTCATTTTACGGAAGAGAGTGGCCTTTCTATATACTGCATTTTTAGGCAGGGATGTGGTAATACCAATTGTCCTGGCAGGTTCCCGAAACATTTGCATATAGATTTATGGCAGACTAAAAAACAAATCTGAATTTACAGTATATGTGCCACAAGGAAAGACATAAATTATGTTCAGAGTGACAAACACCAGGGGAAATATTTACTAAACTGCATGTTTAAAAAAAGTGGAGATGTTGCCTATAGCAACCAATCAGATACTAGCTGTCATTTTGTAGAATGTACTAAATAAATGAGAACTAGAATCTGGTTGCTATAGGCAACATCTGCTTCCCCCCCCCCCCCCAAACCCACAGTTTAGTAAATATACCCCTAACAATGTACAGTAATGAAGGTGCATTATAGAGCTGAAAACACTACATGCATGCAGCATTGATAATACGATACGTACACAGTGGCACATTGACTCATCCTACAAACAGTTCACTCTTTACAACTGCTGATATGTTAGCAGGAAGATTAATGACGATGATACTATCTTCGAGGAAGAAGGAATAAAAAAATGAATAGGGATTTCCCTTTAAAGGAGAGAAGCAAAATATATATATTTTTGCAATGTTCTACAACATGAAAATACTAATGGGCTTTATTACATTTATTGCTCTTTTATTATTATTATTATTATTATTATTAATTTTTATTTATAAGGCGCCACTCAGTGTCCGTAGCACCGTACAGGGACAAACAAGTACAGTACAAGGTGGGACGGCAAAATACAGTAAACAATAAGCACAGTAACTCAGTAAGCTCAGAGCACAGCTAGAGAGAGGGGGGAGGGAAGACCGCAAGAGCCGGAGCCCAAGAGGAAGGGCGCGGATGACGGGGAGACCCCCAGAGGGGTGGTGGGAAAGGTAGCTGGAGAGCAGAGTAAAAGGTACAGGAAACAGGAGGAGAGATGGCCCTGCTCAAGGGAGCGTACAATCTTAATTTTGTTGAGGATAACACTGTTGCTATTCTTCTCTATGAGGACTCGTTCACACAGATGCTCTTGGAAAATGGACAAAAATGCATGGAAACACGCGTTCTTTAGTGATGAACTGCGCTCAAGCCAATACATTCTATTGTTCTGGTAGCGAGTGTTCACGCATGACAAATAGAGTTTGCTACGTTCTAAAATTGTAAGCGTTAAAATTGGTGAAGCCCCCAAGAAACCATTCTCCCTATATTTTTGTGAGACGTTACCAGATAAAATGCACATGGAATAAGTGTGAACGAGCACTTAAGGTTTCATTCTTGGCTAAAAATGTTTGATCACGAACAGCTAACACTATAATATATTAACACTATTTTTATTATTATTTTAATTAATACGAAATTCTTGGTTCATACCCCCACAAACACATCCTGTGTTTGTTCTAGTCACTAAAACTCCACAGGCCATTGTTCTAGGCCTTGAGAGGGAACACGAGGCCTCGGGCGCTACAGAGGTGGCGTCAATTCCAAGATAACGATTCAGTTATTCAAAGGAATGCATGACATTCCTACATAATGCTCCCACTGATGAGGAGATCCGAGCTTCTCCAGCTCGTGACAGTTTTCTGGTTGGACAGAGAAAATTTTTCCACTTTTTATTTTTTCCTGTATGGCGCTAAGCTTTTTTATTTTTCCCCAATGTATTAATTTTAGGTAAAATATCTAGTTGTTATGATCAGAGAGATAGAAAATATATGGTCAGCACGGTGGCTCAGTGGTTAGCACTTCTGCCTCACAGCACTGGGGTCATGAGTTCGATTCCCGACCATGGTCTTATCTGTGAGGAGTTTGTATGTTCTCCCAGTGTTTGCCTGGGTTTCCTCCGGGTGCTCCGGTTTCCTCCCACACTCTAAAAACTTACTGGTAGGTTAATTGGCTGCTATCAAAATTGACCCTAGTCTCTACCTCTCTGTCTGTCTGTGGGTGTATGTTAGGGGATTTAGACTGTAAGCTCCAATGGGACAGGGACTGATGTGAATGAGTTCTCTGTACAGCGCTGCGAAATTAGTGGCGCTAAATAAATAAATGATGATGATGATATGGTCAAGGCTATGACAAAAAATGTGTTCTTTTTTTTTGCTAGGGGTAAGTTCAGTAAAGCCTGATCAGTCTTTTTTTCTGGAAAATTCTCATTGTGCTGCCCCTAATTTTGAGTTTGCACAGAATATATGTCTTTGATGTTGGAGATAGAGGAGAGGTGTCAAGCGTGGAAGGGGTAGTGGTGAGAACTATAGTCCCACCACCTATCGCAATCCACTGTGTTTTGTGATGGGGCAGGGCTTAATGACACAACTTCCAGCACTAATACAAATACATAGTAGATATAATATATACTGCTCGTCCTAACTGACCCAAGTATAAGGCCGCGGAGTTGCCCAACTCTAAAATCTCAGCGGACGGTAGGCTCTGCCATAGGCCCGGATGGTCTTCACACTCTGTACTATAATAAGTTTGCTGCCATTCTTGCCCCCAAGCTTACCCCATTCTTTAACTCAATCCTAGAGGGTGGGACTTTCGATCCTGATACAACAAGAGTCAAGAGTTTGGTCACCTCTAAAGAAAGCAAAGACCCATCTCTCTGAAGTAGCTACCGGCCTACCTTCTTATTAAATGTAGACCTGAAGATTGTTGCTAAAGTCCTTGCTTATAGACATAATGTGGTCCTACCATTCTGGTAGGTCTTGTCCCCCATTGCCAGGCTGCTGACAACACCAGGCAGATCATTGACTTAACTCAAATTCATCATGTGAATAAGTGCACAATGCCATTGCTATTTTGCCTGTTCTTGAATGCAAAGAAAGCCTTCAACAGCATTGGTTGATCCTTTATGACGAGAGTTCCTGCCTCCTATGTCTTCCAAGATGGGTTAATTATAGGTGTGTCTGCTCTGTATTGTGGACCCTCAGCTTCGGTCCTGGTGAATAGATGCAATTCCCCTTTTCTCTGCAGAAATAATGGCACCAGATAGGGATTATCCTTATCTCCTCTGTTTTTTTCTTGATGACATCCTTCTCACCATAACAAATCCTCTGATCTCACTCCTAAATGTGATCAATGAACACAGAGCTTTTCGATTTTAACTTCCCTGCAATTAGCACTTTAGTCAGATAAAGTATCTAGGGATTATGCTTACTAAAGCTGGGTACACACTACAGAATTTTCCACCAACTTTTTATGCCGATATATTTTACATCCGATCGATGGGCCGATCGCTCGGTCCATGGACTGCATACACACTAGCCTTGTTTTAGACGATAAAGGGAACAGCGGCCATCCCGTTAGAAACTTTTTACAGCCATGTTGTCGTGAGCAATGATTTTATTTCGTACACACTGAAGTAATATTGGTCGGATCGGTCGGAAATTTATACACACTACACAACGGAATGGAGATTGGAACGAAAATATTGAACGCTACGACCAACCAAATGAGGCAACAATCGTCCACTTGGGCAGACTTTCGATCATCGTGTCACTACACACACTGACCCGACTTTCGAACGAGCGGTCGTATGTCGGCTGGTTGAGCCGAATATTGGACAAAAACCCTGTAGTTTGTACCCATCTTAAGAAAGTGAAAAGTATCTACCAAGCTAATTATCCCCCCACCCCACTTGAATCGTGATAACAATAACCTGACCTCATAGAAAGGTTTCATCATCTCCTAGATTGTTCGAATCACCTCAATAATAATGGATATCCTCTCCAGGTTATCATACCACTTCATTACTTTGCCTATCAGAGTCCCTGCCAAAGTCCTCTCTTCTCTGCAAAAGTTGGTGATACGTGTTGTCTGGTCTGGTAGAAAGACGCAGATTCAGACTTGCATCTTCCAGAGAAGCACAGGTTCAGGTGGTCTGGGCAAACCAAGTTTTTCGCAAATACAATTTGATAGTCCAGCCGGCACAATTTATTCAATGGCATTCCCTTTGGGATACCAGAGTTTTGGTGGACATAGAACCAGTGTCATTGGGCAGGTCTCCTCTAGGTAGTCTTCTCTGGCTGACTCTATCCCTGAGACTCCGTTCGCCAATGTTGTATTCACCAGTCCTTAGAAATGTGCTGCAGTAGGTTGTGTAAACTATCCCCACCTTCCAATTTCTTTATGAGGCAACCTTGCTTCCCCACCCTCCATCAAATATGGCCACAGGTGGTCCAAGGCAGGACTGCTTTCCAGGAACAGCCTTCGTTGGGCAGGTGTATTCCCTCAGTCTTCCAATTTGAAGATTTACCTGGATTCTGGATGGGACAGCTCTACCAGTATCCACAAGTTAGACATCTCTTTCACTCAGTCAAAACCCGTCTCTGCAGCAGATGTCTCTCCACAATAGAGAATCTCTGCCTCCACAACAACTCCTCCAAATGCATTTTTTCAACGCTAAACAACGTCCTCCTTCCCAACACAGATGATGAGAAAGAGCTGCGTCAGCTGCAATGGGAATTGGAACTCGCAAGCACTTGGCTTAAATATTACTCTATCGGATAGTGGTAAAATAAAGCTAGCAATCAATCTGCACATACTGTATATAGATACATGTGATAGAAGCCCGCAGGGTATATATAAAGTATTAAGACTGTTTTAGAGGATGGTTTGCTGCGAGAGGTAGGGGCCAAGCCTTTACAAATAAAGGCTAAGCTATTCTGATACCTCCTTTGACCCAGACAGTAATAAAGGGGTAATGGCCCCATCGGTTTATTAATTATCATGTGGGCACTGTAAACTTATTTTTCCACTTCATATGTTTATATGACCTCAGCAACTGGTCTGAATGATCAATCTATGGATGGGAATTTCTGGTGACCAGGAGGAGAGGAAAGGCGGTAAATTTCCTCTTATAGGTTAAAGTCACAGTTTGCCAAGGTCCAAACCATTCACAAGACTTATCTTGTCCCCTCTTTTTAGGCTAGGTACGCACTGGAGGTTTTTCATCCAATCACCGGCTAATGTGTATACTTGCACCCTGAACGAAAGACGTCCCGAAGTGCCGATAGTCGTTTGATTTGATTGGTCGTACTGTTTGATAATCTCGTTCCAATCATCTTTCGATCACGTAGTGTGTTTGAATTCACAACTGATTCCACCAGCAACTGCCGATAGTTTCTAAAACCGTGACTCCTTTCGGGGCTTGTGTATGTAAATTTCTGATGTCTTTACCTCTCCCACGTGGTGCGATGTCCGCATGTCAGTCAAAGGTGCTTCTAACAGAAACGCAATAGTAGCTGTGTATTGCATTGATGTGTATAGCATATGTCTGCTTGCCTAATTATTCACTAGGCAATGGGACACTGGTTGTTCGGCGGTGAAGCTGTTCTGTTACCCTCTTCACTGCCACCAATGAGAGGTCAGTATTGTCTATATAAAGGAGGCTCTGGCGCCATTCTGGTGCCAGAGTATCAAGTTCCCCTTATGCTCCAGCGTTCCTGTTTGCTCCCAAGTTTTCTGACTGACTCCAGGTTCCATACCTGACCTCCCCTTTGGATCTCCTTTTGGCATTGATAGATTTCCTGGTTTTATCTCCGGGTTCCTTACTACGCTCCTGTTTGACCCTATTGTACCATTCTACTCCCACGGCCTGACCTCGGATTGCTTGACCACGCTTATTCACCTTTTACTTCACTGGTGGCTAATTAGGAATGGCCGCCACCTGCGTGTCTTCTGCAGCTAACTCCAAACTCCCTTGTGGGGGTTACTGCGAAGACCAGAGGCACGTTTAGACTCCGTGCCTCCTTGTTTAGCGGTTCAAATACCAGTAAGTAGGTCTCGGTTTTCTGCTATCCATGATAATTAAACACCTGTGTACATCATCTAGTCTACAAGAAAAGCACATAGCAATATTTTTGGGAGGCACGTAGCAAAAGTTTTTGGGAGGTTTTTGCCGGAGATGTTCTGCCCTTTATTTAAGTTTCTTCGGCATATAGCTGCAGGGAGCCTATATGTTGTTTCAGTGTGTACGAAATCAAAATCTTTCAAGACGACAATATAGATGTCGAAATTCATTGCCCGGATGATTGGTCTTGAGCAAAGCATTTAAATCATGTTAGTGTGTGTGCATGAATCGCCCGTCCAATTGGTCCATCAGTCACAGGTACAATCATTGTACTTAAAACATCGGTTGGAAAACTCTCCAGTGTGTTCTTAGCCTTTCTGTGTATTGTGATCTTGGACACAAAGACAGGCTCAGTGGAGTCTACTCAGCAGGGAGCTCAGGGAGGGAACATTGTGGTCTTGTACCCACTAAGAGTCATCCCCTTCCAGAAGTCGAGCATAGGTAACAGACAGCCATAGCGCGGGAATCCTAGGAGATACGAAAACCATAAGCCCATGGGAGATTTGTTCGGAGGTGTTTGCGGATTACAGTTCCCAATGGGCCAAGATGATTGCTGGGAGGAGACGATTCTATGAGCAACAGTTATGCGGGGAGACAAGTGGTGAATATACTTGTTTATTTACATTGACTGAGAGTGTATTCCTGCCCATGTAGACTTAAGCAGGCCCCATGTTCCCTAGTTCCTAATTAGTGGTTTACTTTAATAAACATATGATGAGAATTTCAATGTTCCAAGGTCCCATGCATATATATACATATATATATATATATATACATATATATATATGTATAATGATTTTAATGCTACTCTATCTAATACTAAATGTGGATGTCGTTTTAATCTGCCACTTTTAGCATGATAATAGCTTCATTATCATTCATCCAAATTACAGATGCTCCCTAATACTATAAAATATGCATTCAGCGGGAGACGGAGTATGTCCCAAATTAACGTGAACATAATTACCGCCTGCTTCGATTCATTTGTAGCTTGATTTGGTGACTGCCTTTTACAGCACAAAATCAACGCAGTATGCAGATCCTCAGCTCCGAGAGCAAGAATGAGCCTTTCTCCCACCCCAAGTCTTCATTACCCTCATAACATGATTACTGCTTGCATCCCTATAGACCCAGCATGTTATGTTGATAATTTATATATCGCTCCCATCTCAACTTGTTTAGCAGACAAATGGCACCCGGCAACTAGAGATTCACATAAAAAACAGCCAGCTAGTTAAGGGAATCACGGCCAACGTTTGTTTTGGAGCATATGAATGAATGACAGGGAGAAGTGTGTGTGTGTGTGTGTGTGTGTGTGTATGTGTGTATATATGTGTATATATATATATATATATATATATATATATATATATATATATATATATATTATATATATATATAATGTTAACCCGTGCATGATACTCATGCATTCTAGTGAAATCAAGCTACTTAAGGTGTTAAAAAGGTTCTTGTCATGCATTTGGGCCTAGCCCAGGCCTCCTCAGGGGAAGAGCGTTACTTCCCGACGCAAGCGCCCTTTTTTAACGTGGTTTTGTCCACATGTCACCACCTCATCATTCTTCTCCATCACCTCATCCTTCATCTTTATCGCCACATCTATCCAGATGTCTATCCAGACACAGGGATCTCTCTCAGCGGTCCTGAGAATCACACTCCTCTCACTCTGTCACCCCCGGCAACCACCAACCACTCCCAACTGTCACCCCCGGCAACCACCAACCACTCCCAACTGTCACCCCCCGGCAACCACCAACCACTCCCCACTGTCACCCCCGGCAACCACCAACCACTCCCAACTGTCACTTCTCCTTCAAGAAATATATATATATTTTTTTTTTTTAATCTTTATAAACACTTTTAACAATTAACAAATTAAATTAACAAATTAAAAACATCTTTGTATACCAAATTTCAGCCCTTTCTGAATTTTTTTCCCCACACACACTAAGAATTTAGTAGGTCAGTGTATAACTCCACCCAGCAGGTGGCGCTTGGTTTTATTTTTTCCACACACTCACACACACACAGACAGACTAACAAACGCCACTAAGCATTTATAATATATATATATATATATAATCTAAATAATTGTTATAATTTCATGGGATCCATCTCCACGTTCACCATGGGTCAATAACATATGTATGTTTACCTAGTTCCACTGGATTGACAATGTTTACAGATGTCAACTGCAAACTGCAGGTGCTTTATATCAACAAAGGTTTAGTTAGCGTAATAAACAATGTGCAGGATAAAGCAGCAATGAGATACCAGTTTAGGGAGCGATATTATTAAAGTGAGGTGAAGAGAGCGCCTCTGCGTGGGGTCAAAAACATTTTTTTCCAGGCGGTCTCTGGGCAATATGATCAAAAAAGAATGTCACATGCACAAAATTGGACATGCACAATCCCCATGTACTCACACTATGCTGCTGTTAAACGAAAATGAAATTAGGTGAACAGGGCATGCCCCTTTCCCCGAGGCTACCAGCCCAGACTGAGCACCCCCTCAAGATGTGAGAGCTGGGGTGATGAGCATGGTGGCTTAGTGGTTAGCACTTCTGCCTTACAGCACTGGGGTCATGAGTTCAATTCCTGACCATGGCCTTATCTGTGAGGAGTTTGTATGTTCTCCCTGTATTTGCGTGGGTTTCCTCCGGGTGCTCCCGTTTCCTCCCACACTCCAAAAACATACTTGTAGGTTAATTGGCTGCTATCAAATTGACCCTAGTCTGTCTCTGTCTGTGTGTGTGTATGTCAGCGAATTTAGACTGTAAGCTCCAATGGGACAGGGACTGATGTGAGTGAGTTCTCTGTACAGCGCTGCGGAATTAGTGGCGCTATATAAATAAATGGTATTAATAATAATAATAATAATAATAATGATTTGGACCCCTGGAGTGGCAACTTGGTCACCCCAGTTGTCCAGTGTAATTGACAATTAGCTTTTGCCTGTGATTTAAGCTGGAAGTATGAGCAAGGTGCATGTAACTTTTTAATATCACTTACAAAACACACAGCACATGTTGACCTAGCTATAATACAGGATAAATCTGCCCAAAACTCAATTTGTACTTTTCAGTGGAGATGAGGAAGTTAAAATAAAACAATTGAGCCTGAGTCATTAAAGAACGTAAGGGAAATAAAAAAAAGAGTAAATGTTCTCCGGGACAAACCATGTCACAATGCAAGGGGTGCAAATTAGTTTATTATTTTGCACATAAGTTAAATACTGTCTGTTTTGTCATCTAGCACACAAATACTTGATAGCTTTATTTTTACACTGATATTTAAAGTTGATCTAGGACATGCCCTACCCCAGCTATAAATCTGTACCCACATTTTAAATTTACCTCCCCCTCCAATGCAACATGGTTTTGCCCAGGTGCAAAGTTACTCCTTTTTTATGCTTTGCTCTCCTTAACGACTCAAAAAGTATAACTTACAGGCACCATTCACTGGATCAGCCATTGGTTCCAATAGCTATAATTGTCCAAAACAGCAGTTCTTTAGATGCCAGATTTCAGTGACCCTCCCCCCTAAACTTCCTGTTTACAGTAATGGCAATAATGGGCATGGACACCCACTTGTCTGTAAGATATAGGCTGAGTAGTAGGCCTATGGCATACTTACCAACCTTTGGAAAGTTCATTCCGGGAGATCCCAGGCAGCGGGGCGTAGATTTTGGGGTGCGGCAATTTGCGTCATTTTGGCTCCGCCCCACCCTACAAAATGCCGTTTTTGTTGGCGGGGCCAAATTGTCGCGAGTCACCGCGAATTGCGTCATTTTGAGGAGCAAGATGTCATATGTGGGATATTTGCCTGCTCTCCCGGGAGACCGGACCTACCCGAATTTCGGAAGTCTCCCGGAGATTCCCGGAGAGTTGGCAAGTATGGCCTATGGAGGAGTGCAACATGGGACATGGGACTGTTGCAACCATTGTGGACCATGACAAATCTGAAAATTGGCGTCTGAAAGGCATTTTTTTTTCTTACTTTTTTTTTTTTTTTTTTTTTTTTTAACTTTAAGACCTTTATTTCCATCCAAAATAACAGTTTTCACTTTGGGGGGATTTGTTTAAATGTGTGCCAGAAATGATACGGTTGCTATGGATATAGCAAAATGTGTAGTCTAATGTGTAATGTCATCAATAAATCACATATATAATAATAATGTATTTCTGGAATAAAAACAAAAGCACCTGTAACAAAAAAAAAATAAAGGATTTCCTTGTTAGATAACTACAGAACTGATGTCGGAGAGATTATGTCAGCTCCTGTGAACGTCTTTGTGAGCGCTGTCCTGAAACTGAATTTATAGAAATATATTGGTCACATAACAGACGCACCCACAACTATGGGCTGAATTTCCCACACAAGTGACTGTACTCCACGGGGGTGGCAACACCAAGTTGAAAAACAGGTTATTGTCTGTTATGGTCAACCAGCGAAGATACTAAAATTAGGCATACCATGTACTTGTACTTAGAATTGGTTCATTTGTCCTTTTCTTTTCATATTTTGCTTATGCAGTGAGAATGCTGATGAGATCAGTATGGTTTCAGGCTGAAACTCGACACCTGAACGTGCTCTCACATTCCAAACCTGTATGTACCTACTCCTGATCATCACCACCATTAGCTGGATGTGCTGTCAACAACCCAATTCCATAATGTCACACAAAGGATAATATCTTATTTAGTGTTAACGTAGAGCAATGTTGTCCAAGTATGTACAGGAAAATGTATATTCTAGCTAGGGCTTGTGGTCCAAATATATTTTTTAAAAATGTTGTCATACAGTCAGGGCTGGATTTAGATGAAATCTGAACCAGTTCAGAAGATATAATGGACATGGTCAATGACCAGTGACTCATTTCAATTTTACAGGGCTCATTACAACCCGGATTACACAGTTCTGCTGTAAGCCACATATCAAACCTGCACAGACTCCCCTTTTTCTTATTATTTAGCTACTGCTCAAAATAATACGTTGTCTACTCTCCCGGAATGTCCAGAAAGTTCCCGGATTTTGGGAAGACCTCCCGGATAAGCAGGAACCCTACCGGAGTCGGCAGGGGTGAAGCTTAGTGACTGTCATGTAAATTAGGAAACTGGAGGGTGGCCTACTGATTTTGACGCTACTCAGCAGTGAGGTGTGGATTCTAACGTGTCTCTGGTCTTCACCAGGGACCCCCGTCATGAAGTTTGGGCTTAGCTGGGGGAGACACGCAGGTCGCGGTTCTCAATGTGAGTAATCAGCGAAGCACTAGATGGAAGAGGTGTCAGGCAATCCGGGTCAGAACCATACAGACAAGGAAGGTATAGAGGGAGTATCAAACACGTAGTCAGGCAATCCGGGGTCAAACACAGGATTCAGAATATCACCAAAACCAGGAGGGAAACCAAGAGCGAGTCAGGAACAATAGAGCTGAGAATAAATAGGAGATTGGAAAGGACGTGGTTACCGAGTAGCGTCCTGTTTCCCGTTGCCTAGCAACAGGACGCGCATGCGGCGAGCAGCCTGGCGATTCCCCGGAGGTAGCGCAAGGGCGTCGCAGGAAGCAGGCACCCGTCCCTGTGCAGGAGAGGAAACACAGGGACGGCGCCTGACAGTGACGTGAATCGTGTTACCACACCCCCTCCAGCACTTGCCGTCTGCCCTCCCCAGCAGGATCTCCCAGAGGGTAGAGACTGAAAGTCGTCAAGTGTACCTGAAGTTCCCCTCACAGAGCCTGCCTCTGACCCGGATTGCCTTGCCATATGTTTACTGAGCCAGAGCTGAAGTCAAATGCCTGTGTGGCAGCTCACAGTTTCAACTTTGCCCCAGTAAATGGGTAGCAGGACAGGCTCCAAAGGCTTCTACAGATTTGTTTATAAATAGGAATCAGTTCCAAGTTGTAGGAGACAACTAGAGCCGAGTATAATATGAAAAGCAACATACGGTGTGGAGTATAATATGAAGAGCTATATCATACTTGTCTACTTTTAAATCCTCCCCTTCTGGGAAATCGCGGAGGGGAGTTCATGTTGCAAGTGGAAGAGGGTGTATGGTGACCCCATCGCATCACCATGGCCCTGACCCTGCTATAAAATAGCGATATTAACCGCATTGCATAGTGGGGGTGGAGCTTAATGGCGCAATCGAATCATTAAGCCCCGTCTCCACCAAGACCCGGCAGGATGCCTACTGTGAAATTCTGTAACCTCTCGGAAATTTCAGGAGAGTAGGGAAGTATAAGCGATATATGGTGCCAAGTGTAATCCGCAGAGCCATGCTAATTCTGATATATAGAGTTATATGTGGTGCTGGGTATTTGTACGAACGTGATCCTTACTTCAGTGTTCTGTCCTGTCAGGATCCTGCTCATTACAGCTGTTTCCTGCCTTACACTAAAGTACAACAGCCAGTCAAGGTTCAGTGTAAGACAGGAGCTCCACTATATCAACTAGAGATCGCTCGGGCTGATAGTGTGAGGTTTTACTGGGGTTGTGAACCCAGGATCTCTGTGCTCAAGTATCTACTCCTTAGCCTTCCTAATTTATATCATCTTTACTGTTTCTGACATCTAGGGGTAAACGTATCAAGCTGAGAGTTTTTCGGCGGGTTTGAAAAGTGGAGATGTTGCCTATAGCAACCAATCAGATTCTAGCTGTCATTTATTTAGTACATTCTACAAAATGACAGCTAGAATCTGATTGGTTGCTATAGGCAACATCTCCACTTTTCAAACCCGCCGAAAAACTCTCAGCTTGATACATTTACCCCCTGGTCTGTTTTCTCTACACCGACATGCCCCAGCTACAGGGAATCTCGGGCAATCCCCAGCCCTATATAATGTGTACTCAAAGACTCTAGTTTGCTGGTTCGTTTTGTGGCTTGTACCTATGTTGCTGAGTCCCTGTCTTTTAAAAAGGGCCACGCATTAAACTTAATTTCAGTAGTAAGTTACAACAATACTTTAATAAAAGAAAGAGACACCTATCTGTAATGACATAACAGAAGGCATTGTAAACAAGTGTTACCAGCTATAACAAATCTAACAATAAAGCAGTAAGGACCTGGGGGCCTCAGATGAAAGCTCGAAGGGCTACATGTGGCCCTAAGTCCTATAGTTGCCCATCACTCACGAGCTGTATGCAGTATGGCAAAAAAAATGTAAATATTGTCCTGGAACGGCCGCGGGACCCTTTTTTTTTGTTTTTTTTTTTTAGTGAAAGTACCGCTCACTTTTACTCACGCCCCATAGAGGTGCGAGCAAGAGTAAGCGTTACTTTGTACTGTATAAACGGTAATAAAGCGCGGACATTAGACCACTAGGCTCCTTCTCCGGCACCTAGAACCGCTTCCTTCTGGGTAACCATTGCTGCTAGTGCTGGGCACCTGGGCTGGGGCCACCTGACCTCTTCCTTCAGACCAAGGTCACTGTGGATGGCTCCCCATGGCCTCTCAGAATGGCCAGAGCTGCTGGTAGCGGGCAGAGCGTTGGTACTAGACGCTGGATCCTAACCTCAGAACAGTCGGATAATGGATTAGAGTGGTCTAATCTGTAGGTCACAGGAATTGAAGCCGGTAAGGAGGTGTCAAAGAAGGATCTTGAAGCAGTGATGTTTATTTGCTCAGAGAAGGTCCTTAGTTACACACTAGTTAGACTAGCCCACTCTCTATAGCGTGACCTATGTCCCAGCAGTCCTGAATTTTAGGACAGTGACCTAAAAGCAGCATTTTTAGGAGAAGATATATAGATGTTATAATGAAAAAGACAAATATAAACAAGACAGCTTTATTTTATACATTTCTAATATAAAGAAACAAATAAATAAAAATAAATAACAAACATTTTGATACAGAAACATAATAGAGAAACTTAGCTTTGACATGTTAAACCTTTAAACATAAATATCAAAATAATTTAGAAGGGAAAAAAAAATCAGTGTAATTGTAAACCATACTTGCCAACTTTTGCAATTTCTTTTTTGGGAGGTCCGAAGGGAAGGTGGGCATGTGGGGGCGGGGCTCGAAGAATCGTGCCATTGGCCACGCCCTCAACTGTCATAGTTATTTCTAGCCTATAACAGAAGGGGGCAGGCTCATGATGACGCGTGAATCACGTCACTAAACCCTGCTCCCTCCATTTAACATTGCAAACTGTCCGGGATCCCGGGAGGTTGCCATGCTCTCCCGGCAGTCCGGGAGGACTCCCAGAAATTCGTGAGTCGCCCGGACATTCCGGGAGAGTTGGCAACTATGTTGTAAATACCTACCTAGGAACATATGAGTCACAATACAAAATTATTATTTTTTTTTACAATGAAACACTGATCATAGAGGGCCTGATTCATTAAGGAGGGCAAAGCAAAATGGTTCACTCACATTTACAAATCCTACTCTATATCTCATTCTTGACCCCCTTGGAAACAGCTAAGAATTTGATTTTCATTATTCGGAAATGCGCCAAACAACTTCTCTATATTACATCCAGGATGGTACAATCCCCTCCCCCACCATCCTGCTTCTCTCTCCTTTACCGGGTGTATTTTCTGCCCTTAATCCTTTCAATTATATCATAAGGTGTGTATGCACACTGGCAAATAAGAAATGGAAATTGTACGTATTGTTTCTTTTGTCTAAAATATTTTACTTGCTTTGTAACCTTTGTTTTATAAATATACAACATTGTTCTGCAGCAAAACAATGTCTCAATGCCAACTTGAAAATGGGGACACTCTACAGGGATGTGTTTCCTTAGATTAACAGAATCGTTAGCAGTTGTTTACTTATTAACCTTTATGGAAGGATACTGGTTTGTAGAACTATGCAGTTATATTTTTAAAACCATTTGCTATTTCAAAAGCCTTGTTAAAATGTTGTTTTTTTTTTATTAAAAGTATTGATCATACTTTTTTTGTTATAATATATATATATTTATATATTTTTGAATGTTTAAGGAAGTTTAACCTTTTGGGTGCAGATTGTTACAGGTTTCAGATTCTACTGTTGCTTTTGCTATCTACGACTATGTATGATGCTGTTGACAAGTTTTCCACTTAGACCAGAGCAACAGCGACACCTGTAGGCTGCAGGTATGAACTGCACACCAGCAGCAATTTTTCTGCTTTGCAAAAACCTCAGCAGCAACATTGTACTTATTTTGCCCCCGGCAGCTGCCCCTGGATATAGCTCAGACTGTTCCGAGATGCTGTGAATGGTTTTGATTGTTGTTGTTTGTCATTACAACCATGTAAAGATCCCGTATGGGGACTGCACGGTATTTGCCTAAATGGAGGAGATTTCCGCTAGGCATGCAATGCATAGCAACTAAACTTAAAAAGATGTGGAAACAGCTGTTTCTGCATCTTTTATGTGCCAAATATGCTTGATGCATAGACCCCTAAATACTATCTGCTGATCACATTAGTCCACGTTAATACCAGTTTTGCTGACGTGTGAAGTTGCCTGTATTATCGACCAATATGAGGCGATGTTTGTTCTGTGTGTGCCTGTTCTGTTAGATGCCCATTTGTTAGGCTTTCCTTTGCAATGTATATGCAGCATATCTATTTGCTTTTTGCCATTCTGATTTTGTTTGATTTGTTTCCTGTATAGTTTTATCTCCACCTGCTATTCTGACATTCTTTATCTGCAGTCTAGACATCCTGTTCTTTTCTTGTTCCTCTAGAAGGTATGTTATTGTCTGGGGTCAGGTCAGTTTTGCAGATTAATTCTGACACCTGCTGGACGGAATCGGTAGTAATCCCAGATTAAATAGGTAATGGTGCTCCAGCCCTATTTATTATATACCTGCCAACTCTCCCTGAATGTCAGGAGACTCCCTGAAATAGGGGTGATCTCCCTCACTCCCTGAAGAGTCTGGCATTCACCCTGATGCTGAGTCAGTACAAGACGTGGTTGGCTTCGCCATCTGTGGCATGATGACACCGTTCAGAAATTGTGTCCTATGTCCATGTATTGATGCCTATGGAGGTGGCCATTTTCATGGAGACCAAGATTTAATCAAAGACTGACAGGTAAGACAACGTGACTTCAGTAATGGAGACAGAAATGTAAAAGACACTTCAGTCTCTAGAGAGTCATTAGCTGCTTGTCTTTAACGCATAGTTGCCTACTCTCCTGGAATGTCCGGGAGACTCCCGCATTTCTGGGAGACCTCCTGGGAGAGCAGGGTAACCTCCCAGTTCTCGCCCCCACAATAGATAAGTAGTGGGTGGGGGGGGGGGGCTTAATGCCGCAAATATCATGCCCCGCACCCTGCTGTAATTGGCCAAATTTTTGACAATCGTTTAGGGGGCAGGGCCAAATGATGCGATTCATCAAGCCCCGCCCCCACACGCCCACCTCCCCCAGGATCTCCTTGAAGCCAACGAGGAGAAGTTGGTAAGTATGTGTATATATTTAAGTTTTAGATGCTATTTAATTTGATTTATTGTATACACATTATTGTCATTATTATTATAATTAACCCAAAGTCATATCAGGCAGGTTCTTTCTAACTGTTGTTACCTAAATTACTTAAAACTCCTAAAAGGTGCCGTCTACCAACACATGCCACATACATTACTTTCACGTGTCCAACCAGCGTTAAGTGGGCGCAAGAGGGCCAACACTAAACCCGGTATCCTCACATTTGGTGGTAGATAGTGGGATCACTCATTCCCGGGCAGTGTAGGATTGGCCCACTGGGGAAATCCCTGATGGGCCCTAATGTTGGAAAGGTGCAGGGCCCACAGCTCGGTCTGTGTTATTGTGTCGTGGCATCACTAGATCATGTGACGTCCAGTGCTTGAAAGCTATGACAGGTTGATGTGAAACCCATAGACCACTTTCGGTTGAATGGACATAACCGGATGAGGGACTGCCGTGTTTTCGTGGAAGGCAAGGTATGGAGATTGACAGGAGAGAGATTCCCGACCATGGCCTTATCTGTGTGGAGTTTGTATGTTCTCCCCGTGTTTGCGTGGGTTTCCTCCAGGTGCTCCGGTTTCCTCCCACACTCCAAAAACATACTGGTAGGTTAATTGGCTGCTATCAAAGTGACCCTAATCCCTCTCTGTCTGTATGTGTGTGTTAGTGAATTTAGACTATAAGCTCTATTGGGGCAGGGACTGATGTGAGTGTGTTCTCTGTACAGCGCTGCTGAATTAGTGGCGCTATAAAAATAAAAAAATGATGATGATGATGATGATGAGAGCTGTCAGGGGCCGAACATGCCCAGTCAAAACAATAGCTAGGGGGAAACACATGTTCCATCATGTGACTTCTACAACGCTTAAAATAAACTGCTGCTCCTCATAGTGCCAAAGTACTAAAACAACGATCTTGCCTTTTATAATACCAGTCCTTGGGTTTTCCACTGATTACATTTACACAAATACTCCGAGCTGAGGCCTTTCTGAGGCATCTAAAATTGCCCAAACCCCTCCCCACACCTCAGCCTTTAAATAAAAAAAATATTTTTCCTACTGTTTTGGGACAGTATTAACTTATGTTTATTTGTTTTTAATATCACATTAACTTTTTAAAAACAAAATATTCATACACAGGGCAATGTAAATATTATTGTTTTAATGTATTGCTGTATTAAACAGAGGCACAAAAATACAATATTTATTTGGTTTTACATGTTTCATTAATTTTTGAATTTGCAATATTCAGAAAAGTGCAAATTAAACATTTTTAACAACCGTATAATTCGTAAAGAAACAAAAGTGGACATACATATCACTACGTGTACAGAAACCACACCACATGTACTCTCAGATAATCTCGCATCAATGGAACGTCATTGGCCTTTCATAGACAATAAAAATCAGTAAATCCTCCCACCAACATCACATCACCTTACTTTGGTCCCCTCTATACTAAATCTTGTAAATGACCCTTAGAAATTTGCTTACAACTGAGTACGTATTATAGGACAAGCTGGTTAAGAATCTAAATACCTTCTGAAAAACTTATTTTCAGATATTATGGAATGTCTTTAATATATATAATTATTATTCCACCAGAAGGAACATAGGGTACAAAAAAGCAATTTGCACCCCCGTCAATTCATCAATTGGGAGAGAGATCATTTTTATATATATATATATATATATATATATTTACTGTACGGACTTTCCTTTTAACCATAGCTCCCAACAGTTTTGGCAGGACGTCCCGATGTGCAGTCTGAAAAGGGGTGGGGCTTAATTGGAAAGTGGGTGAGACTTGACCAAATATGCCCATTTGTGGGCGGAGTTTTGGCACCACTGGCCGGAGTTTGGGCAGGGCGGGGCTTATTTTGCTTCGCTTTCGGGGTTCTATATGTTGGGATCTATGTTTTAACAAACATTGTTGGCCACATTTGAGGAGCCTATATCTGGTCGATGTAAGCGTTTTGGGAATGGGGCGATGAGCAGCCACTAATTATCTAGGACCAGTCCATCATTTCAATATCTTTCAGAAATGACAACAGGTCACTGCCTGACATAGAGTCAGATATTTCCAGATTGACGTCACTATGGATCAGTGAGGACGCTCCCGCGCTGTAACTCATCTCATGAAGCAGGGCCATGACCACTGGCGTGATCTAGGGAGGAAACACAATCATATCTGTCACGTGCATTGCAAAGAAGCTGTGAAATGAATCATACAAGGTGGGATATGAAATAAACATATGGGCCTGATTCATTAAGGACCATAAATGCCGTATTTTGCCTAAAATTGCTCTGGCAATGCTCAGAAACGGACTATACGCCAGTAAACAAGAATGCAATTCATCTTAAAACGCAAAGGGCACTCCTAAATGCCTATGATGTCAAGCGCGGAATTAAGAAGGGAAGAGGTGTATGGACGTAGTCAATGTACTGTAAGCCAGTAAGGGCGTGCCAAGGTTGAGCGTTTGCACATCCGTCCAATCCAAGCTCAGAGGCAGCACAGTGGCTCAGTGGTCAGCACTTCTGCCTTACAGCACTGGGGTCATGAGTTCAATTCCCGACCATGGCCTTATCTGTGAGGAGTTTGTATGTTCTCCCCGTGTTTGCGTATGTTTTCTCCGGGTGCTCCGGTTTCCTCCCACACTCCAAAAACATACTGGTAGGTTAACTGACTGCTAACAAAATTGACCATATTCTGTCTATATGTCTGTGTGTGTGTGTGTGTGTGTGTGTGTGTGTTAGGGAATTTAGACTGTAAGCCCCAATAGGGCAGGGACTGATGTGAGTGAGTTCTCTGTACAGCGCTGCGGAATCAGTGGCGCTATATAAATAAATGGTGATGATGATCTCTGAGGTTCGTGATTTTCAGCCGTATCACTTGCACCAGCTACAGGTCAGGTGTAAGTGCCGACTGATAGTGATGATGGCTGTGTATACAGCTAGAACATGTGTTTGCAATCAGAAGCAACTGTAAAACTACATTTTATGTACAGGGGATATTAATTACATCCTAATAAATTTATTTCATGTTAGAAAAAATAATAATAATAAAAAACAAGACATCCTCATGTCTTTATAACTCAGGAAGAAGAGTTTATACATCATATTTACCAACTTTTTACTCTACCCCTCCGGGAGGTGGGGTATGAGGAATGCAATATTTTGCAATGGGGTTGTGGTCAAAAAGACGCGTCATGGAGGCTCCCATCTGCATTCCGTCCACTTCACTAGGAAGTGGCCAGGATGCGGGAGAATGGCCTGCTCTCTGGGAGACCTACCTGGAATTCTGCAGTCTCCCGGGAAAAACGGGAGAGTGGGCAAGTATGTTATACATACGTTTTTAAAATCTGTTCAAAGGTAAATGTTGGTGCTGCCTAAGACATATGTCTGCTTTTATATTCTACAAGGGCATCATAAAAGTGTCTTGGTTGCTATGGCCAACACTGCATTTTCCTGTGCTCCAGCGTTCATAAACTCCTTCCAGTGATTCCTCTGCACTGTGCCTCACAGCGGAGACTCTTACAGCATAATGACTCACCTGCACCATGATGCATTTCTTGTTCCACAGAACGCCGTCCGGCCATTGTTCTCCAAGACAAATCCAAATGTTATATTGTGGAGACTCTTTCCTCCTGTGTTCCAGAAATTCAATCAGTTCTGACAGGGATGAGAAATGGCAGAGTTATCTATATGTTACAGTATTTAGATCGTTGTGTTACACATGGGCCAATGCTGAGATAGGTTGGTAACTAAGTCACATGGGCCAATGCTGATATAGGTTGGTAATTTAGTCACATGGGCTAATGCTGATATAGGTTGGAGACTAAGTCACATGGGCATATGCCTATGGCAGGAGAGGTTCAGGGGCAGCATTATTTTGCACAGCATTGTTATAATTTTCTTACACGTCATACTCTAATATTTTATGATTTGCAGCTCATAAGCATTATCCAAGGCCTTAGTTTAAGCTGTATCATTCCCATGGATTTTATATAGGTTTGGCTTATACTGAGTTTGCTTTTCTCAGTACAGTCCTATGTTTTGTCAATAAAAAGGTATAAACCTCAATACTGATTATCTCACAGAGACACCTGGAGACCCTGGTTTAATGTAATTAGTGACAGAAATAATTGTTTTTACCACATCTGGCTTCCAAGATGTATTGAGAGGTGGCATTTGTTGACTGAGGAAAAGTGAAAGGTAGTTAGCAAGACATGTACATGGGGCAAATGCAGAAAGCCTAGGGGTCTTATTTGACAATCCAGGAATCAGTGGATTTTTTGCTGCACTTCAAGTTATTATCTTACTAATATAGCAAAGGGCTAACAATCGGACACGGTCCCTCCAACAACTACTGCCAGCACACCACATCCCTGAACATGCACACTTACGCCTGCTAACAGTCCTGATTTATAGTATCCTAAAGGGGCATGACCATAGCTACAATGGGTGTGGCCACATATACAACGGATGTGGCCACACCTACAATGGGCGTGGTCAGACCTACAATGGGTGTGACCACCCATACAATGTGTGTGTGTGGGGGGGGGGGGGGTCACACCAAAAATGGGCGTGGTCACGAAAAAAAAATAAATAAAAAAAATGGGCGCAGCTGCACAAAAACAGGCTACAGTTTGGACATGGCCTATTTACAGGTGTATTTACAGCTGGAGTGTGTACAATCATTGGGTGCAGTGAAGTATTAGGAAAAGCGGCATTTCCATGACTAGCTACGTCCTGCTTTAAGATGTGCGGTTATTTTATATATGTATATTTTTTGTTTGTGATTATTACTATTTATATATAAAGTAGATGAAAACGGTATAATAATAAATCAATACCTGTAACAAACTGATGCACGCTATACAAAACAGAGTAGTCGGATTTGTCTATCTGATTGGGCACGTTCGTGGTCGGTGTATCGGTCATACTCCAATAGCTCCGACAGTGGCCTGTCCTTTTGGCACAGATTAATCCGCCTCGTACTTCTACCAGCGTCCCTTGTTCCAGTTTTGACAGGAGCATGTTGACTGCCTTAACCAGCAGCTGATCTGTGACGCATGTTGCAGGCTGCGGCAAAGCCACGTGCTCTAAATAGCTGCCCGTAATTGTCTGATCTCCGGCGGTGATGTAGAATCCACGTGGGTTTTTCACAGTGGTTTTGTGAACCTGGTTTCCTCGGTAAAACATTTTGACTTCAAAATCGGTTTCTGTAGCAAAACAAGACAACAAAACATTTATACTGTAGTATAATTATTGCAGGATAGAAACAAATCATATTTGGGATAATGTACTAATCTCCAATGTGAACGCTAGCAAAATAAAAGCCAACTAACAGTACCCTGATCGTATATATACCCACATGGTCACAGTTCAATACTAAACAAGTAACAATACTACAGCACTTAAGCTATTGGCCAAGTTCAGAAAAGTTAAGCCGGGTACACACTACACGGTTTTCGTCCAATAATCGGCTCAATCAGCTGACATACGACCGCTCGTTCAAAAGTCGGGTCAGTGTGTGTAGTGACACGATGGTCCAAAGTCTGCCCAAATGGACGATTGCCGCCTCATTTGGTTGGTCGTACTGTTTAATATTTTCGTTCCAATCTCGTTTCCGCTGTGTAGTGTGTGTAAACTTCCCACCGATCCACAACAGTGAGTACGAAATTACAGTCATTGCTCACGACAACATGGCTGTAAAAAGTCGCTAAAGGGACGTCCGCTCTTCCCTTTATCGTCCTAAACAAGACTAGTGTGTATGCAGTCCATGGACCGAGCGATCGGAACATCGATCGCATGTAAAATCGCTTGGCATAAAAAGTTGGTTGAAATTTCTGTAGTGTGTACCCAGCTTTAGTAAACAATTTGTGTTGATATCACGTTTTAATTAAAGAACATTAACTCTAATATTTACAAACATTTGTTGTTATTGGTTTCGACTGCTACAGTCAAAATGTTCATAAAAGTGGGAGTGGTTATCTCCAAATTTAATTAACTCCAACTTTATGAATGCGGTGTAAAGTTTATACACCAGCGGGTTCAGTTCAGCGCGAGGGTCCGCTGAACATCGCCTTGATGTTCAGATGCGTCTATTGCCGGCTATTACGGTAAAAAAATTCTGGTCATTTTTCTGC
This sequence comes from Mixophyes fleayi, assembly GCF_038048845.1. Taxonomy (NCBI): domain Eukaryota; kingdom Metazoa; phylum Chordata; class Amphibia; order Anura; family Limnodynastidae; genus Mixophyes; species Mixophyes fleayi. The sequence goes on from NC_134412.1 coordinate 21,036,885, forward strand.
GCACCTCTAGGGGACGTGAGGAAAATTAAGTGAAAATTTCTGTGGAAACTCAGACGCAATGTGTCCACGCGGACTGTTCAGGAGATGAATGGCGTCACCTTGCGCCGAACTGAATCCGCCCCAAAGAGTTAACACTATTATCCGAATTCACAAAAGTGACTATAGTTAAAAAAAAACAAAAAACAAGCAGCTGTTGATACTATTTTGAACAAATTTCTGATGAACAAACTATTAAAATAGGCTTAACACAGCTTTTTAGTGCGTCGTATTTGTTGGTTTTCTTAAAGGAAATTTTTATGAGTAGTTTAAGGGAAAAAAGTTATTGTACCTGTAGCACTGGGGAATGTATAGGTTAGACATCATTTAAGTTGTCCCTTTATGCTAACTATGAGCAAACTCAGGTGAGGGTCTGTTACCTCTCTGATATTTCTGATAATTTTCAGACCTGACCACACCCTCGATGACATCATACCCTGCTACCAATGACATATCTCCCTTGCCACTAGGCCACGCCCCCAGGTTTTTTGTGTTTGAGATGACTCTCACCACTAAACTCTGACCACTGACAATGCAAAGCATTTGAAGCCCCAGAATTCCGTGCATGTGAGCTGACGATCTAGGGCTCCAATATTAAATTCTACTCAGGAGGGAACTTTAGCCCCTGGGTGGAGCAGCCTGATAAGCTAGGTGAGGCGAAGGAGAGGTGAGTTGGTCCCTCTGTAGAAAAATTGTGGGGGGGGGGGAGTGGGGCTCACTAATCCAAAATCTATAAATAAAAACAGCAGCATACACCCTTCACTGTAATAGCTGATTGTTACGGATTCAGAAGGGTATTATCTATAGTCATTGTTAACAAAGGATTCACAAATAACAACCGTCAACGTAAAACAATATGTCCCATGCTAAGTACATATGTAGGATTCACAAATGAATGTTACGCGAGTCATGAATACGTTACTCAGGTCATTTTTTAGACCACACCTGGCCAATCTGTGGCTCTACGGGTATTTGTGAAACTACAAGCCCCAGAATGCTTTGCCACTAGATAGTTAGCCGATAGATGGCAGAGCATGTGGAACTTGTAGTTCCACAATACCTGGAGAGACACAGGATGGCCAGGCCAGAGCTAGACAAATATTTAGATCACAATTAAGACCACTTTGTGACATTCAGGCATATTTTTTTCAGCAGTGACTTAAGTTCAGAAAAGTTGTCTGCGGTATGTATGAAATGAATTATACAACTACATTTTAAGATAGTATTTGAAGACAAAAAGAACACAATTTATGTGACTATAGGTACGTTGTCTTTGTCACTCTAGCTAGATATAAAATCTATGTTCTTTAGTTTTATGCTAGTGAAGAATGCATTTATTCTAAGCTACTTAACAATTGTTAATGATGCGAAGATTCTCACCAAACGCGTTGTTGGCGAAATGCGTAAGTATCCGTTGTTTCAGATTCCCAGGTTCCTGGGCAGGTTGTGGTTGAACTACTGCTGTAATATATGAACAAAGGGTGAGATTAGAAGAATTTGTGAACACATTGTATCTCAGAAAAAGTGATCATTGTTACAGACCTTCATGTATTTTCTAGCAATAGTCATCTGCCTGGAATTACTATTCAGAAGAAGCAACACACAGCCGCTTTCAAATTGAGATATGAAATATTTTTAATAACTCATGTATTGTTTTCATATCAAAAAAATAAAATAAAAAATAAAAAGTGATTGTGAATGTGGGGGATGGGAAGGAGAGAAACTTCTTCCGAATAAGAATCATCAGGTTCCTCATTATCAGTGCCTATCAGGAATAAAATGCAACAGTATTTATGTACATTAAATTTCCCAACCATTATGGGCATCACCACCACCATCCAGCCTCGTTACTCCTGGTCCCAATGCCTAGTGAAATTTAGGTAGAGGACCCTTTACCTGTTACCATATGCGGTGGAATGATTAGCACTATCAGCCCAAGGGCTAGATTTACTACACTGCGGCTTTGAAATAGTGGAGATGTTGCCTATAGCAACCAATAAGATTCTAGCTGTCATTTATTTAGTGCACTCTACAAAATGACAGCTAGAATCTGATTGGTTGCTATAGGCAACATCTCCACTTTTTCAAACCCGCAGTTTAGTAAATATACCCCTAGGTGTTCAGTTATCTTCTGACCACAATAACAGCCCGCAGTGAGCAGGAGACACCTGACCACTTGGGCCAAAGATCTGAATTACTGAATGTCGTAGAATTTGGCCACCTATATGTATGTGTGCTGGCAGGATCACCTGTTGTGTTACCAGCCGAAGCACGGCTTGCTTGAGTTACAATGCCCATTATGCTTTATATTGTTACTGAAATATATGTAATTGCTTCCACTAAATAGAATACATTTGACTTTAACCATTGATAACTTAGCAGAGGTTGCTGTAGCTGGAATGTAAACAATTTTTTTCTAACATAGGTTGAGATTATCTGCACTATCATCATCATATTCATCATCTATTTATATAGCGCCGCTAATTCCGCTGCGCTGTACAGAGAACTCACTCACATCAGTCCCTGCCCCATTGGAGCGTACAGTCTAAATCCCCTAACATACACACACACACACACACACACAGACCGAGCGAGACTAAGGGCAATTTAATAGCAGCCAATTAACCTACCAGTATGTTTTTGGAGTGTGGGAGGAAACCGGAGCACCCGGAGGAAACCCACGCAAACACGGGGAGAACATACAAACTCCTCACAGATAAGGCCATGGTCGGGAATTGAACTCATGACCCCAGTGCTGTGAGACAGAAGTGATAACAACTGAGCCACTGTGCTGCCCTACATGCACAGCAACGTATCATATTCCATGTCAGTAGGATGACATACACCAACTCTTTTTAGGCTAGTGATTTCAAACCAGCCAATGTCAGACAAGTGTGGGTAAGAAGAGGACTTCTCCCGAAGTCTTTGGTTACAGGTAATGTTAGATACACTGGATTATCGTGCAGGGGCATAACTATAGGGGGTTCAAAGATGTGGTGGCTATGGGGCCCGGAGGTGTTGGGAGCCCTGTAGCTCACTCACCCATACTACCTGAGACCCTCACTCTGCACCATGTATACTCACCCCACCCCACCCCTCGCTCTGCTTCAACCTCTGCCCGCCAGGCCTGGGAGACAAGAACAGCATACCAAAATTTAGCTACGAGATCCGGTGATGCACTGTTCCGCCCCTGGTAAAGTGTATATCTAACCACCAGTATAAAGTACGCAGCTACTTGTTTTTATAAAGTCACCCTTTGGGTCTACTATGTCTTTTGCATTTTAAACACCCAAAAAAGTCAGTAGCCTCAAAAGTGAGTTTGTTTTGATCCCTCACTATCTGAACTTTTGCAGTTCCTAAACCAACTGTGTCCTTTCAAATAATGTCTTAAATCTGTTTTACTCTAGTCTACTACAAAAAAATGAAACATTATTTATCCTTTAGGAAATGAGGACATCGCTGCACACAGAAACTAGCAGGGGCTGGTGACTAGGGCTGCCAACATTTTTTAAAAGAAAACTACATCCTTTTAAATTTGAAGGTGTTTGCTCTACTTTGAAATCCAGAATCAGATGACCCATGACAAGAACGGAGCCAATGTATGATGAGACTGTTACTTTTCACTATATTAGAACCTACCAACTGGTATCCCACTTGATGCAGAAGGGAGGGCATCGCTGTACACAGGGTGGGTGGCATCAGAGCATACAGGATTGGGGGCAGCAACTGCGCCATCCACATAGACTTGTGGTGATGAAACAGCGTCGCTACCGATTTCGTCTATAGTGCTGTGCAAGTCTCCAAGAGAAAGGTACAACCCTGAAAGGCAATGTATAGAAATTAATCACAATGCAGAATCATTTAACAGTGGGCACCTGGCTTTCAATAGGATGTACTGACTGTGCCGTGTTCCAAAGATTATTGTATCTAGTTTCCCCAGGTTGCCAGCTTTTGGCTGGCTATCTACTGGTGAAGGATGCTGGGACTTGTAGTTTCCCAAACACATGGAGAGCCACAGGTTGGCCAGGCGTGCAGTAGTGGAACTTCTAACTGGGCTATAGCCCAGGGGCCTCGGGCATCCAGGGGGCCCTTCAAACTCCTCAGCAGCATTATTGATCGGTCGGGGGCGGGGGCGCCCCCGGCCCGATCGATGCTGCTGAGTACTGTCAGTGAAGTCCTCCGTCCCGGCGCGCTGTAGTCTGCTTACTGAGGATATCTCGCGAGAGTTAATGAACTCTCGCGAGATCTCCTCAGTAAGGAGCTTACAGCGCGCCGGGACGGAGGACTGCACTGACAGGTAAGTGCTTGGGGGGGTCCTCGCGGGGGGTGGGGGGCGGCGGACGGCTCACATTGGGGGCCTCGCGGGGAATGGAGGGCCCCTTAGCCCAGGGGCCTCCATTCCCTTAATCCGGCCCTGAGTGGAAGACGGGCCTAATATGTTTACCTGGTGCTGTTGCTCGTAGACTGCCAGGGAAGGGGTCCAGTAAGCAGGTACAGCACTATATATATAAAGGATACTAACCGGAGAGTCCTCCGCCAACAATAACATTAACCTACCAGTATATTTATGGCCTGGAAGGGAGGGGGGTGGGGACTCAAACAATCATGGTGACAACATACAAACTCCACACAGATCATGTCCTGGAATAGAACCCAGCGCTGTAATGTAGAATACTGGTATGTGGAATGAATACCGTAGAGGACTGCTTGTGGGTCATTGGCAGAGATACGGCTTTTAGAACTTTTTTTTTAGGCAGTGGGTAGTTATTGCATACTTGCCGGCTCTCCCGGAATATCCGGGAGACTCCAGGATTCCAGGTGGGAATCCCGGACTCCCGGGAGAGGACGGCAGTCTCCCGCATCTGCCCACTTCCTAGTGTAGTGGGCAGAATTAAATCCAAAATGCTGCGATTCCCAGCTCCCGAACGCCGACTGCCATAAGTTGGCAAGTATGAGTTATTGTGAGACCCGCAATTATATTTCTATGGGACCTAGTAACCCCTAGTAATGCCTCTGGCAGTTAGGTTCCTATAAATCGGGGTGCAATCAGTTTGAGTGGCGTTAGCAGGAAATCCCCCCCATGTTATCCAGCTGTGTGGCCGTACTCTAGTTTTCTGTACAATTAAAGCATGCAGGATTCTGTACACAGAAAATTATATTTCCTAACACATTTTAGCCCTCCTGAACAAAACGGAAATTAAAAAGCTTCTTGCAGGAGTATCATAGCTCACGTGTTAATAAATGACATAAGAAAAATAAAGAGCGGGGGCATAGCCTCAGCTATAACAAGTGCTTACCATCTTCACCCTGGCAATACCCTGCCAGCTCCGATTCTGCTGACACGTTTGCATGAGGAGGCTGGGCAAAAAGACAAAGATGTTTTGTTACATAAGCAATACCCTACAGCTGAATTCAAAAAACCAATGTCTATTGTTTGTGCTGTACTTTTATCTGCTTTTCAAAATCAGATATACTCACCATTGTTCCACCAGCTTGTTGGCTATTGGAGTCAGGGGGCTGTAAAGTTGGGGAGCCACTACTGCTAGCATACTGTTCTGCAGGAACTGTTGGAAAAGGAGAAGGGAATAGATGTTTTATATTGTCTTTTCCTGATAAGTAGAAAAAGAGTCACTGAGGGGTCTATTTATCAACGATTTTTCCTGTGTTAAACACCCGAAAACAACAGTTTTGGGTGTTTACCGTGAAATTACTATGTATCATTGAAGCATTGCAGCAGATATCTCAGATATCTGCTGCTTTGCATTTCCTATCGGTTTTCTGAACACTCCCCATAACAGTGTATGGGAAGTGCTCAGAACCGCTATGTATTAAAAGCTAACTAGAGAAAATCTTCTCTTTTTTTACATGTTAATGTACGTCATCTGTACGCCAACTGTTGTTCACCACTGATCCAAATCCTACTAAAAAAAATAAAACTATTCATTAAAAATACACCATCATTCCTGCTTAACCCTCCCAGGGTAACCAACTCTGAGTTAATTTTCTGTCAGTAAAAAACAAGTCAGATTTTCACCCGTTAGTAAGAAATAAAGTAGTGGTCAATAAAAATCAGCCCCCACCATGCCTTAATTTATTGTAAATGCTGTTTCTACTGAGTCCAGGGTGAAATTTAAAACCAGCATGGTCAGTAAAATTGCTAGCTGTCAGTAAAAAAAATATATATTTTCAAGCGTTAGCAAACCTGGTGCTTATTATTTTATCCCTAAACAGATCCGCCCATGAGGTGTTCTTACATGCATTGGCCCCTCGGGTGATCTGGTATATTTTGTGAGGTTCATTGGAGTCCGAGCTGAAGTCCTGGGTCATGCAGATGCCCTCTCTCGTCAGCAGAGCCGAACGGAAATTCCTTTTCCATCTTGCTGGGTCAGGTTTGTCCGTGGTGGGGTTATAGCATCCGCTGGCAATAGCCCAGGCCTAGTAATACAATAAGAAAATGATTGCAAATATGCATTTATATTTCCCTCTCTTTGTCGCATCCACCTGGAGTACTTGTCTACTTTTGATAAATCATTTCAGGGAGATTATGAAAGCATCAATTAGGCTGCTGTCCTGCCCCGCCCACGAGATGAGTCTAGCTCCACCTATGCATGTGTCCTGTCCTATCCGTGGGATGAGTCTGACTCCACCTGTGGGCGTGTCCTGCCCCACCCACGGGATGAGTCTAGCTCCACCTGTGGCTTGTCATGCCCTACTAATGGTTTAAGTCTAGCTCCACCCATGGGATGAGTCTAGCTCCTCCTGTGGGCGTGTCCTGTCCTGCTAATGGGATCAATCTAGCTCCACCCATGGGATGAGTCTAGCTCCTCCTGTGGGCGTGTCCTGCCCTGCCCATGGGATGAGTCTAGCTCCTCCTGTGGGTGTGTACTGCCCATGGGATGAGTCAAGTTCCATCTGGGGCGTGTCATGCCCTACTAATGGGATCAGTCTAGCTCCACCCATGGGATGAGTCAAGCTCCTTCTGTGGGCGTGTCCTGCCCTGCCCATGGGATAAGTCTAGCTCCTCCTGTGGGCGTGTCCTGTCCTGCTAATGGGATCAATCTAGCTCCACCCATGGGATGAGTCTAGCTCCTCCTGTGGGCATGTCCTGCCCTGGCCATGGGATGAGTCTAGCTCCTCCTGTGGGCGTGTCCTGTCCTGCTAATGCGATCAATCTAGCTCCACCCATGGGATGAGTCTAGCTCCTCCTGTGGGTATGTCCTGCCCATGGGATGAGTCAAGTTCTACCTGTGCGTGTCATGCCCTACTAATGGGATCAGTCTAGCTCCACCCATGGGATGAGTCCAGGGGTAGGCAACCTGCGGCTCTCCAGATGTTGTGAAACTACAAATCCCAGCATGCCTTGCCACCTATCTGCTGTTTATCTACTGGCAAAGCATGCTGGGACTTGTAGTTTCACAACACCTGGAGAGCCGCAGGTTGCCTACCCCTCTAGCTCCTTCTGTGGGCGTGTCCTGCCCTGCCCATGGGATAAGTCTAGCTCCTCCTGTGGGCGTGTCCTGCCCTGCCCATGGGATGAGTCTAGCTCCTCCTGTGGGTGTGTCCTGTCCTGCTAATGGGATCAGTCTAGCTCCACCCATGGGATGAGTCTGATTGGTTGCTTCCTTTTAATAAAAGTTAAATTTTGTCCAATGTGCACAGAAATAGTAAATACAAAACAAAATGTGTTAGTCCATAACCCATCTGTAACAAATAGGTTTTACCTCAAAGATTTTAAAATCTTCTAGAGATAGGTCCTGCCTCAGGGCATGCTTCCAAGGTATCCGGAATTGTGTTCGTTCGGCGTTAACCCATTGCAAACCTGGGTACCTCTGGCTGTCGATCTGAGTGATGAGCCAAGGGATAATACGAGGCCTTTGGGAGCTCATGCTTGAGGCCTGCAGAGAACAGGAAATGAAAGGGAAACAAAATATTAAATCACAGAAATATAATATTATATGAGATAATGTAAGATTTTCATATGGACACGGAATTTATCTATGATTGTCAATATCTGTAAAAAAAAAATAAAAAAATCAGGGTAGATATGGTCAATGGTGATTCCCCCAACAGTATAGGATTCGGGGAAATTAAATAAATCACAGCTGTCAAACTTGCATTCCAGCGATTGCTTCTGGCTCCCAGATTTATGAAGAAATAAGAGTTTAGCTGATTATGTATTTGTTTATTAATTTTTTATAAAGGGAAAATATGATCATGAAGAGATAGATAGAGATATATATATATATATATATATATATATATATATATACATATATATGTGACCATATGATGATGGCAACATACAAGGTGTTGGGAGAGGTGTAATTATTAATATAATGTAAGGACTGGTGTGTGTGGCATTATCATACCGTGAGGACTGGTGTGTGTGAGGTTAATACATACTTGTCAACTCTCCCGGAATGTCCAGGAGACTCCCGGATTCCGTGTGGGTCTCCCGGACTTCCAGGAGAGTATGTCAGCCTCCCACATCTGCCGCCTTCCTAGTGAAGTGGGCAGAATTAGATCCAAAATGTAGCGATTCCCTGAGAATTGCACCATTTGCCCCACCCCCCTCCCCCCCCCGCTGTAAAATGACGCATTTGCATCATTACGTCACAGGGCCAAAATTACAAAATTTTCTGAGCCCCGCCCCGCACACGCCCACCTCCCGGACGACGACTGCCATAAGTTGGCAAGTATGGGTTAATATGGTTAATATACTGTGGGGACTAGTGTATGACTGTGTAGGGTGCATATACTGTAGATGAGGAGTTAATCTGAGGGTATTTGATGTAATGTAGGATTGGTGGGGCTATAAATATACTTCATGGGCTATTAATGCAATGTGGGGTCTCTGTATTACATGTGAATGTTATTCATTTGATGTCAGGCTTAGGAATATAGGCCTGTTTATGTAATATTGAGATTGCCATTGATTTAATTTTGGGGCTAGTTGGTGTGAAATAGGTCTATTATGAAATAGGAGTGCTATTTATTTCCAGTGCTTGTTGGCGCTAATAGAGGCTTATTTATTAGACATGAGTGCTATTCATTTGATGTTGGGGATAGTCGGGGAGAAGGAGGCCAAATTATTAAACATGGGGGCTATTGATTTAGTCTTGGGGCTTCTTGTGCTTAAGAGTGTTCACTCCCTGCACGGCTATCCAGGAGGTGAATAATAATTATCTTTTTTCCTATCAGGGCCCCAACATTCCAGGATCCGGCCAGCAACTGAGCTTACGATACCGGCAGCAGTATGTAGTCAAAGCTGCAAGAACAGGTAGGAGACAGCGAAACTCTCTGACGCTTGTACAACGTTTGTGAATCCGACATCATGGCAGGGGGTGTGGTCACATTATGATGGGGCGTGATCATGTCATTAAGGGGTGTGGCCACAGCCCAGGGGCATGCCTAGTGCTTTTAAAATAGGCTGCTCTGTACTCTCCTCCCCTCCAAACACCTCCATTGCCATGCTCGCCAGTGCACGCGGTACCCGATCACCGCTGCTCTGCTATGCAGATTGGTTCTGCATGGCAGATTGGTTGGTGGGACAGTTCAGATTTTTGGGCACTGGCTGTGACACACACTGGGCCACTCAGTTGGGCTATTTACACAGGCTAAAAGTTGCCCATTTCTGTGCCACTGAATACTAGTCTGTAATACACGTTGTGACCTTTGGCCAATCAGACTAGACCTTTTATTGGGGGAGTGGGAAAAGGACCTACCATCCGGCCCAACTGCACTTCTTTGCCGGGGGGTGAGACAGGTGTTGGATCAATCTAAACGTCCCCTTAGTTTTTTTGGGCAGCATGGTGGCATAGTGGTTAGCACTTCTGCCTTACAGCACTGGGGTCATGAGTTCAATTCCCAACCATGGCCCCGTGTTTGCGTGGGTTTCCCCCAGGTGCTCCGGTTTCCTCTCACATTCCAAAAAAAAACTTACTGGTAGGTTAATTGGCTGCTAATAAATTGACCCTAGTCTGTGTGGTCCGTCTGTCTGTCCAGTCCGTCGGTCCTGTGTGTGTGTTAGGGAATTTAGACTGTAAGCCCCAATGGGGCAGGGACTGATGTGAGTGAGTTCTCTGTACAGCGCTGTGGAATTAGTGCCGCTATATAAATAAATGATGATGATGATCTAGCGCTATTAATTAATAAATGTGTTGCCACTAAATACTGGTCTGCGATACACATATTAATTTGTGATATATATTATTGCAATAGATTGGTCTGTGACAGATATATCGCCTTGTGATGACTAGTCCCACTAAAATATTGGTCTGTGATACATATGTTGCCTTGTGTTATATAATATCACTAAATACTCTTCTGTGATACTGTGTGATTATATACTGGTCTGTATATAGCAAGCTGTGATATACAGGTTGTACATTGATATCTAATGCTGCTAAATGCCAGTGTGATACATATGCTGAATTTTTATAAATAATACCACTAAATATCTAATTCTACTTTATGCCGACCTTAAAACATTCCCATTTCATCTAACATATAATTATCTGCTCATCTTCTTCCTTATTTCCCAGCTTGGTCAATTAAGTCATTCATTCATGGTCTGGGTTAATAGAAAAGCCACTCACCTAAGATAATCTAGAATGTAAGATCTTCAGATTGTCCTATTCCAAGGCTTGTACAGGAGCAGGATCATTGTGTAGAGGCTTCAAGACAGTCGCTTATATACCAGACTTTAGTTTCATTTACCAGACTTCCCCATTGTTTCCTGTTTATCCCTCCCTCTCAGCTGACAGTTCTAGACTTTCACTGTTATAGCAGGAGGACACCCTTAGGTGGCGCTAAATGCTTGTTTTAGAAAGCTACAGGGTCTGACATTTATTTTCAAAAAAACTATTTGCAAGAGAAAAAGCAGCTCTTGTTATACTGTGTATAGATGTTCAGCAAATTAAAATCTATACATTCCATGCACTTGGAATTTCGACAACAAAAATATTTATTCGGTACTTGTTAATTATACAGGCACCACTCTGGTCAATGCTGCCCTTGTGTTATAATCAACAGCAGCTCAGCACATTCATACCGCTTTAATACTGCCACCCCGGGAATATCCTGGGTATATGGCCATAGGCAGAGCGAGGTGGGGGGGGGGGGGGGTTCCTAGTGCCTGGAAACCCCCCTCCAAGCCTGGGGCACTGTATAATTGAGGTGGCTGGACCCTGCCCCCACGTCACACGGCTCTGCTTGAAAAGGGAGAGCTGCGTGCACCTAACAGTAGTACACGCAGCATTGCCTGTGTATATTATAGGGATAGGAAGAGTTGGAAAGCAGCCAAGCACTGTCTAAAATTATAGCCACTCCCCCATGCATGCTGGTCACAGCCACTGGTGGAGTGGTGTGGAAACCCCCCTCTACAAATCCTGCGTTTTGGCCCTGATGGCAGAGGTTCGTACCTATCAAATTCCCAGATAGACCCTGTTCATACTGAACACGGGTCCACCCAGGGTTCTGGGAATTAGACCTGGAGTCATTCATACTGCAGCCTGGACTTGGGTCGAGGATGCAGTATGAAATGGATATCAGAGAGGTCAAGGCACTGGGTTGGGGGTGACAGGCAGCGGGTTCAGGGTGACCGGCAGATAATGGGTTCGGGAGTGACAGACAGGCCGTCAATTTGGGGTGACAGGCAGACAGTGGGTTTGGGATGACAGGCAGGCAGCAGGTTCGGGTTTACAGACAGGCCTTCGGTTTGGGATGACAGACAGGCAACAGGTTCAGGGTGACAGATAGTGGGTTCAGGAAGACAGGCAGCCAGCCTGTTTGGGGTGACAAGCAGATAGTGGGTTCGGGTGGACAGGCAAATAGTGGGTTCAGGGTGACAAGCAGACAATGGGTTCAGGTAGACAGGCAGACAGTGGGTTCGGGTAGACAGGCAGACAGTGGGTTCAGGGTGACAAGCAGACAATGGGTTCAGGTAGACAGGCAGACAATGGGTTCAGGGTGACAGGCAGACAATGGGTTCAGGGTGACAAGCAGACAATGGGTTCAGGTAGACAGGCAGACAATGGGTTCAGGTAGACAGGCAGACAGTGGGTTCAGGTCGACAGGCAGATCGTGGCTTCAGGTTTACAGACAGGCCTTTGGTTTGGGGTGACAGACAGGCAACAGGTTCAGGGTGACAGATAGTGGGTTCAGGAAGACAGGCAGCCAGCCTGTTTGGGGTGACAAGCAGATAGTGGATTCGGGTGGACAGGAAAATAGTGGGTTCAGGGTGACAAGCAGACAATGGGTTCAGGTAGACAGGCAGACAATGGGTTCAGGTAGACAGGCAGACAATGGGTTCAGGTAGACAGGCAGACAGTGGGTTCAGGGTGACAAGCAGACAATGTGTTCAGGTAGACAGGCAGACAGTGGGTTCAGGTAGACAGGCAGACAGTGGGTTCAGGTAGACAGGCAGACAGTGGGTTCAGGGTGACAAGCAGACAATGGGTTCAGGTAGACAGGCAGACAGTGGGTTCAGGTCGACAGGCAGATCGTGGCTTCAGGTTTACAGACAGGCCTTTGGTTTGGGGTGACAGACAGGCAACAGGTTCAGGGTGACAGATAGTGGGTTCAGGAAGACAGGCAGCCAGCCTGTTTGGGGTGACAAGCAGATAGTGGATTCGGGTGGACAGGCAAATAGTGGGTTCAGGGTGACAAGCAGAAAATGGGTTCAGGTAGACAGGCAGACAATGGGTTCAGGTAGACAGGCAGACAATGGGTTCAGGTAGACAGGCAGACAGTGGGTTCAGGTAGACAGGCAGACAGTGGGTTCAGGTAGACAGGCAGACAGTGGGTTCAGGTAGACAGGCAGACAGTGGGTTCAGGTAGACAGGCAGACAGTGGGTTCAGGGTGACAAGCAGACAATGTGTTCAGGTAGACAGGCAGACAGTGGGTTCAGGTAGACAGGCAGACAGTGGGTTCAGGTAGACAGGCAGACAGTGGGTTCAGGTAGACAGGCAGACAGTGGGTTCAGGGTGACAAGCAGACAATGGGTTCAGGTAGACAGGCAGACAGTGGGTTCAGGTCGACAGGCAGATCGTGGCTTCAGGTTTACAGACAGGCCTTTGGTTTGGGGTGACAGACAGGCAACAGGTTCAGGGTGACAGATAGTGGGTTCAGGAAGACAGGCAGCCAGCCTGTTTGGGGTGACAAGCAGATAGTGGATTCGGGTGGACAGGCAAATAGTGGGTTCAGGGTGACAAGCAGACAATGGGTTCAGGTAGACAGGCAGACAGTGGGTTCAGGTAGACAGGCAGACAGTGGGTTCAGGTAGACAGGCAGACAGTGGGTTCAGGTAGACAGGCAGACAGTGGGTTCAGGTAGACAGGCAGACAGTAGGTTCAGGTAGACAGGCAGACAGTGGGTTCAGGTAGACAGGCAGACAGTGGGTTCAGGTAGACAGGCAGACAGTGGGTTCGGGTAGACAGGTAGGCAAGCAGTGGGTTCAGTTTGATCGTCAGACAGTGGGTTAGTTTTGTTGTAACTTACTCCATAAAGGTTGTGATTGCAAAACCTGGCAGATCGTGAAACTAGATTCAGCCGGTATACCTTAAATATAGATCAGTTCCAAGAAGTTTACAGCGTTTTTTGTTTTTTTTAAAAGCCTTATAACTCACCTTAACGTGGCCAAAACTAAGGAGGTTCCAAATGGGTTATTCATTAAAATAACTTTATCCACTCACGTTTGTTTATCCCAATTTTACTAGAAAATACAGAGTTGCTGACATAGTACCTGGAAATTTTAAAATAGTTACTGATCCCTAATAGACGAGACCACTTTTGAACCATTTGTTTTCTAGGACATATTCAGTAAAATAATCTGGTAGACTTACTTCTCCTTACTAGACACACCTGTCATTTATCCCTAAGCTTTTATCCTGTGCTACACAATACCCCAGCTCTCCGCACATCTTTACTAACCCCTGGGTAAGGACACTTTTTTATCATTTCATTTTTATTGAAGCAAATGGTCAGTTCATAGTGTTAAATACATAATCATACATGGTGATGTAGGTCTAAAGCCAGGGAGCAAATGTACCAATGTGATTGTTGCATAGTAGGTACATTATGTGATACAATAAATATTGGATCACATAATGCAATCAAATATGCAAATATATACCTACACTAGCCCACCTGGTGCACAAGTTTGGACCTCAGTCATTACTAAGCGCAAAAACAAATGTAATGTGCATTTCTTTTTTTTAAAAAAAAAACGTGCATTTATCATCAGCTATTTATATAGCGCCACTAAACTAATTACGCAGCGCTGTACAGAGAACTCACTCACATCAGTCCCTGCCCCATTGGAGCTTACAGTCTAAATTTCCTAACACACACACACAGACTAGGGTCAATTTTGCTAGCAGCCAATTAGGCTACCAGTATGTTTTTGGAGTGTGGGAGGAAACCGGAGCACCCGGAGGAAACCCACGCAAACACATGGAGAACATATAAACTCCACACAGATAAGGCCATGGTCAGGAATTGAACTCATGACCCCAGTGCTGTAAGGCAGAAGTGATAACCACTTAGCCACTGTGCATTGGGTATACACTTGTCCATATTCAGCAAGGAGCAGATGTGAAGCTACGTCTGATGAATACGGGTCTAGGTGCACTTTGCTCTGACAGACAACACAGTGCAAGATACATCCAATACATATGTGAAATACGAAGTCACAAAAGAACACACAGAAAAAAATTAAAACTATTCAATTAATGTCACCTGTTAATAATATAGTCATTAATGGCAAAACATTATAAAAAGTGATTTTTTGGGGAGGGGGTTATTTTTTATTTTTTTCCAGGGAACACATTTTTTAGTATGTTATGAATGTCTACTGTACACAAAAAACATTTTTACAGTTGCTCCTGATTGCAAACACATGTTGTAGCATGCACACTCAGCCGTCATCACTAGAAATCAGCACTTAGACCAGACCTATAGATGGTGCAAGGGATACGACTAAAAACCATGCACCTTAGTGATGCCCAAAGCTTGAACCGGGCGCTGCTACGTGCGCTCGAGCTTGGCACGTCCTTACTGTACATTGACTACGGACATATGCCTATTCCCCTAGCCGTTCCGCCCCTGAAATCATAGACTGTAGTAGCGTCCTTTGCGCTCGAAGAGATGGATTGGACGTTGCTACGTTCTGTGGCGTATAGTCCGGTTCCGGACATGCGCAGAGTAATTGTGCACGTTATACGCAACGAACTGCCACTTCCGCTTCTTAATGAATACCAGAGCATGAATATAGTATGTTAAACCATGAATTGGCATGGAATTGAGAGACCAACGAGAGACCGTTCATCCCATTGGAAGTAAATGATCGAATATTGGAGGATCTTGTGCACATAAACTGGTCTCAAACCCAGCGAGGTGCCGAAAGTATCTCCAAACTTGATTCTGTGTTGAGGATGGAAGAATGTGAATTAAGATTTCCCCCCTGTCAAGTAAACCTTACTGTCTGTTTCTCTATGGATGCTTCCATCCATTCTGAAAATGTGAATAAGTCCCCCCTTCCCCTAAATAATATAAACGACGGAGCAGAGATATGGACATCAACATCTGGAGAATGCTTTTTCTGGCAACTACGGGGGAAGACTAATGATAGTTTTTAGGAGCTCTTGGAACTTCTTGTGTCTGTTGGGTGGGAGCCTAGTATAACCCAGAAGCAAATCTCACAACCTGGAACCAGAAACGCTTATTTGGGCAGTTAATGAGTCTAGGGGACCTTTCATTTTGGGCATTCGGGTTGTGTCATAGTCTTCTATCAAGAATCTTGTATGTGGCAATAAGCTTTGTGTGTCCAGGAGACTCTGACTACAAATACTTGCTGGGAGGAGTCTTGTCCAGGGTTAGAGAAGGGAAGCAGTTAGGCTTTGTGCAAGACTTGGTTTCGTTTTTCCATAATAGAGTTTGTCACGCAGATCTTTGTAATACAGGGAAATGGCCTTAAGGTCAGGAGAATGTCTAAGGGTTTCTTTCAATCGGATTAGTCAAGGTTATCATTACCTTTTCTTGTCATTGTATGTTACTTGTTTGTATCACGATCCCCCCCTCAATGTCCAGCGCTGAGTAAATTGTTGACGCTTTATAAATAAAATAATAATAATAACAATGGCATTCTCATACCACTGATAAGTTAAATTGTCATATGGCCTGGTCTTCTTTGGGAGGTTAATCCCTCCGTTAAGTTTTGATTTAGCAGTTTGGATAGGATTATGTTTGGTTTTTCACCTTTCGAAATAGAATCGCAGAAATTTCTGGTTTAAGTTTTTCTGAGGATCCAACTCAATCACGTCCAGGTATCTGTGAGGACTATAACCAGGGCCGGTGCTAGGGTCCACGGCGCCCTAGGCATTTTTAAAAAGGGGCGCCCCCCCACAAAAATCGCCGCCCTCCTCCCTCCTCTCCTTACCTTGTCTCACCACCGCCGCCTCTCTGCTCCGTCTCCTCCCCTCCACTCACTGACACTAGTAAGTGGAGGGGAGGAGACGGAGCAGAGAGGCGGCGGTGGTGACAAAATAGCCTCTTCCCCCCCCCCCCCCTCCCCGTCCATCTGAATGCTGTGCGGCGGCCGTGACAGGTATGGTCAGCGGTCGCCGCACAGTTTTAAAGTCTTTTAGTATTCTGTGGCGCCCTCCAGGCGCCCTCCAGAGCCCGGCGCCCTAGGCAAGTGCCTAACCTTGCCTAATGGGAGCGCCAGGCCTGACTATAACAGAAGATTGGCCTAGAAGCTACGTTTTGCTGTACTGGGTTTTGGGAGCTGTGTACAACTGTATCCAGACGTTCTGTGGCAACGGTGTTGGATTTGATCTTGACTAGTGACATCATTAGGAAACATGATCGTACTATTTTAGATGTGGAATATTTAGGAGCAGTGTTGTGCTCATGGTAATCCATGGAACTGTTTTGTTTAGTTTGTACTCTTGAGGAAAAAATGAAACAAATGTTTTTTAAAAATGTAAAGTATTATCATACCAAAATAATACAAGACACCAATAGTGCAGCAATGAAACAGTCTTTGAACCCATGCTGATAAAGTCGTTAGCATGTGCGCAGGTTAACATGCATGTATTAGTCATGTATATTTCATGATCATAATCACTTTCTTGCTCACTTCGCTTGTGAAAGTGCATTTTTATTTCTAATGGTATGCTGTCCTTTCACTGTTTGTTTAAACTTTTTATTGCTAGTGTTTGTTGGGGGAGCTTATTCAGGGCTTGATTGAAGAACACTGATCACATGTGTTTGGTAACCTTATATATTCATTGTCGAATGGCTGCAATCCAAATGATGGCTGCATAGCTAGTGTGTATAGTTACAAGTGTAAACAATTTAAAAAGCATAATTTGGAGTTATACCAGAGTTAAACAGAAGAACATTCTGCCTATTATCACAGCTACACCAGGACAACAGTCAGTATTCACCTGAAACTTCATATTCTACTCCTGATATTTCCATCTCTCCCTGGCTACAAGCTTCGCACCACAAGAAGACTGTTTAATCAGCCTGCTGTACTACTTGCTCAGCCACTCCCTACCCATACTACAGCTATTTCAGTCCCCTATCTCATCATTGTACTTTCAATTCTACTCAAGGCTTTGTCTGCCATCACAAGTGTGCAAATGTGTGCAACAAAGACTTTTGCATTTTTATCTACAGTAGAAATGGCAGATCTGTTGCTGGCTATAGCAGTGTGCTGGGGGAAAAAAATGTTGTGTGTATGTTCCTTGCAGGATAACCCCACCCTTTCAAGCACCTGTTATGGCCTATAAATTGATTTGAGCAGCTTCCACTTTTGTATTTGTCTGAGAGGCATGTTGGTGTCAGTAGCTGAGAGGGGGTACTGGCACTGAATTGCTGTTTGGAGGCTTCTGGGGTACCTCTTTGGTAAGTTGGCTCTCAATTTAAAAACACATATGTATGGCCCAAATATATGGGACTCTCATTGTTTAGAGTAGGACCATCCTATTAGCAAAAGCGCCTTGGCGTGGAAGGATGGCTTAAACATACATTTGCAAATGTGTGCAACAAAGACTTTGGCATTTTTATCTACAATAGAAATGGCAGATCTGTTGCTGGCTATAGCAGTGTGCTGGGGAAAAAAATGTTGTGTGTATGTTCCTTGCAGGATAACCCCACCCTTTCAGCACCTGTTATGGCCTATAAATTGATTTGAGCAGCTTCCACTTTTGTATTTGCCATCACAAGTAGTAAGGAAATTAAACTGATTTTGAACCACTCTCCTCTTTCATGACTCTGCAAAAACTCAGCTACTCCATCACCTGCTCTATATTATACCGCTTTCATACTGCCGCCCCGGCAATATCCCGGGTTTTTCAAGCCGGGTTTTTGCCGGGGCTCGGAGCGTCCCAGCTCAGAAACACCATTCATACTGCACATCGGACCCGGGAATTTCCCGGGTTGACCCCATTCATACTGCACAAGTCTGTGCCCTGGCAATTTGTGGGAGTCATCACCAGAGCAGTTTTCATTGGCTGAAAAATGGTGATGTCATTGAAAGGTGACGGGCTCCCACCGATGACATCATCCTCCAGAGACAGGCAGACAGCCAATCAGCTTGTTTTCTGTGCAACCCGGGTTGAAAAACCCGGGTTGCACCATTCATAGTGCAGGCAACCCAGGTCCGACCCGGGAATTACCCCTCGATAAATCCCGGGTTGAAGACCCAGGTTTTTAGACCCGGGATTTTTGACTTGTACCATTCATACTGCACCAAGACCCGGGTCGTTTGAGCTCGCCCCGGCAAAAACCCGGGATTTTGGTGCAGTATGAATGGGGTATTACTCTACATTCAATACTTCCACCCACATCATTACTCCATGCTGTCCAGACATCCAGGAATAAACTACATCTACTGCAGCCTCACTCTGCACTACTTCTCTGATTACACAGGACATTGCAATTAGGTAATTCTTTTAATTCCCTAATTTTTTGCTATTTTACTCATAAATCTCAATGCTTGCCAAAATATTTTTCTCTCTCTTTTTATGGCATTATCTTTAGGACTATATCATCCCTCACCCATCCCGCAGCACACACCTCTGTCCACATTGTCCCTTCATTACTTCACTTAAGTTTTCTGGACAAAACCATATTGCAATGCAAGGGGTGTAAATTAGTTTATTATTTTGCACATAAGTTAATTACTGGCTGTTTTTTTTTCATGTAGCACAAAAATACTTGATAGCTTATTTGTACACTGAAATCTAAAGTTGATATTCGTGCGCAACATGAAAAAACAGCCAGTATTTAAGTTATGTGCAAAATAATAAACCAATTTGTAACCCTTGCATTGCAACATGGTTTTGTCTTACTCAAATTCTTGCCTAAGTTCCTTAATGAATCAGGCCCAATGTGGGTTTGTTTTAAAACGCATGGAATTCGGGTATACGTACACCCGAAATCAACAAGGATGAATGAAGGCTGATGAATATGGGTGTAGGTCTGCTCAGCCCTGCAGGACACTGCAAGATATGTCTAATACCTATGTGAAATATAAATTCTCAAAAAAACGTTGAGAAAACAAAAATGTAATTAATGTCACCTGTAAATAGTATATGCATTAATGACAAAACATTATTGTTTTTTTTCTTTCCATGAAATACATTTATTATGATGTTCTGAATGTCTACTGTACATAAAATACATTTTTACAGTTGCTACTGATTGAAAACACATGTTATAGCATGCAAACACACGTTATAGCATGCATAATCAGCTGTCATCACTAGTAATTGGCACTTAGACTGGCCCTGTAGCTGGAGCAAGAGATATGGCTAAAACACAAGTACCTGAGAGATGACAAATAAAAAATGACACCCACATATGCTGTATGTGACAATGAATCCTTTCTTGAGATGAGCGGAATTTTCAAAACTGTTCCGTAGCAGATTCACCTCATTCCTTTGGCGGGATGGAATGTCACATGGTTTCCCTGCAGTATATGCCCTTCGGAGCCTGACGGGCATCTGGCCCCCAGGCCGGTTCCACCTTGGGCTGGGTCAGTGGGCTACCTGCAATTTTTTCCTTTAAAATATTCCTAATAGGCTGTTGAGTTGAGTCACCTCCGTCCCCTGGCACACACACATACTCCCCTGACTAAAATATGCCAGCCTCTATTTTATGATAATTTTTTTTTTTGTATCCGTTTCTCTGATAGTCTTTTAGGCTACATGCCCAATGGTGGTAAAATTCTCCATTTAACATGTTGTTTTCAATGTAAGTTAAATGCATGTAAAAGGATATGAAAATATAAATCATTGCACCAAATGAGACCGTACCAATCTAGGTTCTCTGTGCATACGCTGCGTTATTGTTATATGGCATCATTCCATTTTAGTGTTGGAACTATATATTAATTTCTAAACACATATCTAAATACATATCAAATGTGAACATAAACAAATGCTTTTTTTCTACTTGCCCGTGGCCACAAATCCTTGCTGTAACGAGTGCAGTTGTGCTCAAGGGTAAGTCATATTTTTGTCTGCTTTCTTTCCTCTCAGAAGAGCATATTATTATTATTATTATTATTATTATTAAAATTGGTACATGAATAGTTAGGCTAGTTACACACTGGAGCATTTTCGGCCAATAATCGGGTAAATCGGCCGACATACGACCATTCGGTCGGAAGTCGGGTTAGTGTGTATAGTGACACGATGGTCGAAAGTCGTTCCAAAGTGTCGATTGTCGGTTCATTTGGTTGGTCGTACTGTTTAATATCTTTCGACCAATCACCGACTGATCATGTAGTGTGTATGCATGTCTCCATAGCGTTCACAGAGTCGTCCTCTTTTCAGCCGATGCTAGCGATGAATGTCCCGGTGAGTAAATGTAGAGAGTGCTGTAGAAGGAATAATTAATTTGTTCGCTCTGAGACAGAATGTTTCGTTTCAGAGTCACAGAAGCTAACGAAATTGGTTAGGACATGTGGATAGTTATAACAAGGCGGTTTTAATCAGTGTGACAATGTGACAATAATGAATGAATGAATGAATATTGTGCTGTCATTCTCTGAAGACTAGACGACCAGATGAAAGACCAGATGAAGGACCAGATGAAGAGGACAGATCTGAAGATAAATCGTGTCAGTGTGTACGGATGAATCGTCAGACTGATCGGACCTTCAGTCGTAGGTACAATCGTTTGAGATAACGAATTGTTCGGAAAATTCTTCAGTGTGTACCTAGCCTTAGGGCTAGATTTACTAAGCTGCGGGTTTGAAAAAGTGGGGATGTTGCCTGTAGCAACCAATCAGATTCTAGCTGTCATTTTGTAGAAGATACTAAATAAATGAAAGCTAGAATCTGATTGGTTGCTATAGGCAACATCCCCACTTTTTCAAACCCGCAGCTTAGTAAATCTAGCCCTTAGTCTCTTTCATTTTCAAATAATTTTTTTTGTCTGCATATCACTTAAAATCCCCCTTTTGTGACAATTAAAAATCATAGCCGATTGTAGATGATGACATTTGTGGGTCTGCTAAGCACAATCCATTCTTTCTTCAAACTCCCTGAGAAAAGTCAGTATATCACTTGTACTGCGGAGGGAGAGAGAGTCTGAGATTTGCAGGTTGACCTCACTGCTGCGTAAGGAGGAAGCTCCGCTGCTGTAACTCAGCTCATGAAGTATTTGCATCGACACCGGTGTGATCTAAAGGCAACAAAAGGCATAATGTACTAACATTACAAACAAATATTCTGAATGTTTAGCAAAAGTGAAAATAATAACAAAACATATTTTTACTAAACAAGCTATATTTATAAATTTGTTTCATATAGACATGCGTTTGACACCAAAATCTTTCCGCACTAGTGTGACGGGAATCACACGTCATTCTCTGTGGTGTTAACATTCAGATGTTAGGATTGGTTACGTTAGTTTGGTACCTTCCACTACACCTTACACTCGCTGGTGGTGATGGCTTATGGTGAACCAGACGCCTATGCTGCCGATCAGAGGAGGACGCATCTCGAAAAATACGATAGTTTTCCATTGGTGGTTTTTTTTTTTAAAGCATATTTTACTCCTATTTTGCAGCCAATTCTACATCAGCACTGCTGTCTCTCATAAGATCAGCACAAAAGAAAATGAATATGTTTCAATGAATATAAATATACTTTCCACAAAAGCATATGTTCCCCTGTGAGCATTCTGATGATATGATTGGCTACAGCTTGTTCTATCCCCGCCTACTTCATAATTGGGAACATATTGCTGAGCAGAAGATGACGATAGATAACTTAAAGGTAATCAGAACCTATATGTATAATAAAAAGGCTTTGTGCTAAGGAAAAACAATGGTACTTTGGAGTACAGGTATCTTAGATGAAGCCTGGGGGGGGGGGGGGGTCATCGCTGTATGTTTGCTTTGTACTTGTGACAAGTTTACCTATATCACAACTGTATGTTTATTTATTTCACAGGTGGACTCACTTTCACCATGATCAATTTCTTCTTCCACGATCGCATATCCGGCCATAATTCTCCCAAACAAACATAGATGGAATACTGTGGCGATTCGGTTCTCTTTTGTTCTGTGAATTCAATCAGTTCTGAAGGGAAGAAGGATGGATAATGAGAGAAGATATGCCATATTTACCTGTTACATGTACAAATATATGCCATTAAACATATCCAGCGATCAATTTAGATCCCGGAGAACTAGGCAAGCACCTTTACATACATAGAGGACGGCAGCTACTAGGGTTATTCATGTCTATCTGACACATTTTATTTAGAAATCCCTTGGTATCCATGTGGCTCCACCCAGTCTCACAATAACTCTGCCCATTCCGACAAGCTCTCAGCCTTTATGATCACAAAATCTTTTATTTGGAGTTGCGTCCAATCTAAGGTAGACAAAATTCAGCAAACTGCAGACTTAAGATTCGTAATTATTCTGCCTCAAATTTATATGCAAATGTTTCAGGAACCTGCCAGAACAATTTCTGTTTTTCTATGGCGGCCTAAAAGTGCAGTGGGGAGGGGCCATCCTACTAGAACGCTCCTCCGGGCAGCAGGAACCAGCCAACCAATAAGAAGCTCTTAGTGATGTCTTACGACCTACTGCAGAGGTTTCCCAATAGGAATGAGTGCCTCATGCCTCAGTGAGGTTGCAGATTCCTAGTGAATTGATAGGCTACTTTTGAAAACAAAATGGCTGCCTTCACTGTGTTATAAGTAGACTTTAAAGATCACAGGTCAAAATTTTGGGTGCTTTGCAGTGTTTTCCTATACCTTCCGAGTTTGCAAGAACTCACCCACATTAGAACCTCATGTGTACCTTTGCCTATTCTCCCGGCGTGGACAACTTAGGTGAATTGAAATCCAAACGGCAAAGTAGCAGAGTGGTTAGCAGTGCTGTGTCATAGAGCTGGGATTAGTAGTTAGTTTCCTGCCTTATCTGTGTGGAGTTTGTAGGTTCTCCCCGTGTTTGCGTGGTCTACCTCTGTGTCTCTGGTTTCCTCCCACACTCAGGAGACATACATAGTAGGTTAATTGGCTGCTGACTAATATGGATCCTAGTGTATGTGTCTGTATTAGGGAATTTAGACTGTAAGCTCCAATGGGACAGGGACTGATGTCAATGATAAATATTCTCTGAACAACACTGTATAACATGGTGGTGCTATAGAAATAAGCGATAATAATAATTCAATTAATTTTGTACAACAGTGCTAATTGGACAGAGCCACGGGTTTGTTAATATAGAACACTTACATACATGATTCGACGAGCCCCCCCTGAGGCTACACAGCTCAGTATTGCCGTTATATGCTACCAGAGCACCATGCTTCAGAGGCAACGGTGCTGCCAATGCTGAAATGCTGAAATGACTGAAACAGGCAGGCTATAGTAGCAGAACGCAGAGCAGCGATGGCAGATTGAAGGATTTGTGGGATCCGCCTGATCAGGAACGGATCAGGAATCAGATCCGGCCTAAACTCCACTTAAAACTTAGTTTTGGGTAGCGTTCTTTTGGGTAAAAAAAACTTAAAAGCTAAGACGTTAAAACAAATAAATAGATGGGAAAGGATTCTTGCCTATACCTTTGACAAACTGCTGAAAGTTATACAGGACACAATAGTCCGTTTTGTCTACTGGATTGGGTTCGTAAGTGGTCGGCGTGTCCGTCATGCTCCAAAAGCTTCTGCATTTGCCCAGCCTCTTCGCACAGATGGCCCCGTGTCGCACCTCCACCAGGGTCCCTTGTTCCAAGCTCTGCAGCAGCTTGTTGATTTCGGCAGCCACTTTCTGGTCAGGGATGATATTTGCAGGCGGCAGCGAGACAAACTCTAGGTAACTGTCTGGATCGGCCTGCCTTCTTGACGTGATGTGGAAACCAATTGGGTTTTTCACCAAGGTGTTCTTTACTAGGGTTCCGCGGTAATAAATGTTGACTTCAAACTGCGTTTCTGCAATGATCAAAAGAAAAAAGAGTGAAAAGATAATATGTGCTTACATCCTGCTAAAATTTATTCAAGAATTTTTAATTTTTACTGGCTTATTTCTGCGTTCCAGAAACCTGTATTTACCCACTATCCAGTCTGTCTCTGAGATGTTGGCTATAGCAACCAATCAGATTCTAGCTTTCATTTTGTAGAATGTACTAAATAAATGATAACTAGAATCTGATTGGTTGCTATAGGCAACATCTCCACTTTTTCAAACCTCGCAGCTTGATAAATTTACCCCTCTGACTGTTTGAGAGAATGCTGGATTCTCGGTAAGGATTCATTCCCATACCTTGGGGATTCCAGGATGCCATTAAAAACCCCCAAAAAAGAAAACTATAAAAACACACATGCATAATGCAATAAACATATGCAGTAAATAAAATCGAGGGACGCATGAGCCCGATACAATCGTCATGGCCCTTATTCAATAATACCATGAAAGCAGCAGTGATGTGCTACCACTGGAATATGCTTTTGCCTAAAGATTTAACAAACTGCTAGTACAGATGTAACTACACAGCTAAGTAGATTTAATAAGTAGAAGGTTTAACTTACCAAATGTGTTGTTAGGGAACATTCGTTCCATTAGGGTTTGTTGTTCCAGAGACGGAGAGGCTTCAGCTTGTCCTTCAGGGATAAGAAACATACACTAATTAAACTAATGGAATGTTAACGGTAAATTTACTGTTACATAAAGTCTACAAATACCTAGCATACAAAGCTGCCCTACAGTCAGGGACAATCGAGGATGATGCTACAAAAACTAATAAAATTATATAGCACAACATTGAGTAATAGTAATACCACACTATAAACACTTAACCCAATAACTGGTTGTGTAGTTATTCTCCGGCTGTTGGGTCAAGAACATTGATATGTTCATCAAGAGGTCCTTGGGTTCAAACAAGAGTTCAATAAAGCTTTTCAGGTTGTACCGTACAGGTTTTTGTAACGAGCAGGTGTTTGCCAGAACCAGCGCACGCTCATCAGGCAGTGTGGAATTCTAATGAGTCTCCACCACTAAAAAGATGGAATTTGTACTACGTGACATGCCTTATGTAAGAGCTACAAGTAACATTCACAAACATATAGGAACTCTCGTTGGTTAGAGTTAAGACCACCCGATTAGCAGCAGCGCCTTGACGGGGCGGGGGGCTTATCATAAATGTGCAAATGCGTGTAAAAGAATTCTGCATTTTTATTTACAAGTAGGATAACAGCTATTTAACTGGTTATAGCAATGTGCTGGGGGGATTTTCTCTGTAGTTTCTCCTTTCAGGATAACCCCGCCCTTCCAAGCAGCTGCTGTGATCCTATAAATTGATTGAGAAACTTCCACTTCTATATTATTGTTTGAGAGGCATGTTGGTATCAGTAGCTGATGGGGGGTACCATTTGGAGGCTTCTGGGGTATCTCTTTGGTAAGTTAGCTCTCAATTTAAAAACACATATGTATGGCCCAAATATATGGGACTCTCACTGTTTAGAGTTAGGACCACCCTATTAGCAAAAGCGCCTTGGAGTGGCGGGTGGCTTTAACATACATTTGCAAATGTGTGCAACTAAGACTTTTGCATTTTTATC
Source organism: Mixophyes fleayi (assembly GCF_038048845.1). Lineage (NCBI taxonomy): Eukaryota > Metazoa > Chordata > Amphibia > Anura > Limnodynastidae > Mixophyes > Mixophyes fleayi. Next base: position 21,063,015 of record NC_134412.1, read on the forward strand.
TACAGTAGAAATGGCAGCTCCTTTGCTGGCTGTAGCAGTGTGCTGGGGGAATTTTTTGTGTGTTTGTTCCTTTTAGGATAGCCCCACCCTTTCAAGCACCTGCTATGAGCCTATAAATTGATTGAGCAACTTCCACTTCTGTATTTGTATAGCTGCTTTTTTCATTATGGAACAGCTTGTATTTCAGGTTTAGACGACTTTTATGTGTTGAATTTTTCACTATTTTGCCTTGAGACATAGCTAGATTTAATGGAAGCTCAAACCATGTTACCGGGAAAGGGCAGTAGACATTTTTCTTGCCTTCAAATCTCAGCTGAGTGATCTCTAAAATTTGCTTTGCTATAATGACAAAAATCTAATAATGTAACAAAGGAGGAACATGCATATATAAATATTTTAGCATTTTTTGTATACAGTAGGTTTTAACAGATTTTCTTTGTGGTACATTTGTAACCGTTCTATAAACATTTCCGTATCTGCAATATTTTGATTTTAAGACTACTGTACTTACCGGGCTGCTCTTCTGGACAGGGTGAGGGTTGAGTGAGGCAGTCTGGGCTAGTCTCTTCCACGAACACATCCGGAGATAAGATGGTACTATACCAGTCCTGAAACGGTGCACCCGAGGGGCTTTGCAAGTCTTCCGGAGCAAGGTACAAATCTACAAAACAAGAGCAAAATAATAGTTATCAATATTATAGGAATTCTACACTAGTCACAGGCACCATGAACTGTTTTAACGTCAGTTTTTGTTGTAGCATAGTGTCCCCAGACCAATGGTGGTCCCAATACCAATTTTGCAGGGGCATACGCAGGATTTGTAGAGGGGGGTTTCCACACCACGCCACCAGTGGGCGTGACCAGCATGCACGGGGGCGTGGCTATAATTTTAGACAGTGCTTGGCTGCTCTCCAACTCTTCCTATCCCCACAATATACATGGGCAATGCTGCATGCACTACTGTTAGGTGCACCCAGCTCTCCCTTTTCAAGCAGAGCTGTGTGAAGCGGGGGCAGGGTCCAGCCACCTCAGTTATATAGTGCCCCAGGCATGGAGGGGGGTTTTCCAAGCACTAGGAATCCCCCCTCGGTTTGCCTATGTTTTGGCGGCAAATTTGGACAATTTAGACCAAATTGGTCCAAAATTGTTGCACGTCTGGGGATCCACCAACCAACTACAGATAACGAAGACGACTAAACTCTGTTTGGATTTCAATCCTTCTCAGCCCAAAATGCAATTGGCCATTGACCACTATTTAAATGTGTGTGAGTGATCACAACCAACCACACTAATGGAACCCCAGTGAGTCCAGCCATTTGGCATGATCAACAAATTGCTAATTCCACCGGTATAGTCCCCACTTAATGTGTGTGTATGTTTTATAGGCAAGTACTGCGTTACACACCAATGCGCTTTCCACATTCTTATCTCATCTTGCACATCAGTAACTGTATGATAAAAACCAGCAGCGATTATATTCATCTACCATCTTTGTTCATTAAAGCAGAAATATAAAAATATGACTTTTAATATTATTATATATAGACAAGATATTTCTTTATAAAAACAAACATATCTACTGCACGCTTCCATATTTCTGTGAGTCTATCCCACATCCCCAGTCACTGATTTATAACAATAAATAAACAGCAGTGTTAGCAGCACCGCATGCCATCGTAGACTTACTGCGCTACCTCCTGTGTCAGCTGACATATCACACCTTTTTTAAAAGAGTCAATTCCAGGCTATTTCCACTGTAATAGAATTGGTTCTGTTCTTAGTATATAAATCACAGTCCTGCCGACCAGGAGACAGATCATTATAATGGCCGGAAGTGAGCAATGCGGATATGTTCAAACTGATATAATATAAGCAATTAGCCAATCAGAAGCGACTAGCTAGGGCTGGCGACTGTCATCATCATCAGCGTATATTTGCAACAGAATATACGGAATATAGCGGCTAGCTGGTCTGTATATACGGGCACGCTGGTCTGTATACTGCGGGTGCACTGGTCTGTATATTGCGGGTGCGTGGTCTGTATATGTGGGTGCGTGGTCTGTATATGCGGGTGCGCTGGTTTGTATATGCGGGTACGTTGGTCTGTATATTGTGGGTGCGCTGGTCTGTATATTGCGGGTGCGCTGGTCTGTATATTGCGGGTGCGCTGATCTGTATATTGCGGGTGCGTGGTCTGTATATGTGGGTGCGTGGTCTGTATATGTGGGTGCGTGGTCTGTATATGTGGGTGCGTGGTCTGTATATGCGGGTGCGCTGGTCTGTATATGCGGGTGCGTGGTCTGTATATTGCGGGTGCGCTGGTCTGTATATTGCGGGTGCGCTGATCTGTATATTGCGGGTGCGTGGTCTGTATATTCGGATGCGCTGGTCTGTATATGCGGGTGCGTGGTCTGTATATGCGGGTGCGCTGGTTTGTATATGCGGGTATGTTGGTCTGCATATTGTGGGTGCGCTGGTCTGTATATGCGGGTGCGTGGTCTGTATATGCGGGTGCGCTGGTTTGTATATGCGGGTATGTTGGTCTGCATATTGTGGATGCGCTGGTCTGTATATGTGGGTGCGTGGTCTGTATATGTGGATGCGCTGGTCTGTATATATGGGTGCGCTGTTCTGTATATGTGGGTGCGCTGGTCTGTATATGTGGGTGTGCTGGTCTGTATATGCGGATGCGCTGGTCTGTATATGCGGGTGCGCTGGTCTGTATATGCGGGTGCGCTGGTCTGTATATTGTGGGTGCGCTGGTCTGTATATTGTGGGTGCGCTGGTCTGTATATGCGGGTGCGCTGGTCTGTATATTGTGGGTGCGCTGGTCTGTATATTGTGGGTGCGCTGGTCTGTATATTGCGGGTGCGCTGGTCTGTATATTGCGGGTGCGCTGGTCTGTATATTGTGGGTGCGCTGGTCTGTATATGTGGGTGCGTGGTCTGTATATGTGGGTACACTGATCTGTATATTGTGGGTGCGCTGGTCTGTATATTGCGGGTGCGCTGGTTTGAATAAGTGGGTGCGCTGGTCTGTATATGTGGGTGCGCTGGTCTGAATAAGTAGGTGCGCTGGTCTGTATATATATGTGGACATGCTGGTCTGTATATTGTGGATGCGCTGGTCTGAATAAGTGGGTGCGCTGGTCTGTATATGCGGGTGTGCTGGTCTGAATAAGTGGGTGCGCTGATCTGTATATGCGTGTGCGCTGGTCTGAATAAGTGGGTGCGCTGGTCTGTATATTGCGGGTGCGCTGGTCTATATATTGCGGGTGCGCTGGTCTGTATATTGTGGGTGCGCTGGTCCGTATATTGCGGGTTCATTGGTCTGTATATTGCGGGTGCACTGGTCTGTATATGTGGGTGCGTGGTCTGTATATGTAGGTGCACTGATCTGTATATTGTGGGTGCGCTGGTCTGTATATTGTGGGTGCGCTGATCTGTATATGTGGGTGCGCTAATCTGAATAAGTGGGTGCGCTGGTCTGAATAAATGGGTGCACTGGTCTGTATATATATATGTGGACATGCTGGTCTGTATATTGTGGATGCGCTGGTCTGTATATTGTGGATGTGCTCGTCTGTATATTGCGGGTGTGCTGGTCTGAATTAGTGGGTGCGCTGGTCTGTATATGTGGGTGTGCTGGTCTGAATAAGTAGGTGCGCTGGTCTGTATATATATGTGGACATGCTGGTCTGTATATTGTGGATGTGCTGGTCTGTATATTGTGGATGCGCTGGTCTGTATATTGTGAATGCGTTGGTCTGTATATGTGGGTGCGCTGGTCTGTATATTGTGGATGCGTTGGTCTGTATATTGTGGATGCGCTGGTCTGAATAAGTAGGTGCGCTGGTCTGTATATATATGTGGACATGCTGGTCTGTATATTGTGGATGCGCTGGTCTGTATATTGTGGATGCGCTGGTCTGTATATTGTGGATGCGCTGGTCTGAATAAGTAGGTGCGCTGGTCTGTATATATATGTGGACATGCTGGTCTGTATATTGTGGATGCGCTGGTCTGTATATTGTGGATGCGCTGGTCTGTATATTGTGGATGCGCTGGTCTGTATATTGTGGGTGCGCTGGTCTATATATTGCGGGTGCGCTGGTCTGTATATGCGGGTGCGCTGGTCTGTATATGCGGGTGCGCTGGTCTGTATATGCGGGTGCTCTGATCTGTATATGCGGGTGCGCTGGTCTGTATATTGCGAGTGTGCTGGTCTGTATATATATGTGGACATGTTGATCTGCATTTCTGTGAACACGCCCTTACTGTACACGCATGTGTGTGGCTTTTCGTGGGCACGAGCAGCACAAATTTGCGTATTTTACGTTATGCAAACAGGCCGACGTCGGCATCAGGCCCTAAATGTCGTTACCTTCATCATTATGTGAAATCTGCATCTGTGTCATCTCCTGGGAAAGGTTTCTGTCCTGTAAAACACACAAACCTCAAAGTCAACTTTATTGACAGAGCAGAGTAACTGTATTATTGGTATTATAATCACTGGAATAATAATTGCCAACAGTTCTGGTATGTTGTGGGAGTTATAACAGCACGGCCATCTTGTGTCTTGTCCATCCTGTGTAAAACTAAGACAGGGCGGCCCTCTTGTGACTTGAGAAAGTATAGAAGATTTGGGGATCCGCATATTTTTGCAATCTGTAAACGAGCCTCAAAGGGCGGGGGGGGGGATTTAATAACAGGGGACACTAGTGCTCTAAGAAGAAGCAACCACTTAACAGATAATTCCACTAAAATTAAAATTGTGTTTTTTTGGGTGGGGGAGTAAAGATAATTAAAATCAAACGAAAATTTACCTCCGCTTCCTGATTGCTGTAACAGTCCAGGCAGTAGACTCTCTCTTCTGCCCGGGGGATTGTCTTTTTCAATTTCCTAAAAGTCCTCCCCCCTTGTGAGTTTCCCATTGGAATGAATTATTAAATTACTTGTTTTGAAAGGAGTTCTCCTTTAGCAATTGCATGATGATGCTAGGATAGAGTTCTAGGGGATCTGTAAAGTGGTCTTTTTAAGTTCGTTTAAATACATTTTTATTGATCACTTACCAAAAGTTAAAAAAATGCCTATTGTAGCCAATATAACCAATGTTTCTGAAATACCCATTGTGTCACCGTTTACACTGGAGGCTACCTGGGTCAGACTCGGGAATAACCCTCCTAAACACCCGGGTCTGCACAGTGCAGAGACTTCAGACCCAGGTGAATGCACAGTGCAGAGACTGCAGACCCAGGTGAATGCACAGTGCAGAGACTGCAGACCCAGGTGAATGCACAGTGCAGACCCAGGTGAATGCACAGTGCAGAGACTTCAGACCCAGGTGAATGCACAGTGCAGAGACTTCAGACCCAGGTGAATGCACAGTGCAGAGACTGCAGACCCAGGTGAATGCACAGTGCAGAGACTGCAGACCCAGGTGAATGCACAGTGCAGACCCAGGTGAATGCACAGTGCAGAGACTTCAGACCCAGGTGAATGCACAGTGCAGAGACTGCAGACCCAGGTGAATGCACAGTGCAGAGACTTCAGACCCAGGTGAATGCACAGTGCAGAGACTGCAGACCCAGGTGAATGCACAGTGCAGACCCAGGTGAATGCACAGTGCAGAGACTGCAGACCCAGGTGAATGCACAGTGAATGAACAGAAGAGAGATCTAAATCAAATCAATATTTGTTGTGACCACCCTTTGCCTTCGAAGCAAAATCACACTTGTATGATTAAGCAATCATACCGAACACATGATAATGATCATCATTTTTATGTGTAGGTTGAAACACAGTCATTAACTGAATCAGAAACAGTTGTGTAGGAGGCTTAGTACTGGGTGAGGAACAGTCAAACTCTGCTGCATAAGTCAGGTTGTGGAAGACAGTGTCATGTCACAGGTCATACACCATGGCAAGACTGAGCACAGCAACAAGACACAAGGTAGTTTATACTGCAACTACGTATATATATAATATATTATATAAAATTCATCTCATTATATTGACTCTTTACAGTTCACACATTCACTGCCTATAATCAGTACAGTTTATTACCCAGGAAATTAAATAATAATAATAGAAATATGATAATAATAATAGTAATAATAATGATGGATTGTGTAAATCAACTAACCACAAAGATTTGGCTTCTCGGGCTGTTCAAGCTGGTTCTATCAGACGAAGGACTGACACTATCGCTCATGTCCTCAGAAGCTACATCACCTGTAGAATAAATCTCATTAAACAGACCTTTATATTGAAACATTACTTATGGTTTGCACGTATATGGTTGCATAATAAAACAAAGATATTTTTATTTATAATATGTATTACAGACATGTTCACAGGGTGATTGCTTGGTAAAGACGATGCAATTTCGAAACCTGTGGTTCATATAACCACAAGATACACCGGACCAATGCAAGGGTTGTTAAACTCAATTATAGCTAACAAACGTTCTCGTGTAAAAAGGATGAAACACAGTAGGACAAAGCAGCAGAAGAATTTTCTTAATCACATAAAAGAGTTCTTGACATTTACACGCCTTGAGGGGGTGTTTTGGATATATTATTTGTGCAAATCAAGGACTACTTGGTAAACGTTTGGCATCATAAAATATGTAAAATAGAGCTTCATAAAATCCTGCGGAATATCGATGCCGACTACCCCGGCAAGACTTACCCCGACCTGAGGATTCCAAAGGGGCTGCTTCCCGACCTTGACCGATGATGACTCCTCTTCACACCGACTTCAGCCAATGACGATGAAGAAGGCGGCTGCACTTGATGACGTCATTGAGCATGCCGACGGGATTATTGCTGTTGTTAAGGGGGTAATGTAAGTATGCATCCATGTACAATGTAGAAGCCTTTGTAAACTACATTGTACATGGGTGCATACTTACATTACCCCCTTAACAACAGCGATAATCCCGTCGGCATGCTCAATGACGTCATCAACTGCAGCCGCCTTCATCGTCATTGGCTGAAGTCGGGGATAAGAGGTGTCAAGGTGGGGAAGCAGCCCCTTCGGAATCCTCAGGTCGGGGTAAGTCTTGTCGGGCTTCTCGGCATCGATATGCCGTACCCCACCCACGGCGAGCTGGTGGTCTTTCAGACTTTATGGGGCGGATTCAACAAAGATTGAAGTCTCACAGACACTTAGCGCAAAAAGTGATACTGCATCGTACCAGCAATTCTATTGTGAGCGCGAACAAGCAAAGATTTTAACATCCCGTGGAGGAACCTTGCGTGAAGTTTCTACAAGACTTCGCTCCTAATTGAACCTGCCCCTTTTTGTCCATCTGGGTTACTGGTGACTCTGTTGCTGGGCCGGGACCTCTTTCCAGTTCAGATCTTTTAAAATTATCTAAAACAGAAATACTAACGTACAGAAGAGTCTGGGAGACCTTTGGGTTTGGCGACTGCCGTTAGCTGGGGACTAAACCAAGTGCTGAATCACAGAGTACGAAAAAGGCATCCTTACCGCCAGCAGAAATACCTCCTCTGACGATCTCGTAGATTTTATGTGGGTTTTGTGAGTCAGAGCTGCTGTCTCTGATCACTTTGATCTCGTTTTTACGATTCAGAGCAGATCGGACATTTCTTTTCCACACCGCTGGACTAGGCTCATGTTTGGAGGGATCATAGCTTCCGCTGGCAATCGCCCAGGCCTGGGCGAAGAAAAGACAAAAGAACTCATCAAATCAGGACGCTAAAGTATTGTGCTTCGTTCTCCGATGACCAAACCAGCTCTCAGCCCGGCAGACTCATAGGAAACAAAGACAATCAGAACAGGAACTAGAACCACGTACATTCCGGGACTGGTGTTAGGGGTTGGGAAAGGACGCTTGAGAATTCAGGCCATCCATCGTATGCCTCCACGCCACTTACACAGCCGTTAAAGCTGGCTATTAATGAATGATTTCCTTTCTAAAATTAATTTTAGATGTCAATTCCATTACGGGAGGGCTGTCATTTTATTTTCTAGCACTATGATTGCCTCTTTAGCGGGATCCTAGATCTGCGATTCCCCTTCAGAAACTCACTGGTAAAGCATGGTGATAAAGTGAGCGACCCCCCCCCCTAAGTCAAGGTACGTAAATGCTCAAGCTGAGTTAGGTGACAAAGTTACTTCCTAAGAGTAAAATACTTTCCTCTACGGAGTCTTCTAAGCCATATCTGTGGCCGACAACAGGGATGTTTATCTTATCTACAGTGTTGTAAGGAAAGTAGCACTGTGTGATTATTGAGAACTGATTAGAACCTGGTGAGTATGTTTGTCAGTTCTATGGCATTTCTACGGCATAGTCCAGTGTCGGCTAACCTGTGACACTCCAGGTGTTTGTGAAACTACAAGTCCCAGCATGCTTTGCCAATATATAGCAGCTTATTACTGGAAAGTGATGCTGGGACTTGTAGTTTCACAACACCTGGAGTGTCACAGGTTAGCCAACACTGGCATAGCCATTCTCCTACAGCCAGCTATCTCCTTCGGCCACTTTTCTCCAGGACCGTTAAATCTACACTGTGGACATAAGCTGGCACCTCTGGTCAGGCACATACAAGCCTCTAGTGCTAACTGTGGTACAAATATCTACTATGATATATGACAGCGGTGAAGATACTTCTTACGGCGAGTTATGAACAGCTTACCTTGGGGAAGAAAAATAATTACCTCAAATATTTTCACATCATCCTCCGATCGGTCCTGCCTCAGGCCGTGCTTCCAAGGTATCCGGAACTGTGTCCGCTCTCTGTTGAGCCATATGAGACCTGGATACTCCTGGCTGTCGATTTGGTCGATGAGCCAAGGGATGATACGTGGCTTCTGAGAGGCCATCTTCACAGACAGCAAGATGCTTTCCTCTGCACTGACTGAGTGGTTGATCTACGGGTAACACCAGATAGCAGGGATGAAGAACACACTACCACCATGCAAACTAAGGTTACAATAACATTAATGCATGTGGTCTCAGCACATGTGGCCTGTCAGAAGATACATTCAATTACTATTGCATAGGACAGTGGTTCCCAAACTGTGCGCAGCAGCTCCTTGGGGTGCCTCGGCGGTCTACCAGGAGTGCCGTGGCCAGGGCCGGTGGTAAGCAACTAGGACTACTTGGTAATTATTTTGGAGACCGTAAGGGCGCCTTGAACTGAGAAAGTTTGGGATCCACTGGCATAGAAGAATACTGGCGCTATTTTCTAGCTAGAGAATATAATATATGGAGGAAATTAAGGTTCTCTAACTTATCGCTGCATTTTTTTGGTGTGGTTTTATGATGCCCAAGTGCTGAAAGTGAACTTATATGGTCTGCAAGAGCATCATATTTGCATTTAAACTTACTATATTTGCATACATAAGCAGACGCACAGGACAAAAAGGTGAAATTATGACCAGTGAGAATTTGTGCCGTTACACGCATTTTCAGGTCATCAATGGCTCGCTGTTTGTCTATCGCAACCTGAAAAATGTGAGTGTTTGATTACCCAGTGTCATGACTATATACTACTAATAGTGCCCTATGCACTTGTTGCAGATTACGGTTTTGTAGATGCTCAGTACAGTACAGTTACATAGGAAGAATTCAGTGTTTATTTTCCTAGCATCACAAGGCAGGTGAGTACCTTGCCTCCTGCGGAAATTTTGCAAAGAGAGCGGCAGTCCCCGGACCTTGATAGAATTTGAGATGACATTTTATTTGCATTTACAGAGTACAAGCTAATGTTCTCTGTTATCAGACATTTTCTGCAAAAGGTGGCAAAAGTCGCACAACAGGATTAAGATTTCTGGGGGCCCCAGGGTAGGTTACTTAGGGGTGCCACTGCCACTAAAACACCATTTATAAAATGCTATAGTGGGGTTATTATCTAGTGTGTCAATCAGCGTTGTGCTTGTTTCCCAAATTCCTACAGGCAGATGATATGAAGTGTCTTGAAAAGGAAAGTGAAGTAAATAAGTAATTAAGTAAGTTAATTTAATTAAAATGCAATCAATCCTCATTAAGCAGGACAAGTCTAGTGACCAATGTGTTACCACCCTGCTTAAAATAAAATACACATTCACAAATATCCTGAAACATCTGCCCATTAATGTAATAAAATGAATATTCACGAATATACTGAGTTTCAAATTCAGGTAGCTTATCGAAATATTTGATCATGAGTAACAGCTGTATGTACTTTTTTTGTAGGTCTTATCTGAGTTTATTTACAAAAACAACTTATTTTTGCGAATAAGTGTGTTAACGAGGTGATAGTATTGCTAATCACAGCCTATAGTTCTGATATCAGCATAGGTATTTAGCATAGGCCCGCCCCTTCTATACTCTGATTGGTGGGCCCGTCCCCTTCTGTCACTTTGATTGGAACAGACAGATGAGAAACAGACAGAGGATACGATCCGGCTGCTCTAATTGGGCTTGGTTTATTATGACACACAAAACAAATGTAATGTGTGTTTTTTTAAAAACGCACATAAATCGGTATATGCACATTTGTATTTAACAAGGAGCAGATGTAAAGATATGTCTATTGCCCAGTCTGCTCTAACAGACAAGACACTGCAGAATACGTCCTATAAAAGAAGGCACAGAAAAAAAATTAAATTAATGTCACCTGTTAATAATATAGGCATTAATGGCAAAACATTAAAAAATAAAATTAAGTTTATTTTTCCATTTTTTTCCATACATTTATTAGGATGTTATTAATGTCTACTGGACGTAAAATTAATTTTTACAGTTGCTTCTGATTGCAAACACATGTTCTAACGTGCATACACAGCCGTTATCACTACCAGTCGGCACTTACACCTGACCGGCTGCTGGTGCGAGGGATACGACAGAAAGACACGTACCTTTGAGATTTCCAGAGCTTAAATCGGACGCTGCTCTGTACGTTCAAGCTTGGCACGCACTTACTGCACAGTGACTACGTGCATACGTCCATTCCCCTCCCCGTTCCTCCCCTGAAATCCTAGGCTGTAGTAAGGGTCCTGTTGCCGCGTTCTATGGTGTATGGTTTGTTTCTGGGAGATTGTACACAAAATACAGCCTTTACATGTCTTACTGAATCAGGACCATTGTGTTTAAAACATACTTGCCAACTCTCCCTGAATGTCAGGGAGACTCCCTGAAATAGGGGTGATCTCCCTCCCTCCCTGAAGAGTCTGGCATTCTCCCTGATGCTGAGCCAGTACAAGACGTGGTTGGCTGCGCCATCTGTGGCATGATGACACAGTTCAGGAATTGTGTCCTATGTCCATGTATTGATGCCTATGGAGGTGGCCATTTTCATGGAGACCAAGATTTAATCAAAGACTGACAGGTAAGACAACATGACTTTAGTAATGGAGACAGAAATGTAAAAGACACTTCAGTCTCTAGAGATTCATTAGCTGCTTTTCTTTAACGCATAGTTGCCTACTCTCCCGGAATGTGCGGGAGACTCCCGCATTTCTGGGAGACCTCCCGGGAGAGCAAGGCAACCTCATGGTTCTCGACGCCGCAATAGATAAGTTGGGGGGCTTAATGATGCAAATATCGTGTCATCTTAGCCCCACCCCCAGCTGTAATTGTCCAAAATTGTGACAATCGTTTAGGGGGAGGGGGAAATAATGATTTGATTAGTCAAGCCCCGCCCCTGTTCGCCCACCTCTCCCTGAAGCCAACGAGGAAAAGTTGGCAAGTATGGTTTAAAACATAATGGGGCAGGGACTGATGCGAGTGAGTTCTCTGTACAGCGCTGCGGAATTAGTGGCGATGATAATCGGAGCAGCCTGGCAGGATCCTCTGCCTGCCTCTTGGCTGCCAAGCAGATGTATGTAGTGTGCTGCTAGAGGGGGGACGATTGCCCCGATTGCTCCCCTCTGGATCCACCATTGGTCCAAGTCTGACCTGCAGGCACTCTTGTGGGTGCTGGAGGGCAGGTGCAAAATACGCACTGGTGATTATGATAACATGACCGTAGTGCATATGCATTTCATGCAGACATGGTCACACCTTATAGTTCTTTTTTTTTTTGAGACGCAATTTACGTCTGCACTTTTTTACATGAATTGCATCCATTCCAACAAGCCCTCAGTGTTTAGGAGTGTGGGAACATGTGACACAATGCTTTGGTTTGGTGAAGGCAGCACACTATCTATAAGTAACCCATTTTGAAACATTTTATTGCAGGCAGTTATGACAAAACTCATTGGTAACCTGCAGCCCAGTCCTTTGTCCACTTCTCTATCTGTTCTTAATACAGCGCTTGACCTTCATGTACCCAGTGCAAATCTAACTGTAATACTGCCACCATGACTGAACGTAAATAATTATACATGGATTAAACACAAAAGAGACTACTGAAGCAGTACTGACTTCAGCCAACGCTGACTGTACATGGCTAATCGTTCATATATCTACATTATACATTTGAATGAAGGCTACACTCCCCCCTCCCCTTAGTAAATCCATTGAAAGCTGCTGGTATGCAAACGTTCTACAAACTGTCATTCAGGCTTTACAGAAAATGACTTACTTACTTTAATATTTGTAAACAAACAACTGGCATGTTCTTCTTGTACAGAATATATATTAATAACACAACACAATGTATCTTACCTGGAAGTCTCAGTAGAGTGTATATAGCAGGCTGTGTGTTCAGCTCTCAGAATTGGTTTCAGTTTCAATTACTGTGAAACTCCTTCCTCCTCCTTAGGCACTGCCCAGTGTGACTGCAAGTCTGCAATCCATAGGTTAAAGCAGAAAATTACTCATCTCACACAGTGGAATTCCCAATTTGATATCGTTTTTTTTTATGTTGTATTTATGAAAACAAGTCAAGACTAGTACAATGAAAGTAAGCAGATGCAATAACATGATGGGAGGTTTTCAGAAACAGAATTACAAACAAAATTCCAAAATAAGAAGATATGTAAATATTCTACATTATTGTGTGTCGATTTGCCTGCTGAATATGAGCATTTTTTGCTGAGCGTAGACCACTTATAGTGGAAATGAGTTTTTTTGTTTTCTTTGTTGTTTTCTATGCAATGTCTTTGAAACTTTAGATAAAAATATTTGATTAAAAAAAAAAGAAGATTTGGGAGATTCTATGGGGGGGGGGGGGGAGGGGGGATTCAATGGATCGCGTTACTGCTGATAGTAACGCGGCCTGCACTCTATTTCCGTTAATACGGTAATTTTAACCCGGGTTTCTGCCAGCGTTAAAGATTACTGTACTAATGGTAATAAATAATAATGCGCACTATTATCGTAGTAACGGTAATAGTGCACTTTCGGCAGTAACGCGGCCAATTGAATTCCCCCGCCTAAGAGGAATGGTAACTCTAGTCTGCTCAAAGTAATTCCAAATAGATATAATCAGTGGTGGAAGTGGCTTGTTTACGGTGGTATGCCACACCGCCCCTTCTCCTACTGCCTTAGGGGTATATTTACTAAGCTGTGGGTTTGAAAAAGTGGAGATGTTGCCTATAGCAACCAATCAGATTCTAGTTATCATTCATTTACTACATTCTACAAAATGACAGCTAGATTCTGATTGGTTGCTATAGGCAACATCTCCACTTTTTCAAACCCACAGTTTAGTAAATACACCCCTAGATTTTAAAACTATCAAATTCCATTCCCTTTTGTTTTTCCATGCCTCCACTGCTAAAATTCCACTTTAACAATGGATAGAATAATATCAAATTAAAATTTTCTGTATATTCCCACAGAAATCCCAACCCCACAGATTGTATCATCCACACATGTATTGCTAAGGCGTTGTCATGTTTTACATGCGGAATGACAGCTGTTTGCTATAGAATGACAGCTGCTTTTTAGGTTATGGCAATGCAAACAATTCAATAAGAATCTGCATGTGTTTATAACTCCCGTTTCTCCCAGATCCTTTAAACCCACACATTAAATCCTTGGCACATGCTGTCCCCCCGTACCTATAACCCACTACACAGGTGATGATGTGGGATGGCAGCTGTTTGCTATGGAATGACAAACATGCCCCCTCTGACTCCCAGCCCAGCCAACCCCTGCTTATAGTGACAATTGATTCAGGGTCAATAGGCTAATAAATGTGATCAATTCATTTTTATTGATCTTAAATCATATCCTCATCATCATTTATTTATATAGCGCCACTAATTCTGCAGCGCTGTACAGAGAACTCATTTACAACAGTCCCTGCCCCATAGGAGCTTACAGTCTAAATTCCCTAACATGCAGACACTCACACACACACACACACATAGAGACAGAGACAAGGGTAAACGAATAAAATAACATATAATATAAAGCAAATTTGTGTAATAGGTGTATAAAAAGGGACAGGGGGGTTGAAAGGGGAAAAGGGAGTGGAACAAATAAAAATAAAAAATTATACGTGAGATAAATAGATATACAATATGTCAGGATTCATAATTACGCACTCTAAAATATATATAAAAGTGCAAGTGAAGTGAAGGTGTGTTCAGAATGATAATGTGTACTGATGTAATTGGAATCTACTTACAGCGTAATAACCTATTTACAGAAATACTATACTTATAGTCCGTACACTTTTATCCAGCATTATAAACATTATTTCAGGCACAATTTTGCTGCCCAATGAAGGACAAAATAGATTTTTCTGCACACCAGGAAACAGAGTGACTTATCCGAGTTCATAAGGTGGCGATACTGGGGTGGGAAATGTTAGAAAGTCACTGAAGGATGTACTCAAAAATCAAGATACTATACTCATAATAGAGGCCATAGAGAAGTAAGTACAGACAAGAAGTCATTTGTCAAACTAGGGACCGTCCCTTCAGCAGATAGCAGATGAGTATGGTGATATCAATGGCTACTCCATACCCATTTATTGTATTGAATTCCATTCTGTGTTCCATTGTTATTTTTTTAAGAAAGAGGTTTGTTTTTCAGCTTATCTATAAAAACACTATTTGGACAAAAGTATTTGGCCACACTTGTTAATTGTTGAATTGAGGTGTTTCAATCAGACCCGTTGCCAGAGGTGTATATAATCAAGCACCTAGCCATGCAGTCTCCATTTGCAAACATTTGTGATACAAAATGAGCTCAGTGACTTCAAGCGTGGTACTGTGATAGGATGTCACCTGCAATAAGACGGTTCTTGGAATTTCATCCCTGCTGGATATTCCACGGTCAACTGTAAGTGATATTATTAGAAAGTGGAAGCATTTAGGAACAACAGTAACTCAGCCATGAAGCGGAAGACCACGTAAAATCTCAGACCGTGGCCAACGACTGCTAAGGCACATGGTGCGTAAAAGTCGCAACGCTCTGCTGATTCCATAGCTGAAGATCCGAACTTCCACTGGCGTTAATATAAGCACAAAAACTGTGCGGCGGGAGCTTAATGGAATGGGTTTCCATGGCCGAGCAGCTGCATGGAAGCCTCACATCACCAAGCCCTTTTTTATTCCAACATGACTGTGCCCCAGTGCACAAAGCAAGGACTACAAAGACATGGTTTGATGAGCTTGGTGTGGAAGAACTTGATTGGCCCGCACAGAGCCCTGACCTCAACCCCATCAACACCTTTGGGATAAACTGGTACAGAGATTGCGAGCCAGGTCTTCTCATCCAACATCAGTGCTGACCTCATAAATGCTCTACAGAATGAATGGGCACAAATTCCCACAGAAACACACCAACATCTTGTGGAAGCCTCCCAAGAAGAGTGGAAGCTGTTATCACTGCAAAAGGGGGAACCAACTCCATATTAAAGTATATGTATTTGAATACTATGTCATTACAGTCCCTGTTGGTGTAATGGTCAAGCGTCTGAATACTTTTGTTCATATAGTGACAAAGTCACTGGATTAGTGTTTAATGGCAAGTAATTTTCACCTAGGTTCCTAACCTACTTGTTTTAAAACCCCAGTGAAATTTTATTGTATGTGATCTGCTGAAGGTCTCCAGGGCTGTTGAAAAAGGGTCCTGGATTCATGGATGGAAAGTGAGGATGGGCACCATAAATTAGGCCCATACACCGGGTCTTACAAGTTACCAGTGATAAGCTAAACAGGAGTTGCACCTGACTGGTATTGGTAAAAGGCTGCAAGACACCTCAGTCAGTCTCTCACTGCCTAGGGACAGGGGCCGTAGAGTCTCTATGAGAAAAAGCCTGATATCTGCCTGTAAGTAACTGTGCTGAAACTTCTTTTTGTTTTGTCTTAGTTTGTTAGTCAGTAGATGGTACCCTGGACACCCCTACCCGGTCACTATATAAATATAAATAAATATATATATTATATATATATATATATATATATATATATATATATATAGTTTGACTGACAATCTGCAACATAAGGTGGCAGATAGGGTTAAATTCTTGCGGAGTGATAATAGTTTATTATTTTGCACATAAGAAAAATACTATTCATGTAGCACACAAATACTTGATAGCTTATATGTAAACTGAAATTTAAGGTTGATCTAGGGGAAAAAAAGGCAGTATTTTCCTTATGTGCAAAATAATAAACTAATATGCACCCCTGGTATTGTAACATGGTTTTGTCCAGGAGAGAACTTAAGTAAAAAGATGAGTACTTTCCTTAATGAATCAGGCCCTATATTATTAACAGGTGACATTAATTGAATAGTTTTTTATCTGTGCTTTCTTTTGTTAATTTATATTCCATATATGTATTGGACGTATCATGCAGTGTATGGCCTAGCAGAGCAGAGCAGACCTACACCCGTAGTCATCACCAGACGTATCTTCAAGTACGCTCCTTGCGGGAATAGGGATCTATTCTTAATGTGTTCTAGGGATAAATGCCTAATAGTATAGTCCTGGTTATTGTGTCTTTGTAAGGTAGAAAACCATGAAATGATTTATTTATTTTCCTTTTATTAACAGCAATCTTCTGACAGTTATGGACCTAATTAGCAGTACATTTAGATGTCTAGAAATTAATTAAAAAGAGTGTCAGGTAAATAATATATATTAAATGACAGAATGTGATAGGAGTTGAGTGAAAGTAAATCAGAGGTAAAAATAAATCCTTGGAGACAGAGGACTATATGGACAGATGTGTGATAAATAGTCTGTGGACTCTTCCTCTTTATGGAATGTTGAGCTAAGTGAGGTCATGATTAGGGATGTGCACCGGCGACTTTTGAGGTCTCGTGTTTTGTGTTTTGGATCCGGATTTTCGTTATTTTTGAGGTTCGGATTTGTCTCGCAAAACACTTGACGAAAGGTCTCGGTTCGGATTTAAGGTATTGGATTCGGATTTTTTTTGAAAAAAAACATAAAAAGTTTAAAAATCAAGTTTTTGGGCTTATTTTCACTCCTAGGCTATTATTAACCTCAATAACATTCAATAACAAGCATTTCCACTAATTTACAGTGTATTCTGAACACCTCACAATATAGTTATTAGTCCAAAACGTTGCAAAAAGGTATCTTTCTGGACTGCGTAGAGGAATGGGTCACCACAATATCTTAAAAACCCTGAACTTTTATGATTCGCACCAATAATTGTACCTGGACTGCGTAGAGGAGTGGGTCACCACAATATATTAAAAACCCTGAACTTTTATGAATCGCACCAATAAATGTACCTGGACTGCGTAGAGGAGTGGGTCACCACAATATATTAAAAACCCAGAACTTTTATGAATCGCACCAATAAATGTACCTGGACTGCGTAGAGGAGTGGGTCACCACAATATATTAAAAACCCTGAACTTTTATGAATCGCACCAATAAATGTACCTGGACTGCGTAGAGGAGTGGGTCACCACAATATATTAAAAACCCTGAACTTTTATGAATCGCACCAATAAATGTACCTGGACTGCGTAGAGGAGTGGGTCACCACAATATCTTAAAAACCCTGAACTTTTATGAATCGCACCAAAAAATGTACCTGGACTGCGTAGAGGAGTGGGCACTGGGCACCACAATAAAATATATAAAAAACCTTCAACAGGTCTGCATTACACTACACATACGGCTGCTCCTCCATCCTCTCCATCATATACATGTTGGAGTTTTAGCGTGTGACAACCTCTTGTTTTTGATAATGTCAGTGCATTTTGAATATTTTTCAATTTGCCCCACACCACTGAATGTACTTTATCTATGATACGCATCTATCTATCTTGACTGCGTAGTGTGGTGGCCCCGGTACCCAACTTGATACCGGGGCCACAATAAAATAAATACACCCTCCACGTGTCAGAATTCCACCAAACAAGTATCTGGACTGCGTAGTGGGGTGGCCCCGGTACCCAACTTGATACCGGGGCCACAATACCTCCTCCAAACATGCTACAGACAATTCGTCATTGAGATCCCATTAAGTATGTTAAAGACAGACAGGGTCCAAGTGTTATTAGTTGACTTTGTAAAGAAAAAAACTGTCCCTGTTGCACATAGTCGTGCAATGAAGACTTACTTTTTCATTTAAAGGCACGATCTTTCAAGTGTAGTGTTTGTAAGTCTAAGTCATATTATACTTTTGGTAAAATTGGTTTTTTTTGTTCCTCTTTATGTTAATTAATTAGTAATAGAATTAAAGTAGGAAATAGAATTAAATAGAATTAAAGTAGGAAATAGAGTGGTATAGAGTTGTAGTGTGGTATAGATAGAGTGGTCCACACAATATAATAATAAAACCCTCAACTGGTCTGAATTCCACCAAACAAGTATCTTGACTGCGTAGTGTGGTGGCCCCGGTACACAATTTGGTACCGAGGCCACAATATAATTAAAAAACCCTCCACGTGTCGGAATTCCACCAAACAAGTATCTGGACTGCATAGTGGGGTGGCCCCGGTACCCAATTTGATACCGGGGCCACAATACCTCCTCAAAACATGCTCCAGACAATTCGTCATTGACAGACCCCAGACAGACAGGGTCGTAGTGTTATTGTTTGACTTTGTAAACCCAAAAAAATGTCCCTGTTGCACTTGCACATAGTCGTGCAATGAAGACTGACTTTTTCATTTAAAGGCACGATCTTTCAAGTGTAGTGTTTGTAAGTCTAAGTCATATTATACTTTTGGTAAAATTGGTTTTTTTTGTTCCTCTTTATGGTAATTAATTAGTAATAGAATTAAAGTAGGAAATAGAATTAAATAGAATTAAAGTAGGAAATAGAGTGGTATAGAGTTGTAGTGTGGTATAGATAGAGTGGTCCACACAATATAATAATAAAACCCTCAACTGGTCTGAATTCCACCAAACAAGTATCTTGACTGCGTAGTGTGGTGGCCCCGGTACACAATTTGGTACCGAGGCCACAATATAATTTAAAAACCCTCCACGTGTCGGAATTCCACCAAACAAGTATCTGGACTGCATAGTGGGGTGGCCCCGGTACCCAATTTGATACCGGGGCCACATTACCTCCTCCAATTTCCAAGTGTAGTGTTTATAACATCTTAACACTACACTAATTCTAGCACGTCAAAACCTCTTGTTTTAAATAATGACAGGGCATTTAACTTTTGATTTAATTTATTGAATTTGTTGGCATTTTCTTTTACTTTTTGAACATGGCAAACGACTGTTGAATGGTCACATAATGCCAAAAAAAAAGTTGCAAGATGGAATTGTCCTTGGGCCCTCCCACCCACCCTTATGTTGTTGAAATAGGACATGCACACTTTAACAAACCAATCATTTCAGCGACAGGGCCTACCAAACAACTGTGGCTGAAATGATTGGTTTGTTTGGGCCCCCACACCAATAAAACAATTCATCTCTCCCTGTACAAACTAAACAGGCTCTACTGAGGAAAGATGTCGTCCTTATCCTCAACCTCTGATTCCTCTCCCCCTACAGTGTGTACTTCCTCCTCCTCACACATTATCAATTCGTCCCCGCTGGACTCCACAACCACAGTCCCTCTGTACTGTCTGGAGGGCAGTGCTGTACTTCATTGAGGAATTGATTATTCATTTTTATAAACATCATTTTTTCAACGTTGTGAGGAAGCAACCTCCTTCGCCGCTCACTGACCAGGTTCCCCGCTGCACTAAAAACTCTTTCCGAGTACACACTGGAGGGGGGACAACTCAGTTAAAAAATAGAGCCAGTTTGTACAGGGGCTTCCAAACTGCCTTTTGGAGTTCTACCACGTCACTACCTCTAGTTAATTTAGATTGCAAGGCTTGTAAATATAAATACTTTGAAGATAAAAAAAAGCAGGCTGCACAGACTGTGGAGCTAGAAAGTGAAATTAAATGGACCACGTTACTTTGGTGGCTATCTATGCCCCCCCCCCCGCCCTACACTTGTAGTTGAATATAAATAAAGCAGCCTGCATAGACTGTAGAACTAGCAATTCAAATATACAAAGAAATGGACAAAGGCAGTTTGGTATCTGTCTGCATCAGATCCCCTCTCCACTAGGAGTAAAACAGAAAACTTTTCAGCCGTTATATAATCTAGAATATAAATAGAAATTGAGAAATGCAATTTGGTATCTGTCTGCATCATAATCATCAACATCCTCCTCAGCGCCAGCTACATCAATATCCTCCTCCCAGTGCACAACATTCACACCTTCATTAGCCAAATCTGTAACTGGACTGTGGGTGATCCTTCCAGCATATGCAGAGGGCGTGCTGCAAATGCTGGATGGAGTCACCTCTTCCCGTACAGTGATGGGAAGGTCAGGGTTCACAACCAACAACACCCTTGGACTCGCCTTGGGGATTTGTGATGTCATCTGTTTAGAAGGCAGAGTTCTTTGCTGTTTTGTTGTTGTTGCTGACAGCATAACTCTCTTAAATTTTTTGTAGGGGGGGGGAGGAGGGCTTTGATCCTTGGGTGAAGTTGGACCACTAGTCATGAACACGGGACAGGGCCTAAGCCGTTCCTTGCCACTACTTGTCGTAATTGGCATATTGCCAACTTTACGTTTCTCCTCAGATGATTTTAAGTTTCTTTTTTTGCTGTTTTTTGAGAACTTGGGCTTTTTGGATTTTACATGCCCTGTACTAGGAGATTGGGCATCGTGCTTGCCAGACGACGTTAATGGCATTTCATCGTCTATGTCATGACTAGTGGCAGCAGCTTCAGCATTAGGAGGAAGTGGGTCTTGATCTTTCCCTACTTTATCCTCCAAATTTTTGCTCTCCATTATATGTAGCACAAGATACTGCAGAATGTGTGAACTTGGTAATA
This sequence comes from Mixophyes fleayi, assembly GCF_038048845.1. NCBI lineage: Eukaryota > Metazoa > Chordata > Amphibia > Anura > Limnodynastidae > Mixophyes > Mixophyes fleayi. The sequence continues at coordinate 21,084,214 of NC_134412.1, forward strand.
TTGCAGTACCAATGGACTTATAATGCTGGATTGGTTTTGCAAATTTGGTTATAATTATTATATATTTTTTTTTTTTAAAATTTTTTATTATTTTTTACTTTTTTTTTATTTTTTAAAAACTTGGGAATAATGGGGAAATAACTATGCCCTTAGAAGCACAGAGCACAGGACACAGCACCACTGGACTGAACAGGACACGGCACAGGACCCAGCAGCACTACGGAACTCAGCAGGACAGAGCACAGGACACAGCACCACTGGACTGATACTGCAGAATGTGTAAACTTTGTAATATTGCAGTACCACTGGACTTTTACTGCTGAATGTGTGAACTTGGTAATATTGCAGTACCAATGGGCTTATACTGCAGGATTGGTTGTGAAAATTTTGTGGTAATTAAAAAATATTAAAGTAGTTTTTGGTATTTTTTAAAAAAACTTTTTTTTATTTTTTTAAACACAGGGGAATATTGGGGAAATAACTATGCCCTTAGAAGCACAGAGCACAGGACACAGCACCACTGGACTGAACAGGACACAGCACAGGACCCAGCAGCACCACTGACCTCAGAAGGACAGAGCACAGCACACAGCACCACTGGACTGATACTGCAGAACACAGCACAGCACAGCACAGCACAGCACTAAACAGCACAGCACAGCACAGCACTAAACAGCACAGAACTAAACAGCACAGAACTAAACAGCACAGAGGACCACCTAACACACCCTCCCTCTACCCTGATCAATGCCCGAGTGAAGATGGCGGCGACTAGCGGGGAATTTATAGGATCCGAGTATCGCGAGATCCGACAACGGGATTATGAGTCAGAGCCTCAGTTTCACTTTTGAATTTGGCGCCAATACCCGGATCTGTCTCGGATCCGACTCGGATCCGCAACGTTCGGGTGGGCTCGGATTTCAGAAATCCGAGCGCGCTCATCCCTAGTCATGATGTGACATCATAATGGTAACTGCTGATATAACTGCTTCAAGACTCCACCCTCTGTCACACACAGCCAGGACACTGACCCAGCACCAGCAGACATCCCCAGCTCTCCTGCACAGACTGACGACATCCTCTGCACCTCGCCATCATCTGATATTTACTACAGAAACTTGTAGCCATCTCACCAAAAGAGGCCAGAATTAGGTAAGTATGTCGTCATAAACCTGTGGATGTGCCTGCAGACTCGGAGCTTGATTACCCTAAAATTCCACCTTCACATGATCATGTGAAGTAAAATGTGTGTTGATCATGTGAAGGTGAAATGTGTGTTGATCATGTGAAGGTGAAATGTGTGTTGATCATGTGAAGGTGAAATGTGTGTTGATCAAGTGAAGGTGAAATGTGTGTTGATTATGTAAAGGTGAAATGTGTGTTGATTATGTGAAAGTGAAATATGTGTTGATCATGTAAAGGTGAAATGTGTTGATCATGTGAAGGTGAAATGTGTTGATCATTCACCTTCACTTGATCAACACACATTTCACATTCACATGGTCGACACGCATTTCGGTTCAAACGAACAACACGCATTTCACCTTCACACAAACAACACGCATTTCACCTTCACACGAACAACACGCATTTCACCTTCACACGAACAACACGCATTTCACCTTCACACGAACAACACGCATTTCACCTTCACACGAACAACACGCATTTCACCTTCACACGAGCAACAAGCATTTCACCTTCACACGAGCAACACACATTTCACTTTCACAGGAGCAACAAGCATTTCACCTTCACAGGAGCAACAAGCATTTTACCTTCACAGGATCAACAAGCATTTCACCTTCACAGGATCAACAGACATTTCACCTTCACAGGAGCAACAAGCATTTTACCCTCACAGGAGCAACACGCATTTCACCTTCACAGGAGCAACAAGCATTTTACCTTCACAGGAGCAACATGCATTTCACCTTCACAGGAGCAACACTCATTTCACCTTCTCAGGAGCAACACGCATTTTACCTTCACAGGAGCAACAAGAATTTTACCTTCACCTGATCAACGGATATTTCATCTTCACCTGAGTAACATGATCACCTTCAGATGTACTTTTTTTTAAGGCTCAGTAATTTATTTCTGCATAGCCCCTTAATGCCCAGAGGGAAGGGCAGTCCTTGCAGCCATGGTTCCCCAGAGGTTTCCTCCACAGGGGGTTTTTCCTCTCCTGAGCGCTGAAGGATGACTCCTCGTGAGTCCAGGGGTATCCGCTATCTTGGTTCTCTTATAGAACAAGTTTGTAAGAGCCATGGCCAATTTTTTACCATATGTTCCTATTTTATTATGCAGAATAACAAATGTATGTTTTCATTTTAAAGAAAACTTTAATAAATACATTTTAAAATACTGTATATTTGCATGATTTTCCTTTTTGTTTTCTTAATAAATGCTCCTGAAATGGGCAGAGAAGTGGTGTGTGAGATAATGACTGGGGGCAGAGATGGTAATGGGGGGCAGTACATGGGTAGCTGAAATAATGAAAACTCAGCTTATTAGAGGTAAACCACAGGTATAGAGAAGATAGAGATTAGAACAGGCAGATCTGAGGGTTAAGGAGAAAAAGATTAAGGCTAAGTGCACACAAGTGACTTTAATGCATCCGTGTTATTTCCAGCTTTCTGTCCTCTGTAAGAGAGATGTCAGCACAGTTGGGGACATAGATATCTAAGAGAAAAAGCAGAACCTGTGCACATTGGCTTCTCCATGGGATGGATGTAGATAGACAAGATAAGACATGTCCTTTCTATCCACAGTAGTCTTGGTCTTTGTGAACAAACCCCCCTTGTGCACAGACATTGCTTCTTCTCATGTATCAATGACCCCTAGTGCCCCAGTCTCTCCCTAGTGTGTCTCCTCCATCCACTGGTAGAAACATAGGGAGCACCAGGGGCACTAGCTATAAGGAAGGAAGGTGATTACCTGAAGGAGGCCGCTGACGTTTATAAGACGTCATAATTACTAATAATACATCTAAGAGCTATGTGGTCAAAAAGAGGTAACATAAAAATCTGTGTGTAAATGAAAGATATATCAATGCCATATACAGCTGCCGCTTTTATCCACCTGTTTCCTGTCTGCTTGGAGTGACTTCACCTGAAGAAGGGGGGGGGGGGGTATTAGATATATGATTGGGAAGTGGAGGAGCCCAGAGAGCGTATTTAGGCACCACCGCATCACATTGTACCTGGAAGAAGGAGACAGACCCGACTGTGAGACTTGGAGTGAGTGGAAAGTTGCACAGAGGATCCTGACACATGTTGCAGCCTTTACACAGAAATATAATATCTGACAATAAAACTAAAGACAACAACAGTCCATTTAGAGAGCACATATTGACATTGACATATAATATGTAAGAAGCACAACCGTCAAACAGGTAAGATACATATTTACACCTATCTGCTGGGTCGGATACATCCAGCACTGCACCAGTCCCATATGCACCAAAACTGCGTTAGACTTACACCCAAATACACTGACATTTGTTTTGACAATGAAAAATGCATTCTCTATGAGGTTTGAGTTGCATGAATAAAAGACTCTATAGTACAGCAGCGTTAATCTCCCTTCTTGTGTAGGGATGAAAGTAGCAAAAACTTAAATCAATATTGGCCCAAAAAATCATATGATATAGGTTCGATCAATGAAGAAAGCTTCAGAGGTGAATCGCAAACAGCCAATCAGAAGCCACTAGCGCTGGCGACTGTCATCATCATCATCAGTGTGTATTGTCACCAGCCCTTCTCAGAGGAGAGCGGTAGCCACGAGGCAGGGGGGGGGAAGGAAGGATGTGGGGGCCAATCACCGACAGAGAACTTCTATCAACTCTGGGTATACTGGGATATTAAAGTAGGACAACCAGGGGACAATCTTGTCCGGTATTAGTCCAGAATGTTAATACCAACATGCATCTGGATGGTGCTGTAAACAATGACAAAACCAAATATAGCCCAAGTGGTTTATTATAAATTTAATTAAGAAATAAAATTGCCCTTATATACAGGCAATGATAAAAGAACAGTGGAACATTTGCAGGCTGTTTCCCACCAGAATATGGTGCAGGTAACCTGGAAATCCATCCTTTTTCCAGTAACTCAAATTAAATGGTTACAAACATCTCCTAGGGCTGGAGTAACAGGGTTGTTGATGTCACTATTAAACAAAGTAAAATCATTTTCAAGTCAGATAAGTATAGGGATTATTGCAACATGCAGACACCTTATATAAGAGCAGAACAAGGTGGTGCCCGGGAATCCTCAGGCTGTATCTGAGCGACTGTCAGGGAGACTAGCGGTCAGTAATGGGTGTATGCTCTATACAGTTATTATGGACCTGGTTTAGAGTTGCACCTTAGTGCATTTGTGTGAAACAAACATGTGTCTTGATACACAATAGTCGCAGAAAGTGTGGAAGTCTTTATACTATGTAGGAAGTAACATTTCTGGGAGTTCCGAGAGTTCAAGAAAAGACCATACAGGTTCCTCAGATACGTAATATGCAGCACAGAGTGGCATAAAACACTAAGGCAGAGCATTGAAAGGAGAAACCTCAGTGTGGATGAGATTTTCTTAGTATAGATAAAAGGATTACACTTACATATAATATAGAGCAGGGGCAGGCAAACTTTTTCTACCAGTGTGCCAACTAAACTTTAGTTAAGACCAGGTGTGCCAGATATATATATATAGATATATATATATATATATATATATATATATATATATATATATATATATATATATATATATATATATACACATACTATATGGACAAAAGTATTTGGACACTTGACCATTACACCTACAGGGACTGTAATGACATTGTATTCAAATACATACACTTTAATATGGAGTTGTTTCCCCTTTTGCAGTGATAACAGCTTCCACTCTTCTTGGAAGGCTTCCACAAGACGTTGGAGTGTTTCTGTGGGAATTTGTGCCCATTAATTTTGTAGAGCAATTTATGAGGTCAGGCACTGATGTTGGATGAGAAGGCCTGGCACGCAATCTCCGTTCCAGTACATCCCAAAAGTGTTCGATAGAGTTGAGGTCAGGGCTCTGTGCAGGATAGTCAAGTTCTTCCACACCAAACTCATCAAACCATGTCTTTGTAGTCCTTGCTTTGTGCACTGGGGCACAGTCATGTTGGAATAGAAAACGGCCTTCCCCAAACTGTTACCACAAAGTTGGAAGCATAGAGTTGTCCAAAATGACTTGGTATGCTGAAGCATTAAGATTGTCCTTCACTGGAGATAAGGGGCCTAGTCCAAACCCTGAAAAACAGCCCCCTACCATTATCCCTCCTCAGGGCCTGATTAAGGGTTCTGACCACTCTAAGCTAATACACCCGTAGACGCCCTTCCCCCAATCATTAAAGGAAAATTCAGGAGTAATTTCCAGCAAACAAATTTAGACAGATTCTCTTACCTGTTCTTGCTGTTGTTTTTTGCTTGTCCTTGCACCTTTATTGTTGTTTAGCTGTCTTCTGGAAAGTTGTGGTCCTGTTTTGAAAATGTGCAAACATTACAAAATCCTACATGATTAGGCTCTTTAGAGAGGATCCTCATGAACACCACACAATACAGAGATCATACCCCTCCCACAAGCGGCCAATTCATGACCCTCCAGCCATTTCATCACACTGCAGCGGCCAATTCATGACTCCCCTGCACACTGTCCCCCTCAGAGCATACTCTGTCCCCCTTCAAAACACACACTCTGCCCCCCCCCCTTTCTGCATGCTGTTGCCCAGAACACACTCTGTCCCCCTCAGAACACACTCTGTCCCCCTCAGAACACACTTTGTCCCCCTTCAAAACAACACAGTCTGTCCCCATTTCTGTACGTTGTCCCCCGGAACACACTCTGTCCCCCTTTCTGCACGCTGTCCGCCTGCATAAACACAAATCTACTTACCCCCTTCTTCTCTTCCGCCGGCAGTCAGCTCCTCACTGACACAGTCGGGATGTGATGATGACATCACGCCCGACAGCCAGTGGGGAGGGAGGAGAGGAGAGAGGGGGGCAGAGTGGGTAAGAGGAGAGGGGAGGAGGGAGCGACAGTGTGGAGGAGGGGGCAAGGGCGGCTCCGTGCGCACATAATCAATAGTAAAAAAAATTTAAATTAAAATCTTAAATGTTGCCGTTACAACCCCCCAGGTCCCAGCGCCCCAGGCTGCAGTCTGATCAGTATATTGGTTGATCAGGCCCTGTCTCTCCTCCACCAAACTTCACAGTTGGCATAATGCAGTCAGGCAGGTAACATTCTCCCAGACTCGCCCATCTGACTGCCAAACAGAGAAACGTGATTCGTCACTCCACACAACACGTTTCCACTGCTCCACAGTCCAGTGTCGGTGTGCTTTACACTACTCCATCTGACGCTTGGCATTGGTCTTGGTGATGTGAGGTTAGCATGCAGCTGCTCGGCCATGGAAACCCATTCCATTAAGCTCCAGCCGTACAGTTTTTGTGCTTACATTAATGCCAGTGTAAGTTCGGAACTCTTCAGCTATGGAATCAGCAGAATGTTGGCGACTTTTACACACCATGCGCCTTAACAGTTGTTGACCCCGCTCTGTGATTATACGTGGTCTTCCACTTCGTGGCTGAGTTGCTTTTTATACATCTCTGGGAACGGGTCTTGTTGAAACACCTCAATTCAATAATTAACAGGTGTGGCCAAATACTTTTGTCCATATAGTGTGTGTGTGTGTGTGTGTATATATATATATACACACATATATATATATATATATATATATATATATATATATATATATATATATATATATATATATATAAAATCAGCTTTTGTTTGAAAAACTGTGAAGTGCCAAACACCCCACTGTGCAGATCCTTTTCTAACCCTGTCCACCGTACACATAAATGACATTATCAAAAAAGTACTATGAATAAAATCTCCGATGTTTCCTAATTAAATGCCAATCTCTCAAAATCAAATGAGAAAATAAATGTTTCTAAAAAAAAATGGTTCCTTCCCACTTATTGACATGATAGATGATAACCTTCCTGTGATATGATAGGATAGTACGTACGGCCTGGCCTGACATTTAATGAGGTAATCAGGTAAACATCTTTTAATTAACAGCCGTGAAACAACCTTTTTAAATTCACATTAACCTATTGATATCAAGATCCTGGCGGCCCTTTAGCCTTCTGTCTGCGTCTCTTTGCTGAAACTGTTTGAAGAGATAAGAGGCATTAGGTTTGCAAACATTAATCTGTGCACTCCTCTCCTGTCCGGGGAAATTCGTCTTCTTATCTTTCCTATTAGTTCCAAAATATTATTTTATTATAATCTAATAGGCTCTCTAGTACTCGTGTACCAAAGTCATTGAAACCTGGTGGTATATTTTTATTTGCACTGGAGAAATAAAAGGCGTTGATATTACTGTTATTTAAAGTCGATTAATTATCCTCAGATAAAACGAACACTTTAAAGTATGAAAAAAGGGTCTGTCTAGATCTGGGATCCTTAATCTTTTTCAGCCTGGGGGCTAGATTTACTATACTGCGGGTTTGAAAAAGTGGAGATGTTGCCTATAGCAACCAATCAAATTGTAGTTGTCATTTTGTAGAATGCACTAAATAAATGACAGCTAGAATCTGATTGGTTGCTATAGGTAACATCTCCACATTTTCAAACCCGCAGTTTAGTAAATCTAGCCCCAAGTTTTAAACAAATCTTAATATGGCAATGTTGTCTACAAATTAAACTGATTGCATATCTCCTGGATGGCTCAGCCAATCACATTATTTTACGCCAATGTCCAGGAGGGTCTGAAGCAGCAGGCGATTGGATGTGAGGCGATCACATGACATTCACATCCAACTAGGTGCCTCTTTTCTAGTTAAGAAGGCCTGCTTCTATAATGTCTCTTAAATCAGATGTTTCAGTCAGGGAGTGGTCAGTCTCATTTAAAAATATGTAACTCCAAGGAAACAATTTACTTGTACAAAATTAAATTATATTTACCTAATCAATGAACTGTGCGGAACAGCATTAATTTTTTGGACCCTGACGTACAGATTTCTCGGTGTGTATTAATCATAAAATAGCTATTGCAATAACAATAAACTTCTTTAACACTCTTTATTCGCTAGAAGCTTGGCTTAATCTGTCTCCTTACCATGAACATACTGGAGCCACAACCATACACAGGAATTGCCAGTAGGGAAGAAATGAAACATATTAAAATATAGCTAAAAACAAAAAGAGAGTAAGCAAGTTCTGTATCTCTCCAGGTGTTGTGGAACTACAACCCCCAGCATGCTTTGCCAGCAGATAGTAGCCGATAGGTGGCGAGGTATAATGGGACGTGTAGTTTCACAACACCTGGACAAAGATATAAAAAGTATTTAGTACTGGTAATGTAGATAACACCTATACCTACAAAAGGCAACCTTGTGAAAATAATTTGCTCTATCTGTCAGAGCAATGTAAAGGCCTTAAAAGGTGTATAATAGATTGGTGCAGTTTATTTATTAATCAAAGTCAGTGACTTGATGTGCGAGACGCAGAGCAGACTGCAGTGAACTCCTAAATTATTTTCTAGTAACCATTTCCTTTTTATTTATTTTAAATTTTTAGAAATTTGGTCTGTGCTCGTAAACGGGTTGGGTACCATTTTCCGAAGTTGTTAATTCCGACATCGGTTAAACCTGCTTTCGCTACGCTACATACCGATTCCTCTGAATGTCGGCACTTTGAAATTACGTCACTCTCCATAGCCAAAGAGATATCTCGATATTTAAATCGGCAATGCCAGGACCCCACCACTTTAACATCTCATTTACACGTTGGGGTCCTGGAATTGCCGATTTAAATATCGAGATATCTCTGTGGCTATGGAGAGTGACGTAATTTCAAAGTGCCGGCATTCAGAGGAATCAGTATGGAGGGTAAGCATGCAGAGGATGTGCACTGTCATTTTTATTGTAAGTCATTATTTTAGTTTTGTAGGCATTCTTTAAATCGCAATTTTTTTGTAGGTTTAACCAATGTCGTTATAGTGGTAGTCATATATGACTACCACCGTTGTAAAACATGGGTTGTCTTGTGGATAAAAACTCACCTTGTGGTCTGTCACAATCAGCTAGGAGACAGTACTAATGTTTGAGAACTGTAACTGAATTGTCCTCAACCAAAACAGCTGCAACGTCTTACTGTTATACAGAGAGGGGACTACATGTACCAGAATGCTTCTGTACATCCAAAAGGTTCTCAAAAGCCCGGCTGGATAATATATTGTATAAGAGAAGGAGCGATGCTGTTTAAGTGGCAAGAGAGGGAAGAGTGAGAAGCTAAGGCAAAGAGTTGGTTGAGGAGAAGACAAGGATCAACCAAGATGTGCGTGCCAAGGGAAAAGCTTGTAAAGTAAAATTATATGGGAGCTGAGAGTGGGATGATCTTTTATTCAGGAGGCTGGAGCAACAACCACTCAGATAGTGGCCTACAGCTAGTGTGCAGTGATTCAGTCAGAAAACAGCATTTATACATTAGCTAGATCAATTCAGCAGGAGCTGTAACCCCTAGCCAATACTGACTTCAGCTAGTGCTGACTTCAACCAGTACTGACTTCAGCCAGTACTGACTTCAGCCAGTACTGACTTCAGTCCACCATGATCTTCACTGCTGAATCATCCTCTGGTCTCCAAGCCCAGCCTTTAATTCGGTCTCTGGTTCCCACACTTCTGGTTAGCGCTCCCTCTTCTGGCTCCCTGATTGGTGGCTCTTATTTCCTGGAATCTAAGGATAAGGAATCTATTTCTCTCCAGGAACCCCTTCCGACAGTGGCTCCACAATATCTGCAGTGAATGGGTTCCCAGATAATGGATCTCAACAAAAGAAGCTATTCACTGGAGATGTAATTAGCAATGGCATCCTCCCTGGAATGAGTTGCAGTATCACAAGTGCTGCCGGTGAAGTTTGGTTGGCTTCGAAATGCCTAGTTTCACTCAAGAGCGGGCTGTGTTTGGAACAGCCTTTGCATAGTTCTCTCAAGGGATGGCTACATTGCTTTCAGTAACATATTACCCGGTAAATACATTGTTCCTACTTCCCAATAATTTACATATAGAATAACTTAGATATTAGGTATGTGCTGAATCTATATTTGAGGATTCATCGCTTGCACTGAATACCAGACCAAATCTGACTCTTAATCTGCCTATGAAATTTAAAGAAGAACTCCACCCAAAACTAAAACGCATGTCACATGCATCTGTCACTGGCTCACTGTAGGCTTCCCCACAATAAACACCAAAGGCCTGATTCATTAAGGAAAGTAAGGCAAAGAGAGGATTAGATTTTCTCCAGGGCAAACCATGTTACAATGCAAGGGGTGCAAATTAGTTTATTATTTTGCACATAAGTTAAACACTGGCTGTTTTTTCATGTCGCACACAAATACTTGATAGCTTTATTTTTACACTGAAATGTAAAGTTGATCTAGGACATGCCCTACCCCCAACTATAAACCTGTCCCCACATTTTAAATTTGCCTTCCCCTCCAATGCAACATGGTTTTGCCCAGGTGCAAAGTTACTCCCTTTTTTTGCTTTACCTTCCTTAAAGAATCAGGCCCAATGCGCCCAGATAACCGGAACACAATTGGAGTGACTGTGGACAGGGCCGCAGAGAGGGGGGGGGGAATAATTACCCAGGCCAGGGGATGCCAGGGGGCCCGGCCCAGGCCCTCACTGCCAACAGTTTTTTTTTTTTGTTGCGCGTGGGGGGAGCGGCGGGACACCAGCGTGTACAAATATCACATGACCGCAGTGCCGGCGGCTTCCCTCCTCCGTTTGCACTGAATGTCGGTCGTGACGTTACCACATCCCACCCGACAGTGAGGAGCGGCGTACAGGCAAGAGAAGGCAGAATTAAAGAAAAGAGATGAAAGAAGCCAATACAAATGTAACTAAAAGAACGGAGGAAAGGCACAGTGTGATGGGGGGGGGAGAGAAAAGGCACAGTGTGATGGGGGGGAGAGAAAGGCACAGTGTGATGGGGGGGGGAGAAAGGCACAGTGTGATGGGGGGGAGAGAAAGGTACAGTGTGATGGGGGGAGGAGAAAGGCACAGTGTGATGGGGGGGGAGAGAAAGGCACAGTGTGATCGGGGGGAGAGAAAGGCACAGTGTGATGGGGGGGAGAGAAAGGCACAGTGTGATGGGGGGGAGAGAAAGGCACAGTGTGATGGGGGGGGGAGAGAAAGGCACAGTGTGATGGGGGGAGAGAAAGGCACAGTGTGATGGGGGGGAGAGAAAGGCACAGTGTGATGGGGGGGAGAGAGAAAGGCACAGTGTGATGGGGGGAGAGAAAGGCACAGTGTGATGGGGGGGTGAGAAAGGCACAGTGTGATGGGGGGGAGAGAAAGGCACAGTGTGATGGGGGGAGAGAAAGGCACAGTGTGATGGGGGGGAGAGAAAGGCACAGTGTGATGGGGGGAGAGAAAGGCACAGTGTGATGGGGGGGAGAGAAAGGCACAGTGTGATGGGGGGGAGAGAAAGGCACAGTGTGATGGGGGGAGAGAAAGGCACAGTGTGATGGGGGGGAGAGAAAGGCACAGTGTGATGGGGGGGAGAGAAAGGTACAGTGTGATGGGGGGGAGAAAGGCACAGTGTGATGGGGGGAGAGAAAGGCACAGTGTGATGGGGGAGAGAGAAAGGCACAGTGTGATGGGGGGGAGAGAAAGGTACAGTGTGATGGGGAGAGAGAAAGGCACAGTGTGATGGGGGGGGAGAGAAAGGTACAGTGTGATGGGGGGAGAGAAAGGCACAGTGTGATGGGGGGGAGAGAAAGGCACAGTGTGATGGGGGGAGAGAAAGGTACAGTGTGATGGGGGGAGAGAAAGGCACAGTGTGATGGGGGGAGAGAAAGGCACAGTGTGATGGGGGGAGAGAAAGGCACAGTGTGATGGGGGGAGAGAAAGGCACAGTGTGATGGGGGGAGAGAAAGGCACAGTGTGATGGGGGGTGAGAAAGGCACAGTGTGATGGGGGGGGAGAGAAAGGCACAGTGTGATGGGGGGAGAAAGGCACAGTGTGATGGGGGGGAGAGAAAGGTACAGTGTGATGGGGGGGGGAGAAAGGCACAGTGTGATGGGGGGGGAGAGAAAGGCACAGTGTGATGGGGGGGGAGAGAAAGGCACAGTGTGATGGGGGGGAGAAAGGCACAGTGTGATGGGGGGGGGGAGAGAAAGGTACAGTGTGATGGGGGGAGAGAAAGGCACAGTGTGATGGGGGGTGAGAAAGGCACAGTGTGATGGGGGGAGAGAAAGGCACAGTGTGATGGGGGGGAGAGAAAGGCACAGTGTGATGGGGGGAGAAAGGCACAGTGTGATGGGGGGGAGAGAAAGGTACAGTGTGATGGGGGGGGGAGAAAGGCACAGTGTGATGGGGGGGAGAGAAAGGCACAGTGTGATGGGGAGAGAGAAAGGCACAGTGTGATGGGGGGAGAAAGGCACAGTGTGATGGGGGGGGAGAGAAAGGTACAGTGTGATGGGGGGGGGGGAGAAAGGCACAGTGTGATGGGGGGGGGAGAGAAAGGCACAGTGTGATGGGGGGGAGAAAGGCACAGTGTGATGGGGGGGGGGAGAGAAAGGTACAGTGTGATGGGGGGAGAGAAAGGCACAGTGTGATGGGGGGTGAGAAAGGCACAGTGTGATGGGGGGAGAGAAAGGCACAGTGTGATGGGGGGGAGAGAAAGGCACAGTATGGTAATGAAGAAAAGGGGGAGGGAGAGAGAAAGGCACAGTGTGATGGGGGGGGGAGAGAAAGGCACAGTGTGATGGGGGGAGAAAGGCACAGTGTGATGGGGGGGGAGAGAAAGGTACAGTGTGATGGGGGGAGAGAAAGGCACAGTGTGATGGGGAGAGAGAAAGGCACAGTGTGATGGGGGGGAGAGAAAGGTACAGTGTGATGGGGGGTGAGAAAGGCACAGTGTGATGGGGGGGAGAGAAAGGCACAGTGTGATGGGGGGGAGAGAAAGGCACAGTGTGATGGGGGGAGAGAAAGGCACAGTGTGATGGGGGGGGAGAAAGGCACAGTGTGATGGGGGGGAGAGAAAGGCACAGTGTGATGGGGGGAGAAAGGCACAGTGTGATGGGGGGAGAGAAAGGTACAGTGTGATGGGAGGGGGGGAGAAAGGCACAGTGTGATGGGGGGGGGAGAGAAAGGCACAGTGTGATGGGGAGAGAGAAAGGCACAGTGTGATGGGGGAGAGAAAGGTACAGTGTGATGGGGGGTGAGAAAGGCACAGTGTGATGGGGGGAGAGAAAGGCACAGTGTGATGGGGGGGAGAGAAAGGCACAGTGTGATGGGGGGAGAAAGGCACAGTGTGATGGGGGGGAGAGAAAGGTACAGTGTGATGGGGGGGGGGGGAGAAAGGCACAGTGTGATGGGGGGGAGAGAAAGGCACAGTGTGATGGGGAGAGAGAAAGGTACAGTGTGATGGGGGGGGGAGAAAGGCACAGTGTGATGGGGGGGGGGGAGAGAAAGGCACAGTGTGATGGGGGGGAGAGAAAGGTACAGTGTGATGGGGGAGAGAAAGGCACAGTGTGATGGGGGGAGAGAAAGGCACAGTGTGATGGGGGGAGAGAAAGGCACAGTGTGATGGGGGGAGAGAAAGGCACAGTGTGATGGGGGGAGAGAAAGGCACAGTGTGATGGGGGGTGAGAAAGGCACAGTGTGATGGGGGGGAGAGAAAGGCACAGTGTGATGGGGGGAGAAAGGCACAGTGTGATGGGGGGGGAGAGAAAGGTACAGTGTGATGGGGGGGGGGGGGAGAAAGGCACAGTGTGATGGGGGGGGAGAGAAAGGCACAGTGTGATGGGGGGGAGAAAGGCACAGTGTGATGGGGGGGGAGAGAAAGGTACAGTGTGATGGGGGGAGAGAAAGGCACAGTGTGATGGGGGGTGAGAAAGGCACAGTGTGATGGGGGGAGAGAAAGGCACAGTGTGATGGGGGGGAGAGAAAGGCACAGTGTGATGGGGGGAGAAAGGCACAGTGTGATGGGGGGGAGAGAAAGGTACAGTGTGATGGGGGGGGGGGAGAAAGGCACAGTGTGATGGGGGGGGGAGAGAAAGGCACAGTGTGATGGGGAGAGAGAAAGGCACAGTGTGATGGGGGGAGAAAGGCACAGTGTGATGGGGGGGGAGAGAAAGGTACAGTGTGATGGGGGGGGGGAGAAAGGCACAGTGTGATGGGGGGGGGAGAGAAAGGCACAGTGTGATGGGGGGGAGAAAGGCACAGTGTGATAGGGGGGGAGAGAAAGGTACAGTGTGATGGGGGAGAGAAAGGCACAGTGTGATGGGGGGTGAGAAAGGCACAGTGTGATGGGGGGAGAGAAAGGCACAGTGTGATGGGGGGGAGAGAAAGGCACAGTATGGTAATGAAGAAAAGGGGGGAGGGAGAGAGAAAGGCACAGTGTGATGGGGGGGGGAGAGAAAGGCACAGTGTGATGGGGGGAGAAAGGCACAGTGTGATGGGGGGGGAGAGAAAGGTACAGTGTGATGGGGGGAGAGAAAGGCACAGTGTGATGGGGGGAGAGAAAGGCACAGTGTGATGGGGGGTGAGAAAGGCACAGTGTGATGGGGGGGAGAGAAAGGCACAGTGTGATGGGGGGAGAAAGGCACAGTGTGATGGGGGGGAGAGAAAGGTACAGTGTGATGGGGGGGGGGGAGAAAGGCACAGTGTGATGGGGGGGGGGGAGAGAAAGGCACAGTGTGATGGGGAGAGAGAAAGGCACAGTGTGATGGGGGGGAGAGAAAGGTACAGTGTGATGGGGGGTGAGAAAGGCACAGTGTGATGGGGGGGAGAGAAAGGCACAGTGTGATGGGGGGAGAGAAAGGCACAGTGTGATGGGGGGAGAGAAAGGCACAGTGTGATGGGGGGAGAGAAAGGTACAGTGTGATGGGGGGAGAGAAAGGCACAGTGTGATGGGGGGAGAGAAAGGCACAGTGTGATGGGGGGGAGAGAAAGGCACAGTGTGATGGGGGGGAGAGAAAGGTACAGTGTGATGGGGGGAGAGAAAGGCACAGTGTGATGGAGGGGGAGAGAAAGGTACAGTGTGATGGGGGGAGAGAAAGGCACAGTGTGATGGGGGGAGAGAAAGGCACAGTGTGATGGGGGGAGAGAAAGGCACAGTGTGATGGGGGGGAGAGAAAGGCACAGTGTGATGGGGGGGAGAAAGGCACAGTGTGATGGGGGGGAGAGAAAGGTACAGTGTGATGGGGGGGAGAAAGGCACAGTGTGATGGGGGGGGAGAGAAAGGCACAGTATGATGGGGGGGAGAGAAAGGCACAGTATGGTAATGAAGAAGAGGGGGAGGGAGAGAGAAAAGCACGGTGTGATGACAGGTGGGGGGGGCAGCATGGTAGAGTGTAAAGAGGGGTAAAAGCAGCAGCATCACAGAGTGTGAAGAGGGGCCAACGTAGCATGGCACAGTGTGATGAAGTGTGGCCAGGTGAAGGGGGAAAAGCAACATGGAGGACTCAGTGTGATCATAAGGAGGCACTGCGTGGTATGATGAAGGGGCACAATAATGTGTGTGTGATGGCACAGGGGACTTGTGACAATATGAGTATTGTTTTGTCTTTTTAATAATGAGAATCAGGACTTGTTTTTTCATGTTATCATCTAAAAATCTGACTTTAACCCCCGACCATAAAGGTTGGACGGTTGTGATTTATTTCTTCATTAAACACAAGTGGTACCATCCTCTCAGCCCTTCCTAGGTCCTGAGTCGCCCACATCCTGTATTGCAGATAACAGATCATTAAGAGAGAGTGTCTTAATTGATTGAGCAAACAAAGTCATAAGTCCACTCACCTCCCTCCAGGTAATTCTATTTGCAGAGAGTGGGGCTAGGTGAGATAGGAGAATTAACCGTATGGACACATTAACATATCTTAGTTATAACGCAATGACACATTAATGACTAATAAAGGAGGTGCGAGCTGCCAGACACTATGAAGCAGTGCACTATCTATCTCCAATGGCGGCATCTGGTATAAATACAGAATCGTCAGCTCTTTTCTGTCTGTTACTACCATCCCTCCTAGAGACAAGCAGTGGATCCTTGGACGACTGAGCTTACATCCCCTGGACAGTGAGTACAACTGATTACGTTACTTCTCCAATGTTGTCAATGTGGCAAACATTTATTGGGGCATTACCGTGTGAGTTGGGCAGCACAGTGGCTCAGTGGTTAACACTTCTGTCTCACAGCGCTGGGGTCATGAGTTCAATTCCCGACCATGGCCTTATCTGTGTGGAGTTTGTATGTTCTCCCCGTGTTTGCGTGGGTTTCCTCCGGGTGCTCCGGTTTCCTCCCACACTCCAAAAACATACTAGTAGGTTAATCAAAATTGACCCTAGTCTCTCTCTCTCTGTGTAGGGAATTTAGATTGTAAGCTCCAATGGGGCAGGGACTGATGTGAGTGAGTTCTCTGTACAGCGCTGTGGAGTCAGTGGCGCTATATAAATAAATTGTGATGATGATGATGATGATGATGTGTTGCTGGTGCATTTGGTGATAAGCATAGTGAAAGCACTAATTCAGTAGTTTACCTTGAACCCATCATCATCGTTTATTTATATAGCGCCACCAATTCTGCAGCGCTGTACAGAGAATATTTGACATTCACATAAGTCTCTGCCCCATCGGAGCTTACAGTATAAATTCCTTAACACACACAAGCTGGGGTTAATTTTGTCAGCTGTTTATTAACCTACTAGCATGTTTTTAGAGTGTGGGAGGAAACCGGAGCACCTGGAGGAAACCCACGCAAACACGGGAAAACATACAAACTCCACACAGATTAGGGCCAGTTTAGGAATTGAACTCATGACCCCAGCGCTGTGAGGCAGAAGTGCTAACCACTGAGCCACCACAAAGTCTCAAAAAAACCAGGTTCGGATGATCGTACTCCAAGAAGAGGAGCAAGTTCGATCATCGTCTTTTTATTTTCTATATACAAGAGTACCTACTTGCACATTGCTTCTATAAAACATTTACTGAGGCCCATACGTAAAGTATTAAGGGTGTATCCCGAGATAACGCTAAGTCAGTCCATACCTGAACATCTGCATTATATAGCGGCTGTTGGGTGCAGAGTTCACGTTAATGCTAAAAACTTATTTTACTTGACTGACTTGACTACTATATTTTGCAGGACAGAGGTCTTGTAGTTGTGGTATGTGAAAAATACAATTAATTATAATTATATATATTCGGAAGGAGATGCCCATACATATTTTATTCATATTCCCTAATTGAGAATGAGATTAAATATTTCTTTCTCTTTCGTAAAATGTATTTTTCTTTAAAAACAAAATGTAACCTCTCTATGATTTGCCAGAGCACTAAGGTTTGCAGGGAGCTGCAACATTGTTGCACCAAAGTAAGAAAACTAATAGTAGTTTTGGCTGCTTGTCAAGTGTACAGAACAGGGTAGAGAAGGGATGTGAAAGTTTGGGATTCTCGCATCCTGGAGAGATGCTTTATTTCCACCATAAAGCAGCATAGGTATTACTAACAATACCATGCAAATAATCTTATTATCAATTGTGAATCCATGGGGTAAATGTATCAAGCTGAGAATTTTCCTGCGGGTTTGAAAAACCAATCAGATTCTAGCTATCATTTATTTAATACATTCTACAAAATGACAGCTAGAATCTGATTGGTTGCTATAGGCAACATCTCCACTTTTCAAACCCGCCGGAAAACTCTCAGCTTGATACATTTACCCCCCAATTTTTGTTTAATGCTTTAGCAATTATAACACTAGTAGGCCTATTCAATTTTACCAAGATAGTTCGTGTTTTGTGACTGATAATCATTCTTGTATACCATAGCAAGATTTTTTTATTTAGATTGTAGTAGATCCATGAAGGGATGAAATACTATTTTGTTAGAAAATCATATATAGAAGTCACCTATATAAGTTTTGTCAGCCAATCACGTGGCTGTGTCTTGTGTAGTGATTCTGTGACAAGATACATGCACTACATACAGTCCAATCTTATGATTACATTGAATGTACCGTATCCATGGAGCATTACATTTTTATGCAGATGACATCAGCACTGAATATTGAGGCTGTGTTACTTTGTCTCTCCTCAGAATTATGCCTTTAACGATGGGACTCAGAGCACTGATGATACTTGTAGTGTTCCTGCAGTTATCATGTTCATCCGTACTTCCTGCCAGGTAAGACGACTAGGCAAGGGAAACTTGTTCACTTATCTTTTACAACAAAAATCTACATTTTCTAAGATCAGAATAATTTCTTTGTGCTGATTGGTGAACAGATTATAATCTAACAGTGATAAAACTCTGCAATGCTTCAGGCAGAAGTAAAACCTATAACATTTGATATGTTACATTGGATTACATAATTATTTTATCCTCCACTACTTTCCAGAACAACTATGTTCATATGAGAAACCATTCGTGAGTTGCTCGCCAAATGCTGCCATCTTTGTAAAAGAGTCTATCCCACCTCCCAAAGTCAATGACTTGAGAAAGTGGAGTTTGGGAAAGTTGTGAAGGTACATTAGAGCGACTAGCATAGGTGGGAGTAGAGTAAGCTCCAATACAGAGGTGGGTTTTCAGAGCGTGTTTAAAGATTTGAATGTTGCAGGAGAATCTGATTGGACGTGGCAAAGAATTCCACAAGTGGGTAGTGGACGTCATGTTGGTGGTGGGGAGGGGGACCAGAGATGAAGCACAGGTTAGATGTAGATCTAATAGGGAGTGAGATAAAGTATTCTGAAATGAGATGTATGCAGGGGTGATGTTGTTGAAGATTAGGCTTTGTCAAAGTTATGTATCTTCTGAACTCACCTGTTGGTTTTTTAAGTCAATTCAACCCTGATTTATTTCTACAGTTGGGAAAAATAAATATGGCAAGTCACAGCAGGAATAATTCATAATGAGTCATACTTTTTTATTTATCATATCTTTATTTAAAAAATTTGCATATACAAAATAACTCTAAAAATGCAAAGCAAGTGAAATAAGAAACGGCACAATCACAGCCATCTGTTCAAGGGAGAAAGAAAGGGGGAGGTTAGAATATAAAAAATTCAGCACATTATATATAATCATAAATGGTCCAACAAGGCAGAAACATTTGAGTCCAAGACAGAATTATTGAATTTATCTTCACGTGCATATCAAGCATTTTATTATATTGATCAGAGTGAACCTTGAAATGCGCTTGTCCAAAAAAGAACGGACTCGTTGGGTGCAGAAACGCATTTGCAGGTGCGCTCGCTGCCAAAAACACAACAGTGCCTCAAATCAAGCCCGGTCAATTCATTAAAAATGTCTTCCTTGTTTTCTCTTACTTTCATGAGCGACTTTTGCCACCCCTAACCCTTGCTAATCTCTCCTATTGGCTGAACTTTATATAGTGCGGACAAATGTCCAATCTGGTTATGACTTCCGTTTCATAGTATATATCGGACAGCCAGGAGTCAGCGAATCACTTAAATGGCCTTTGTGCTGTACCAATAAGAAGCTGTATTCTGTGTTTATACACAGGAATAAAAGACACGTGGATGGTATGTTCACCAGTGAGTTCAGTCGCGCCCGGGGGTCAGCGGCTATCCGCAAAATCATCAATTCTGCCATGGGAGGTAAAAGGTAAGTCAGGCCCTCTAAAACAGCCAGATTAATGATCAAACACACAACACACAATATCTACAAACACACACAATGTAGAAATATCTTTCTCAATTAGTGTTGAATGTGCACAATTTCTTTGCGTTAGATGTGCACTACTGTACCGCGCATGCGCACAACAAATGCGTACACATACTTTCATATGTAGTTTCTTTCGTATCACTGACTGGCGAATCCTGACACCTGGAGAGGTAGAAGAAGACGAGAAGGGTCAGCCAAGCGTAGCATTAATAAAGGGTGTGTTCACGTAATTGCAACTCAACTAGACGTGGATCCACCCAAAGATAAGCTTTTAGGAGGGCGTATCTCTTGCAGCGATGGACAGCTGCACCAACGATAGGCAATGATAATGATTAATTTCTGCAGCACTATCTAGCTGCTTCTGATTGGCTGACTGAGCATTGACCTCTAGCAGATGGTATATTATATAGAGTCCGGACCATCTATTCACATTATTTAATTATTACATGTGACCCTTTTCTGTGTTTGAAGCTCCTTTTACATTATGACAGTGCACCTAATATAGCCCCTTTCTCCACCACAGTCTAAATCTAAATGCACCTGCCGAAATGAAGGCTGAATGCACCACTAAAGGGGATTTTGAGCTTTGTCCTTCAGCTTTGTAAATGAAGACCAAAATAGATAAAGGTCACAGTAGGGGATTTGTATGTGGCAACCGGTAACTTCTGCTTGGTGAGACTGAGCAGGAACCTGGGTTAGAAGAGGAAGGGAAACCATACACTCTGCCTTTTAACTATATTATAAGTAACACACGTTACTTTTCTTTCGGATATTTCTCCTTTAAACAAGCAGTTTTCAACTCTGTCCAACTTGTTAAGTAAATGGTGCAGGAATTATTACGGCTAAGTCCCTCCAAACCACTCCCCAGTTATTCTGTAAAGTTATAGCTAGCGAATATGCCCCCTGGTTAGATCAATGCCAACCTCCGACAACAACACGAAATTGCTTGAGTCTCCTTGTTTCATGCAACAGTAACACAATTGAGTAGTTATTTACATACTAGGGACGTGGAAGAGAACGGTTTCCAAAGAGACGCAACAAATTCTGGCCCCCAAGCTGATTCTCCCAGGAAGGATTTGTCTGGACTGACCTATGACGCCGTATCAGAACTAAGGTAAATTATATAGCTCAGAATGCTAAATACTCTTATTCTCTCTAAATAAGCATTTGGAAACCAGATATAAGAGTGTACAGGGCTACAGTAAGGTTGTATGCAGAGTGTGTTGCTAATATTACCCAGTGTACACATGCCAATATCAAAATTAACCAGTCTTTAGTGTTTAATGGGTAAATTTACTAAAATTTCTAAAAAAGTGGAGGTGTTGCCCCTAGAAACCAATCAGATTATAGCTATCATTCTGTAGAATGTACTAGATAAATGATAGCTAGAATCTGATTGGTTGCTATGGGCGACACCTCTACTTTTTAGACGTTTTAATAAATCAACCCCCTAAGGCTGTATAACATTCATTCAGCACAAAGAAGCTCATCTATGTAGCTATATTGTGGGAAGTAGCGACCTGTCCACTTGTCCGTGATGTAAAGAAGGGAACTGGGAAGCCCCAGACTGAGGGGTCTATTTAATAAACTGCGGGTTTTAAGAAGTGGAGATGTTGCCTATAGCAACCAATCAGATTCTAGTTATCATTTATTTAGTACATTCTAGAAAATGACAGCTAGAATCTGATTGGTTGCTATAGGCAACATCTCCACTCTTTGAAACCCACAGTTTATTAAATAGACCCCTCAGTCTGGGGCTTCCCAGTTCCCTTCTTTACATCACGGACAAGTGGACAGGTCGCTACTTCCCACAATAAGAACACACTGGGACAACCGAAGATGGGTGGAAGGGGGATATGACTGGAGTGGGGTTGGTCGGTGACCTTCAAGGCTTACACTTAGTAGGACAGTTAATTAGAGAGAAGAGCTAGTTAATGGGTAGTTGATTTAGCATTTAAGGGTTATTAATATTACAGAACTGGTGAAAGAGCGGAGGAATCGTGGCCGCCCAATCAGGTGCTCAGACTATCATCATCATCACCATTTATTTATATAGCGCCACTGGTTCTGCAGCGCTGTACAGAGAACTCATTCACATCTGTCCCTGCCCCATTGGAGCTTACAGTCTAAATTCCCTAATATAGACACACACACACACACACACACACACACACACACAGACACACAGACAAGTAGAGACTAGGGTAAATTTTTATAGCAGCCAATTAACCTACTAGTATGTTTTTGGAGTGTGGGAGGAAACTGGAGTACCTGGAGGAAACCCATGCAAACACAGGGAGAACATACAAACTCCACACAGATAAGGCCATGGTCGGGAATTGAACTCATGACCCCAGTGCTGTGAGGCAGAAGTGCTAACCACTACGCCACTACGCCACCTATTCAAGCACACCTTGAAAATAAAGTGAAAACATAGAAATTGAACCCATCCTTGTTAGGAACCGAGGAACGTTGATTTAATACTTCATTTATGAGCTGCTCATTTTATCCTCGTCTTGTCTCTTCGCACACAAGCCCCTGTAATGTCTTTCCCAACACGTCTAAGATTATCAGACAGAACTAAAGAGCTTGATTGATCTCCAACCACTAGATTAGACCTGACAGCAGCAATGTAGAGGCAGGAATAATGGGATCATATACTATTTTAGGAGAAAGCGAAGATTTAATTACATCTCAGGCAGCACTAATTAAAATAAGTGAAGGCGTCTTCACGGCCTAATGGTCGAGCGGCATGTATCCACACTAGCACTCGGCCATTTATACTATATACTCCTTCCATCGCTCCCGTGAAGATAGTCACATATTTTTTTTGCTGGCAAACTTGTCTTTTTTTTTTTTAACTAAATCGGGTATCATTACATGGCATTTTCCCTAAGTATTGCTATCCCTCCCCCAAATAGAAAGGTTGATTTGCCATCTTATTTGCACACTCCTGCTTGTCAGAGCCACTTCTAACAATAGCAGAATACAGAGAATATAAACATTTTTGGAAAAAGGCAAAGCCCCAAACCATGTATATTATATTTTATTTATATTATATTTTTATTATAATTTATGACAAGCAACCAATCAGATTCCAGCTGTCATTTTGTAGAATGCACTAAATTATAACTAGAATCTGATTGGCTGCTATAGGCAACATCTCCACTTTTTCAAACCAGCAGTTTAATAAATATACTCCCTGTAGTCAGTATGTTGCTATAACCCTGCAAGTGTGCAAGATAAGTGCAACTCTAAATCTGTGCTCACGTTGTGCGCAAGTGCAACAATTTTGCACTAAAATGCATTTTTACATTGTGCAAGAGCACCTATGTGTAACTCTAAATCACTCCCATGGGCTTTAGGGACTGGCTGACACTTGAAATGTCTGTCATACAGATTGTTGATATATACCTGTCATTACATTACTCGGAACAAGTCAGACTGCTACAGTTCTGTGGAACCGCTGCAATTTAAATCACAATAATCATCATGTCATTTTAATGTTTTGGTGTTTGCAAAGCTGTCATTTCAGATCAGTAAAGCTCAATCTCGGAAATATAATATTTTAATCACATTGTAATTATTTGCAGGCTTGTATTACAAAAAGCAATGTTAGATTGTTATATTGTTTCTTTTGAAAAACCATTTACAAGTATTTATGTAGTTAAAGCAAAACATTATGATTATTGTTCGAGGGCTTCCACAATAATCTGTTTTAGATATGAAGGGCTTGATTTGGACTGATGTCCATTTCCTCCATGTAAAAATGTGACTTGTGTAAAGTTTGTCGTACGGCACGTGCGCCCAACTCGCGCTTGTATTGTAAATTGAGCGTGTCTAATACTTGCAGCCCATTGCATGTGGGTCAGTGGTGTTGACATGTGTGTTCAACACAGTACGTGTATGGAGAGGTAAGTCAAACACGCCCCTTAGAGGCGTGTCCTATTTTGACTTACACGTATTGTTGCGCGTCTCATAGGCCTGGTAGAAGTTACTGAGTTGATGCTAGTGTTGGTCTATACCATAGTTGCCTATATTCCCGAAATGTCCGGGAGACTCACGAATTTTGGGGAGCTTTCCCGGACTCCCGAAAGAGAAGGGCAACCTCCCGGATCATGCACCGTTTGTTGGTAAAGTCGGTGGGGGCGGGTCTAAATGCTTCATCCCGGCCCCAGCCCCTGCTGTCATATGTCGAAATCGACAGCATTTGACAGGGGGCGTGCCCTAATGATGTGAATCTCATGGCCACACCTCCATGACGGAGTCCCCTCCGAGACAGCTTGATGGCTTACCTGTGACACTCCAGGTGTTGTAAAACTACAAGCCCCAGCATGCTTTGCCAGTAGATAACTAGCCGATAGCTGGCAAAGCATGTTGGGGCTTGTAGTTTAACAACACCTGGAGTGTCACAGGTTAGCCAACACTGATCTATACGTTAGATTTAAAGTAGCACAAATCTTAAGGTACAAAACAGCTACAGAAACGTAAATCTACAGATAAGGAATGAGCGTAATGTTTGCAAATATTTCCTTTTCTTACCAGGTCAGAAGAGAGCGGTCTGAATGACGTAACAGAAAGACAGCTTTGCTCCGCTATCTTGAATCTGCTGTACAGGGCACCCTATCAGTCACAGCAGCTGTACATGACCCAGGTAACAAAACAATCAGTTTTAAAGCAATGGGGATAATTCAATGTAAAATCAGTTACATTCATTGGGAAATCGACAGGGCAATCACATGGGAGGGCTGGCTACTTCTAGCAACCAATCATATTCCAGCTATCATTTATCTTGTACAATGTTTGAAATGATAGCTAGAATCTGATTGGCTGCTACGGGCAACTCCTCCACATTTTCTTTTTGGAAGGTTTAGTAAATCTACCCAGCCAGCCTCCTCTATCAGGATCTCCCAGTTCAGTCACATTGGCAGATCCGCATGTGTGACCTGATCCCCAGGTGTATTGTGATGTTACATAAAATAATGTTATGTATCCGAATCATTACAGCACTAGAAGGAATTAATAAACAAGTCTAGTGTCTGCACAGGTCTAAGCAGGCGTCTCCTTGACGCTATCTTCCCTGCCATGGAAATATACCCCTCTACACAGCATTTAATACGATTATTTTGTAACAAGTACGTCCAGGAAGCAGATAATGAAATAAGACTATAATCTGGGAGTCAGATTCAGCCCCTGCCCGTCCGTTGCAGATCTGACACGTGCCTTCTGCAACCTGTACTGTACACCAGTAGGATTACTGTCTGATAGAAACCTAAGGGAGGGGGAGGCTGCTGGGGCTGATCACGTCTGTGGCTCTGCTGGGCAGGCGTCTGAATAATACATAATACTTGTGATCAGCGGACTTCTCACGCTATCAATTCACCATAGTAACTAACATTTTACTGTTTCTGATTTCTGGGGACACCCTGCTCCTGGGCAGGTGCGTATAAGGACATCACACCGAGGGCTGTCTTTGATCTCCGTCAAGCGCCATCCTCTGAATGCCATTTTTGATGTATTGGTAACACTAATTTTCAATAAATAATAACGAAATGACTAAACACTAAAGCTCATAAAACGGAAATGCACAGGACTTCATTTACGAAGAGCACCAATCAGATTCTAGTTATCATTTATTTAGTACATTCTACAAAATGATAGCAAGAATCTGATTGGTTGCTTTAGGCAACATCTCCACTTTTCAAACCCGCCGGAAAACTCTCAGCTTCAAACATTTACACCCTGGTGTGCATCATAAAACAACTTTCTTTTGCACTTGTGCACTTCAATGGTCCATCCAGCGCACACATTGAAGTCCACCCACCCCTTTCAATTGAATAAGTTTTTCCTTTATCCTCTAGAAATTCCACTAGGTTTAGCCTTTGTTATTACATAAATACAGTCTTTATTACATGCTATTTTTGGATATGTGAAGGTTTTACTACATTGCTCAGAGAGCACCATAAATCCTCAACAGTATAATGGACAGGAGTTTACAACACCCCCGCCAAATATTTTTTCATCTGACCAAATAGGGAAAAAAATATTTATAACATTGCAGCCAGTTTGCTCTGTAAACACAGGTGGGAATCTGCGTGAATCGGGGTACACAGCGAGAACAACATCTTTCTTATATACTAAATAAATTGTATTGAAAATTAGAGACATTTCCAGGGAGAAATAATTCTAGGGCTAAATTCTCAAAATCTGGGACTGTTTTGAAATTAGAGACAGTTAGCAACTATGTATTAGTAACCAGCAATCAATGATGAATAAATATCATCATCATCATCATTTATTTATATAGCGCCACTAATTTTGCAGCGCTGTACAGAGAACTCATTCACATCAGTCCCTGCCCCATTGGAGCTTACAGTCTAAATCCCCTAACACACACACACACACAGACAGAGAGACTAGGGTCAATTTGATAGCAGCCAATTAACCTACCAGTATGTTTTTGGAGTGTGGGAGGAAACCGGAGCACCCGGAGGAAACCCACGCAAACACGGGGAGAACATACAAACTCCACACAGATTGGTGGTTGGGAATTGAACTCATGACCCCAGCGCTGTGAGGCAGAAGTGCTAACCACTAAGCCACCGTGCTGCCCGTATTGGTACTTCCCACAAAGTGGATAGCTCCACTGTGTGTAGGCGATGGTACCCTTTAAGATTGCACATGGCTTGTTGATAATCATGGGAGATATAGGGTTCTATGTATTATTATGAAGATAACTTTGCCTAACAATGGGTTCTATTTTCCGTGCCATAAGTGGAACAATATCTTTAGGAACTGGCAAACAGGGAGAAACATGGCTGCTGTTTTAGATGCATTCAGGCTCCCGTCAGATGCGAACAATACAAACAAAATAAATATATATATATATATATATATATATATATATATATATATATGTATATATATTGTATTATTTTTGGACAGGGCAGAGATCATTGATGGAATGGGGGATTAAAATACTTTTGTAGCTGTGCAGCTGGGTAACTGTCATTCAACATTATAATAAATCTCAACTTTTCTTTTCCTGTACAGGATTACTAGACCTATTTAAAAGCTGACTAATATAATTTATGAAAGAATCTACTAGAAGCAAAATACAAGAATCTTATTCCACTTGCATCTACATTGTCTGCATCAAATTAAGGAAGGAACCGTTTGGATGTTTTTACCCCGGACAATTACAACAATAGACTCAAATGAATGTTTGATTTGCTTTAAAATTACACTGCCTAGCAGAAGTGCTATATCTTGTAATCTAGTTTATTATATTGGACTTTTCCTCGTGAAGGGATGGCTTGATAATATAGCTATTAGGAACTGGAACACAGAGGAGACAATAATAGAGCAATTAACTGCTACAGTATCTCTAAAGTGGTTCGTCTGGGAATTACTGTACATTATAAAGCCCCTAACGTGTGTCACGTGACCACTGTCACATGATCTGCAGCAACCCATAGGCTGGTCAGCTGACACTGAAATAGATCTAAATAACAAGATTTATTCCCCTGCCAAGATTGTTTAATGTTAACTAAACAGGGCAAATTATATTGACAGGTTCCAAACCCAAGAAAGATATCAAACAGGGTATTTGAAAATAATTAATACTGCCAGGGCTAAAGCGAATGCCACCAATCTGTATCCCAAAATTCATGATAATAGGAACCAATGAAGTCCAACCAATGGCTGTCACCTGCAGTTATTTTATTGACTAGACTGAGAGAGTCAGATGTAAAATGGAAGGGAACTCTGCAAATCAATGTTATACGCTTCCTTGCTTGGTTTCTTTTAAATAAAAAGATAAGATTCTAAAACTTTGGTCTCCTGAGTTTTCATTGCCTTTTTTGGTCTATGCCGGCGGTGGGTAGCTTGCAGCCTGCAGCCCGTGAATGGGCGACATGAGGCCCCCCTGAACAGCAGGGAAAAACGCAGGATTTGTAGAGGGGGGTTTCCACACCACACCACCAGTGGGCGTGACCAGCATGCATGGGGGGCGTAGCTATAATATTAGACAGTGCTTGTCTGCTCTCCAACTCTTCTTATCCCTATAATATACATGGGCAATGCTGCGTGCACTACTGTTAAGTGCACGCAGCTCTCCCTTTTCAAGCAGAGCCGTGTGAAGCAGGGGCAGGGTCCAGCCACCTCAATTATACAGTGCCCCAGGCTTGGAGGGGTTTTCCAGGCACTAGGAACCCCCCCCCCCCCCTCACTTAGGTTTGCCTATGAACAGAGTAATGATTCTGATGTCCCAGAGTGAGCACGGTACTCTTGTAGGTTAATTTGCCATTGGGTGACGATGTCCTTTCACCAGCTTGACTAGACAGCCATTGGGTGACCTACCTGAACACTTTATGTTGCTTCTGTAATCTCATAATGTAATCTTATGCTTCTTCATAAAGATAATAGGTAGCCCTCTTGTGGCGGTAAGGGATATTTCATGCTGCCCACCACTGATCTATGTTGTCAAATTATCAAGAGGAATGGCTAAGCAGCTTAAGGCCTTGTCACGAAAAATACAGGTTTTTCTCATGCGTCAACATGCACTCCCAGTACAACGGGATGAATCGGTAAACGTGCAACACATGAAGAGCGCATTGAAAATACATTAAAACGCATCACTAGAGATATAATTAGTCTTCATGCGTTCTGACCCATTTTCTCAGCGCACATGTGTTAACAAGCCCTTTAATTTTAAGTAATTGTTAGTTTCCCAACAGGGGGCTATAATTAGTAAATATAAAAATTACATATATGAAAATCCCGAAACCAACTTGCTCTGGGAATGCTATCGGCAGGGTTGGAGGGCGGTCGTCTCCTGCCAATGATTGATTTGTGAAACCCCCTAGAGGCCTGCTTAGTGCTGTAAAACACTAGGTAGCCCTCTAGGGGGTGAGGGGAGGGGAGTCTGGCATGGCAGGAGATGTGCAATGGGTGGTTGTTTACCAACACACAACAAAAACCACAGAACGTCTGCATGACAAAGCAGCAATCAACACAACTGAAGCTGGTAATTTAATTTAAAGACCATTATACATTATATATGAAAAAAAAAAAGTCTGTAATCACAGAAGAAGTGCCAATTGTGTTTACACTAAATATCAGTCCATGCACATGCAAAATATAATCTCTGGAAGAATTAAAAAAATTAAAGCAGGGAATCCCTTATACTAAAGTATAAAAACAAGGCAAAAAATGGTGTTTATATGCATATGTGATCTTTCATATTACAACATAAGGAGCAGCTTCCTTACCTGGGGAAATTGCTATGTTTGCTGCTGGATATAACGTGTACATGAGAAACATGAATATATCATATGCACTCGCAGTACACCAGAGATACACAACATTCCGTCTTCTCTGGAGCTATTTCCAGCTGTTCTGTCGCTACGGCAACAGAGTGTTTCCCTGGGAACACAGCCAGCTGCGCCCGCTAAGGGAGGTATACGCTCCCGGTGTATATAAGTACATGATCCACAGCCGTAATTGAATGGCTATTACCTTGATGCTCATTTGCAAGTACACAAAATGATTCTGAGCCGTCATTTACAAAGGGGCGTAAAAAAAACAATATATTATGAACTTCGGAATTTAACAGCCTGTTACAATAACAGCATTGACGGGCACACCCCAAAGAGGGGCAAGGAAATAGAAATATTTATATCATTTTTCAAAACTTCAAGTGTATATTATATGTGTATATTGCGAAATATTTAAGTGTCTTGACAAAAAATCACTATTGATGGCAATGGATGCAAATCTTCCCCAACTGCATAAAGTATCCTGCTGGCTCCTAGATTTGACTGACGGGCAACTGAATTCTATATTATTTTGTCCACCCTTTAGAAAAGCGATGGGGACACTTTAACCACTGAAAATTAGTGTGTGAACTAAATGTTATGTGACACGGTCACACTTAGTGTAATGCACACATGAACACCTTCTTTCTTTTATCAACTTTACCTTTATTGTCAGGATGGCAATGTAATTTATAACATAAAGTTGCACACACTTTTCTTGTGACCCTAACACTAAAAGTAACAAGAGAGCAGCTCCCTAGACACCGGCCACTGTCTGGCATCGGTCACAGGCATAAAAGAACAAGACAAGTTTAAATAGTTTACACTCCTCCTACAGCCATAACTTGATGGACATGTGACACTCCCACCTTGCCTTTAAAAATGGAGTTCTTTGCAGGGCAGGTGTTCTGTTTGATTGCATACACAGCCTGTCAGCCTGCAGCTTGCCGTGGAAAGGATGCCTTTAAAACCACATCAAAATATGTAAGTTAAATTGGACTATTATTTTGTTACACATATGTCTCCATCTGTATGTATTTAACTTAGGTGAACTACTGTACAAATGTTTGCAGCCTCATAGGCACACCGAGGGGAGGGGGGGGGGGGGGGGGTTCCTAGTGCCTGGAAACCCCCCTCCAAGCCTGGTGCACTGTATAATTGAGGTGGCTGCAGCCTGCTCCCGCTTCACATAGCTATGCTTGAAAAGGGAGAGCTGCGTGCACCTGACAGTAGTGCACGCAGCATTGCCCGTGTATATTATGGGGATATAAAGAGTTGGAGAGCAGCCAAGCACTGTCTAAAATGATAGCCACGCCCCCATGCATGCTGGTCACGACCACTGGCGACGTGGTGTGGAAACCCCCCTCTACAAATACTGCGTTTGCCCCTGAGCCTCTCTACAGATTGCCAGCTAAATACCTGTCTTCTCTTTTAGAAGCCTGTGGCAAACACCTCCCTTTGCCACAGTTATTAAACATTTTAAATAAACCTTAACTTGTGCTTCATACAGGACAAGAATATATAGCGAAAATCACATCTAAGACGCAAAACAAGAAAAGTACTATAAAGCTTGCAACAACAATGATATTATCAGGAACAAACACTGGAATTGCAAATGGGTAACAAGCCTAGGGAG
Source organism: Mixophyes fleayi (assembly GCF_038048845.1). NCBI lineage: Eukaryota > Metazoa > Chordata > Amphibia > Anura > Limnodynastidae > Mixophyes > Mixophyes fleayi. The sequence goes on from NC_134412.1 coordinate 21,114,924, forward strand.
TGGCAGTGATTTATACATAATATTGAGTCATGGAGGAATATACTTATATATATATAATTATAATATATAATTATATATACTGCTTGCTGCTGGGCACATTGTCTGCTAAAATTTTCTACAATTTGGAAAATAGGGACAGCTGGTAACTGTGAGACGATTGCACAACGGCAGAAGGAAGAATCAGCACATAGACTAAACACCGAAGCCTCCACAATAACTATCCTCCAAGAACTTGTCCAGGCATACTCACAACAGGATGTTTACACTGTAACTGAATGTACTGAACACTCTCTAGACAAATAAAATGACAATACTGCCAGCTGAAGCAAAACATCTAACAAAATAATCCTGAAAATAAATATTTAGTTTCTAAAGAAAAAGGTTTCTAAACAAGTATACAATGAGCCACAAATAGTAAAGTCTAGATTACAGGGTCTTTGAACCAGCGTTGCAGGAACACCAGGAGCAACTTCCACAGAATTAAGGGGTCGACCAGCATGTTAGTTCCATTAATTCCCAAAACTGAAATATTTAGACAGGAACCATCAAGGTAAAATACATTGCTTAGTCTTAACCTGATTTAAGCTCCTTTAAAAATCTTATTACCTCTTTGACCTCATTGCTTTAATTACATGCTGAAGCATCTTGGGACAAAGTCTTAATGGTATCTGGTACAGGGCAAAAAGGTGAGAATGCAGGCAGTGGAGCTACTGTGATGTCACTTGCCCCGCCTCTGTGTATGAATCCACCAATCCACAAAGTTCATTTCTGCAAACAATGTTTGCCAAGCTGTCAATCAACATGCTACCTGATAAAATGCGGATCCTTGTTTGCAAGTGTGCCTGTCAGCTTAGTGCATTTCAAGGTCCTTGCCCATTTCACGGAAACACCACTGAATGATCAATTTTCAATTTGGAAACATGTAAAACGTCACATCCAACCTACTGTCCCTTTAGGATCACCACCTTTAAGAAAACACCAATACCATTTAAAAAATTAATAAATCACTGTGGCAGGCTATAAGTGGAATGTTGGTATTTACCATTTTCCCTTCATTTCTTCAGGCAGCTATTATTTTTGATACTGTACTACCATGGCAACCACAGTCACATGGCACATGATGTAGTGATCAGAGAGGCTTTGGAACGCCCCTATAAGCTCTGTCTGCACTGTGTCTGTTGGGCAGACTTACTGTGTCTGGCAGGCAGTTTTGTTTGGCAAACAGAGAGCTTTTGAAAAGGAGATAATGATTTGTAGAATACTTAGGAAAATCCAAAGCACGCTTAGAAGGTATTTAACTTCCTATTTAAAGAAAATAAGTAAATAAATATTCTATGTGGCATTGACACGTTAATTTTTGTGTTTTTCTCCTAAAAGACTTTCTGAGAGCTCAGTTTAGCTTAATTTATTACTTAAATTAGTCATAACAGTGAGGGGACAACGTACCAGCTAAGGCCCTACAATGTGGCACCCGTGATTAATGATCATAAATAACCCTCTTCGTTTCTGCTGAGTTATAGAGATATATGCCTCTTAACATGGCAACCTGGTGCAGAGATTTGTAAGACATCGTGGAGGGCATAATTTAGTTAATTACCAGCACTCAGTGGCGGGCTGGCCCGGGGGCATCGGCCCCCCTGGCCGCTCGGTCAGGCCGCTATTAATACAATTCTTTCCCCCGCAGCCGCATCTGATGACATCAGATGCGGCCGCGTCGCTGCACAGGCGGCCCCCCCGGCCACGCCTCTCCCAGCCCGCGTCTGCCAGCACTCCTTGTATTTCATGCATACTACTCAGCTCTATAATACATATGCTTTGATATATTATTGTCAAATACAGGCTTTACTTGCTCCTTACACTCAAAATAACTGTTCAATGTATTATTAAAGAATAAAACTTATACAAATTAGGATTGAAATATTTATAGACATATGACATACATCCTAACTGTCCCGACTTAGGCAATACAGTCAGTCCCAATTTGAGGGGAATGTCCCATCTATCAAGACTTGGGGACAGTTGGGACATATCATCATCATTTATTTATATAGTGCCACTAATTTCGCAGCGCTGTACAGAGAACTCACTCACATCAATCCCTGCCCCATTGGAGCTTACAGTCTAAATTCCCTAACATACTCACACACACAGACAGAGAGAGAGAGACTAGGGTCAATTTTGTTAGCAGCCAATTAACCTACCAGTATGTTTTTGGAGTGTGGGAGGAAACCGGAGCACCCGGAGGAAACCCACACAAACAGGGGGAGAACATACAAACTCCTGAAAGATAAGGCCATGGTCGGGAATTGAACTCATGACCCCAGCGCTGTAAAGCAGAAGTGCTAGCCACCAATATATCCCACCAAGTCATGCCCCATCAATGCCATATGAAGAGGTGAAGGTGTGCATGGCACTGAAGGGGTGCTTGTAGGGGGAGGGGACTATTGGCAATTCAGATCTTTGTAGCTCTGGCCCAATGTGCCATAGCCATGCCCCTGTGGTATGATGTGGGTCTGCTTGGTACACATATAATAAACTAACACATGTAAAGGGCTACTTGGTATACATTTGCCTTTACAACTGCATACATGCCTTATTGCATTCACACCAGGGTGCCAAGCTGCAACCATAGGTATATTTTCTGACACTCTATAAAAATCTTTGCTAGGAAAAATAAATATGTCATTAAAGCTATATCATCCTGCTAACACAGTGCATTTTTTAAGACATGATACCAGTGGTTTGGGCACTGCATGGTGTTGTGCCCCCTTTCTTTCTAAATGGATCTGCTACACTAACGTTTGAAGAAAGGTCAGTAAAAAATGCTGGCTGTCAGTAAATACATTATTATTAACCTGTCAGTAAATATATTGACATGGGTCTTGCATGCCTGAATCACAAGCAGGTTAATACATGATTATGACAGCTCTGCCCTTTACACCAGTCATTTAATTTTAAAGCACATTGATCTCCCTGTGTCCCTGATCCAGACACGTTCCCAGGGATGTGATCTGCAGCAGCCTTCAGTGAGTGACAGCCAAGTCCCTGGGCAGGAGGCCCCGCCCCCGTGTGACGTCACCGTGTCAGTGGTGAGCAGAAGGAAGAGCTGGTCCACTTCCTGCACAGGGCAAGTATCAGACACACACATTGCACCTCAACCCTCTGCCAGCCATGGACCTGGATGCCATCCTAGACCAGCTGGAGACTGGGGAGCAGGAGCTGGTACATAAAGCACTGATGGAGTATAACAAGGAGGTGAGTGATGCTCCAGAATAATGTCTAGAGTGTGTTACAATGGTGGGAGGGGATTGCAAGGGATGAGTGGAGGGTTTTTTGCTTCTCATTGTAACCCTGGAATAGGGTGGGAATGCATTCGTGAGTGACAAAGATAATTCAGTGTTCTGTGGATGCATGTGGGTGTATTCATTTGCATATTCTGTGTATTATAGCTCAAAGGGCTTGCAGCTTGCTGGTGATATTACCTAAGTACAGGACTGCTAGAGAAGCTACATTATCCCCTTAACCAAGGTGCTTCAGATTATAAGAATTAGCATCTATGCCACTGCTTGCCAAGACAGGGAACTGCTCCACAGTCCCTATCACCCTTCTGTAGGTGTAATTTGTCATACTTGGAAGTCTGTGGCTCTCAGGGGCAGGCTGGGGGGCCCCCTGGGCCGGTCCCATAGTGGGCTACCTTGGGGCCACCTGCTTTTTTTCCTTTAAAATATTCCTAATAGGCTGCTGAGTTGCGTCCCACCCCTGGTTAAAATTTTCCAGCCCTCCCCTGGTGGTTCTCCAACTGTTGTGGAACTATAAGTCCCAGCAGGTCTGATAGGGCACATTATGGCTCCCCAGCTTTTGTGGATTTGTAAACCCAAAGTTCCAGCTTTCCATAGCACTCTGTACACCTCATGCAGACTTCCCCCTTTCTAGTAGTAACCATATTTTTGTAGTTTATAGAATATTGGTCAATATTTTTTTTTCTTCATTTTGCCTGTCAGGAGAATGTTGTGTCCGTTACTGACGTGTTGGGTAATTTAGAAGCACCTCAGACAGCAAAACTGACACTTTTATTGGCCTTTACAATGAACGTGCTTCGTGTTAGAACAGGTTGTTGTATTGACGTTGCCCTATATCAATTAGGTGTCAGGAGAAACAGCGTAGGTGGAGCGAATTCGATGGGAGAAGACCTGGGGCGAATGCTACTGTTAGTCCAGCTATTTTGAGAACTATCCAGGGTAATTAGGCTGGATGGGTGAACTGACCATTATATCCCCAAGTATTTGTTGATTTGTGATATTGTTAAAACAACCAGTCTAGGGTTTGGTTTGTTGTTTTTGTGTTTGCATTTTTTTTTCTATTTGTGAACACTGACTTGTTTCCCTAACGCTATGTGCTGGGTATCAAGAAAGCAGGTAAATATAATACACATTAAATATTAAAATGAGTTATAGAACCACAAACTCCTAGTTGGAATGTGAGCAAATTACAGGAGACATTAGGGGGGATACATTCTTCATCTTATAATAGGACACCCAATTAGCTGTCCTGTAGTGGTCCCTATGTACTGGGGAATCAATGACGCTGATCCCCAAAACACACATGCAGCCTTTACGGCAAACTCCAGACCTCTGAACGATCATGTGACTTTAGTAACATTTCGTGGTGAATTTCTCCCAAACTTTAGTGGTTTCCGGGCACGCTACTCTCATGCATTTGTTATTTGGCTGGAGGGGGTTCATTAATCACATGTCTGAAAAAAATAAATAAAAAAGTACATTATGCACATGAAGTCAAATATCTCCAGGAACTGACTTCCCCTCCCTAAATGTGCTCCAATTTTACCAGTACTGTAACAAGGTTTTTACCACTAAATAACCTATTTCTCTTTTGCAATCAAAATCAGTTTGCCCACATAAGTATATGATCAGTAATGTTATGGATAAAACACTTTTATTCGTGTTATCACATTTGCCACTTTGAGGATAAGCTGTCGTTTACCAATTGAGAAATTTCTTTACTCCATTATTGAGATCGTTTTGCATTCTCAAACATGCATTTTGTGATACAGAAATAGCAGTGTACACCTGCAGCATCTCGTCGGGTGCCCTGAACTGAGAAACGGCTACGTGCCTCAATTTTTGTTTACGAGCAAGCAGAAGATTATTGGTGGCCCGCTGCTTGTGTCAGTTGTTGGAACACTTTGCACATACAGTTTCTGAGCCCAGGCTTATCTTGTGGCTGCTTATCTGTCTATTACATACTCTCCACATGGCATGTTTAAATTATTGGATGCCTCACTAAGCTTATGTTGACTTTTTGGCAAATTGAGTGAGTAAACAATATATCACAATAAATAAAAATATTATTATAAAAGCTGCCACTAATGTTAAATATATAACACAGGAATGATTAAATACATTTAGTTACCTATTTGGCCTTGTTCAGCTATAGAAACTTTACGGGGCAAATTCAATTCGGCTGCGTTATTCTAGGAATAACGCGGCCTGCGCACTATTACAGTTAGTACGGTTAAAGTGCACAGTATTACTGTTAGTACGGTAATTTTAACGCAGATTTTTGTTTGCATCTCTCAGGGCCGCGAGTAAAAATCCGGGTTAAAATTACTGTATTAAAGGTAATAGTACTGACGCCCCGTTAATTCTAGATTAACGTGGCTGAATTGAATCTGCCCCTACATGTTTAAAGCACCTAAGTTCACTCAGTATCACCATGCCGTATTCCTACCACCCTTATCAGTACTAGGAAGACAAGAAGAATTCCTAAATCCGAAGTTTCTTTCAGCTGATTGGCTTATTATCTGGACAGATAAAATTGTGTGCTCAGTACAAGCACATTTTGTACAACTATCTTAGGGGCCCTTATTAAACTTGCCGGCAAAGAAAAACGAATATCCAAATGTCATTTCTGATTCAAGTTACCAGATATGTTGTCTTCTGTCATTTTTTTCTTTCTTCTGTCCCTTACTTTAGTATAGATGTGACAACGCAGTTCACTTGTCTTATTCCAGGTACCACACGCGTTTGTGTATACTACCCACCTTTTCTCATTCTTCGTCAATTTTTTTAGTTTATTCAAATCTATTTTCAATAGATTCCACTTTTACAATCAGTGTTTAATTTAGAGCTTAGAGGTGTCATTTTTTTTCTGTTTTATTTCTGTTCCGTTCACTCCAATATGGACAGTATTCAGGAGAAGATGAGGTATTGCGTAGTGATGTGTGTAATAATTGCCGCCCATAAAATGAACTACAAATTCCATGAGGAAGGCCATTACCGGCAAATACATCAAAGTATGCAGACTTTTGTAATGGTGGATTCCAACGGGGATGAATTAGTATTGTTTGAGGATGATGTACACACTGATGAGGGTGAATATGATGACAGTGTAGATTGCAGGTGCTGATATCTAGCTGAGAGAAGGGAGCTGGCTGATGCTGGTATGCTTGGTAATATTTTAGGTAGAGTGGCATGTTAGCAATTTTATGTTTTTCTACAGTGAGACTGGAGAGTGATAAGAACACTGCCACCCCTCCTGTTTCTGTATGAGCTATGGCACAGTAGAATGTCACTGGAGACTTTTAAAAACATTTTTGGAGCAGAAAAATTGTACAGTCAAGATGGGATAATGGTTCCGTAAAAGTGTTGCAATTTTGTGGGTTACGTATCCTACAGTAAAAAAAGCTATTGTAACCCAGGCCTGAACAAATTACTCAGAAAGTTAGGAGCCAGCAAGTTTTGTAATAAGAAAAGGGACCAGTGCACCTTAGCAGGTGTGGCTATACAAATACACAAAATCTACAACACGGCATACTAAACAGCAGATAATGCTTGGCAGTGACAGTAATTTGAACAATTATATATTGTATGTACATTAATAAAATGCCAGCCATGTACCCCGTTAAAGTTTTATTAATAACTGGTGCACGATTATCTCGTTCTTTTTTGCTTATTCTGCCAATATTAACCTATATTCATTCATTCTAAACCTAAAATCTGTTTTAAAGAGCTGCATGCAAATGTTTTATTTCTGCCGTCTAGCAAAAACACGGAGGACCCAGTAACTGGACCCCCAGGGGCAAACGCAGGATTTGTAGAGGGGGAATTTCCACACCACGCCACCAGTGGGCATGACCAGCATGCATGAGGGCGTGGCTATAATATTAGACAGTGCTTGGCTGCTCTCCAACTCTTCCTAACCCAATAATATACATGGGCAATGCTGCGTGCACTACGGTTAGGTGCATGCAACTCTCCCTTTTCAAGCAGAGCCGTGTGAAGCGGTGACAGGTCCAGCCACCTCAATTATACAGTGCCCAGGCTTGGAGGGGGTTTCCAGGCACTAGGAACCCCCCCCCCCCTCCCCCTCGGTTTGCCTATGACCCCTTTCATTTGGAAGCAATGCAAGTGCATGTAGAAACATAGTCCTTCCCAGCGGATGGTAAATATACCACGGCTAGTATACTGCCAAATCTCAGGTAATCCCTTTTAATCCCTGTGCACACCATTAACACAAGTAATTGAGACATTATATAGTTATTACCTTGATGCTGGATTTGATGGGAGTAATACACATCCACAAATATAATAAAATAAAGGAATTCTAAGCACAGAGAACAGATTTATTACATCACGTCAGACAAAGGTTTCTTGGAGAGGAACATTGTAATAAACTTTTTTGTGTAGTCTAGAGTCAGGTTGTTCACGTACTCCTGGTTTATAATGATTGTATAGTGCAGGGTAATGTTTGATTGCACTGGAAAATTGTTTGAGATATAAATGGATTATTTACCAGTCGATAATACAGATCATTGGACGGCTGCCATTTTTGTAGTTGTTTTTATCTATTTGCGTCATTGCTACCCTATTATTGTAGACCAAGCGCATAGATTGCAGTGGATGTGATCCTCAATCTATTTTCCTATTAAAGCATAGCCGGTTTCAGGGGCAAATGCAGCATTTGTAAAGGGGGGTTTCCACACCATGCCACCAGTGGGCGTGGGGGAGTGGCTATAATTTTAGACAGTGCTTGGCTGCTCTCCAACTCTTCCTATCCCCATAATATACATGGGCAATGCTGCGTGCACTACTGTTAGGTGCACACAGCTCTCCCTTTTCAAGCAGAGCTGTGTGAAGCGGGAGCACGGTCCAGCCACCTCAATTATACAGTGCCCCAGGCTTGGAGGGGGGTTTCCAGGCACTAGGAAATCACACCCCCCTCGGTTTGGCTATGGGTTTGCAGTCTGAAGCTGAGCAGCCAATTAAAACAAATGTTTTGGAAGCCAGACCAGTTCTCTAATACCATCGGCACGCCAGCCCTTCTGGAAAATTGCCAGGATGCCGGTCCGGTCCTGGGCACACATCTGGGACACTGTAAAGTGCTTATAATGTTTGCCTTATATAGCCATTGTTACTGCAATATATCGGCTTTATGTACTCAGGAAGCCCGTGGCACTCTCCTCCCTGGGGTAAACCCCTCAGCGTCACTGCAGTAAATAAACTAGGATTCTGAGTAGATGAACGCGGGATTCCAGGACTGCACAGATAATTGGTAATGTCGTCATTAGCCTTCACCTCTGAAAAATGGGTCACGTTTAATCTGACATTGAATGCTTCCAAAATCATTAAATATGTGTAGTTACTGTAGGAATTGGCCGTGGGCTGAAGTCTCTTTCTAATATGTTTATAAGAAAGGAGAACCATTGACCTCCGTGTATTCTAGATTTCTCTTCAACTGATCTAGAATCATGTTCCTGAGCAGCACCAGCTTCTAGAAGTAACTGTGGACTGAATAACAATAGAATTCTGTCATTTACAGCATGTTCTGTAATAGGAAATAACAATATCCATCAAAAAACGCTGCTGTTTTCTATATATGTCAGCATGGCGGTCAGTGCTATACGAGTATTTACATACAGAGAGCTGCATATATCTTACTACTATGTTATAATAGTCCAGCCTATGCGATTGGCTCCCCTGTCTCTATATATAACCTAGGGTCTGGCATTGGAAAACATTTTTTTTCTGGCACATAATATAACGTTCCTGGATTGTGAACAGGTCGTGTTTACGTTTCGTTCGGATGAAACCTGTTTTAATTTTTATCCTCCGTAAACACAATAGCTCCCATAACTAGTTTATTATCAGATGAAAAGACCAGGCTTGTCCGGATAGCAGGGCACAGTTACGTCAAGTTATCAAAATCTTCTGTGTGAATATCAATGAATGCTACACACAAGCTTCCATATCATCAGTTATTTATATAGCGCTAATTCCGCAGCGCTGTCCAAAGAACTCGTTCACATCAGTCCCTGCCCCATTGGGGCTTACAGTCTAACTTCCCTAACACACACACACTAGGGTCAATTTAGATAGCAGTCAATTAACCTACCAGTATGTTTTTGGAGTGTGGGAGGAAACCGGAGCACCCGGAGGAAACTCATGCAAACACAGGGAGAACACACACAGATAAGGCCATGGTCGGGAATCGAACCTATGACCCCAGCGCTGTGAGGCAGAAGTGCTAACCACTAGGCCACTTGTGCTGTTTACCTCAGTAATCGTGTAGCTGTACTTTTACTAGGCCTTAATCCTGTTAATCTTTTATACCTTCTGAACCATACAGCAGTAGAAACATAGACCTTATGCTAAGTATATCTAACAGGAAAAAATAGGAATATATATATTTTTTTTAGTGTTCTTTCCATCGTTTGCCACAGTTACACCAAACATTAGGGAGGGTATTCAATTTGGTTTCCGGTCCGCGGAAATATTGTTTGTATGTGAAATATTTCCATAGAACAAGCAGCATATTGTAGCAGTCCTCCACACACCCAGCGCTCCAGCTAAAGGATTTTGATTTGATTCCAGAACAAGAAACAGGATTTATGGCCAATGTGGCAACACACACGAGTGGGCAAGTTGGATGAAGAAGTTGGTAGTTCTTGGGGTAAATGTATCAAGCTGAGAGTTTTCCGGCAGGTTTGAAAAACCAATCAGATTCTAGCTGTCATTTACCTTCAGCATTCTACAAAATGTCAGCTACAATCTGATTGGTTGCTATAGGCAACATCTCCACTTTTCAAACTCGCTGGAAAACTCTCAGCTTGATACATTTACCCCCTTGTGTAGAGCTGTTGAAAAACTTCTGTCGTCATTGGGTTCTCATTGTGCAATCGTAATATATCCACGAGCACAGGCGGATAGAAATAATCTTCCTGCAGAATTTACGAAAATGTCTGATAAGGATCTTATTACTTGTGATGGGACCAGTATGGGGCATCTCAGCCATTTTCGGGCATTCTGCGGTAACGGGCCCAAATTGCAGCGTGCACGGCCATGGTGTATACAGATTGTTGCCCAGGACTGCTCACTGGGTTACTTTCACCTGCTGCCAATTGATGCATCTGTTTTATTAGACACAACTTGGAATTATTCCCCAGAGTGTGCTCACTGTAATATACTGTGTGATTATATCTACTGTTTACCTCCTCTGAGGGGATTTCCACTGCCATCACCGTCAGGCCGAACCAGCTTTGTGTTTACTGTAATGTGATCCATTTTTTGTTGCTACAAGTAGACCCTATGCATTTATTTAAATGGAGAGTGTCACGTAAAATAAATAAAAAACAAGCATGTACCAGACATCCTGGTCACAACTGCTAAACTTTTTTTTATTCAAGTCTATTAGTCCTCCTACTAACTCTCTTGTCCCGGCTCTCTCCCCCAGTTAGTATCACCCTATTTGTGTCTCCCCCTTTCCTTTAGGATGTGAGCTCTCAGGAGCAGGGCCCTCTTTCCTTGTGTACTACTTCTACTATTCCATCACCCTCTGTACCTCTTGGCCTGCTTCCCTAGCACTGTTTTCTTAAACTTTGGCCTACTTATCGCTGATTTCTACCATCACTTTCACTCATTGTCCCAGAAATAATTTGATTTGCATTACCATGTAAGCTGTGTGTACGTATCTATTCTATATATATCTATATATATATATATAATTGTGTGTGTTTTTGTTCTTCATATTTTGTTCTTTAAGTATCATGTTGTCATGGGTCACTGTTTACTACCCTCTGTGGCGCTTTATAAATTAAAAATAGTAATAATGTGTTTACACACACAGCTGGCAGCCATTTTGCGGAAGTCCTAAAATGCAGACAAATTTGGTCTCTATGGCGGGATGGGAATTAGCAATTGTACACTTGGGAAAATACTGTAAATACAGCAGAGCTTTGTGCGAGATACATTTAGGAAAATAAAGAAATCCAATCTAGTTCTTAAAGGAATAAGCAGCAGATAAAAAGGCTAAGAAAACTTTGCATGGAAAATATAGACAAAGCCAATGAGTGGAAGATAAACAAGTACTGTATATAAAGCTTATCTAACAGGCCAAGCCACAGTAAAACACAAAATCACAATGTTTGGAGGACAGGATTGCATAGTCTATTAAAATCTTATTAGCTGCAAATATTTTTGCTCAACCTTTACTGCTGAAAATTCAAAGGGGTGGCTTATCCTAGACGGAAAAAATATTCACCAGTGTGTGAATAATTCTCAAAATTAAAGGTAGCTAACTAAATTGGGCACTTTGACTAACATTGCATTCATGTGCAGAGTTTGCACTGAACCACTGCAACCAATCAGATGCTTTAATTGTCTTTACTTGTATTAAACCGATAAAAGCTAGTTACTGATTGGCTGTTGTGGTTTGGTGCAAATTTTTCACTTAAAATGCAAAGTTAGTAAATGAGACTAAAAGGATCAAATAGAATATATTTAACGGGTTGCTCTTGAATGATGCTTAACTGGACTTTCTGACCACTCTCTGCAAAATCAGTAATTTTTTTTTTCACAAAAAGAGCATCAACATCAGTAAACCAAAACTAGCAAATACATTAAGCTAACCAACTTTAAACGATGGCAAAATGGATGAGTGACAAGGAGGACAAATCACTAGCCGTAATACTTACTTTTACAATATGCATATGAGTATTTCTATGTCACCGGAAAATTATATTCGTGCTTTCTGAGACATTAATCAATGAATTGTATTATATTTCTGGGAAGCATTGTCAGTAAATACTCGCAGAGAAAATATTTCTGAGGCAGAAATCTATTTTCCATGTCCCAGTCACTAATACGTGGTGGAGGCAGACATCTTGTGATGGGAACCAATATGCAGTTTATCAATTCATGAGGAACTAGCCACGTCACTGAGACATGGGACACAATTGATGGGATTTGTTGTCCTGGATATTTATTTAGCCTAAAATATAAATTAAATGTGTATAGTATATTGGGTGTGCGGAATCTATCAATGATTTTCCAAGAAAGTCGGCCTCTCCCAGCCCTGTACACTTATATTACGAATATGACATTTTCCATGAATCTAGTGCGCAAAACAGCTGACAGAAATGATCTCGTCTTGCTCTTTTTTTCTGTAATGGCGAGATCTGACCACACACGTTAAAATACAATCTTTTGTAGAAGCTTTGCATGGCAGCAGTATAGTGGTCAGTCAGTTAAGAACTGATTAAAAAAAGACTGGATTGTAATGTGTATGTGCGTCAGTTGTGCTAGCTAACGGCTTCTGATTGGCTGGTTGCGATTTCGAATCCGAAGCCGCTTGCTGATTTCTTCATTGATGGTTTACGGATCGTAGACTTTTTGTGTGTGTACGTACAGAAAAGAAAATTTGTTATTTTCACACGTAGGCGAGAAGGAATGTTATATCTGCTGTATTATATGAATTGTACTTTGGTGTGATTGTACAGAAATGCAGTTGTTCGTTTGCAAATAAATTAAATTGATGCTTGTGTGGCCAGCGTAAGAAGTAGGGATGCCGTTATTCTTCATCATCATCATCATCTATTTATATAGCGCCACTTATTGCGCAGCGCTGTACAGAGAACTCATTCACATCAGTACCTGCCCCATTGGAGCTTACAGTCTAAATTCCCTAACACACACACACAGACAGAGACAGACAGACAGAGACTAAGGGCAATTTGATAGCAGCCAATTAACCTACTAGTATGTTTTTGGAGTGTGGGAGGAAACCGGAGCACCCGGAGGAAACCCACGCAAACACGGGGAGAACATACAAAATCCTCACAGATAAGGCCATGGTCGGGAATCGAACTCATGACCCCAGTGCTGTGAGGCAGAAGTGCTAACCACTGAGCCACCGTGCTGCCCTATATTGGTTCCATTACACAAAGCCAGCAATAAAACCTTTGTTCTCTCGATAAACCATTTAAAAACACACACTTGTACATTTTAATCTTTGTACAGTACGGAAGCATGCATTGAATATGTTTTGGATAATATTATAAATCTGGATAATATCAACATTATCCAGTCGACGTTCAGTTCATTTAGATACCCTTGGATCAAATAATTGGATAATTTTCACATTGGAGCTGCAGTACAAATGGGGTCTGTATTCATCTGTATGGAACCTTTGGTATCTACGTTTTTGTATAAAACATGAGATAGACTTTCTGTATTTCCAGAATTCGGCTGTACACCACTGGTGTTCCCCACAGCTGGATGAGGAGAGAGCAGTCCGTGTTGGTGGATTCAGACCGTACTGTTAGTTGTTCGAGGAGTAAACGCAGCTTCTAATTGAGTGTTTGAAACTCTTTGTTTTAATGTCTGCATTTATTTTGTCTACTTTGTATGTCCCTGTTTTATGTATGTCCTGTTTTCACTACTGTACGACGATGCGGAGCACTGTGGCGCCTTACAAATCTACGATAATAATAATAACAGGGGTTGTCCAAAAATACAGGTAAAGCCAAACATGAGTTATCTCAACAGGATACAGGATCCTGTTTCAAAGAGCTTACAGTCTGAAATAAGGCTGCTTGTTAGTGCAGCATAATCACCCGTGCCCCACATTCCCCAGTCACTTCTACCTGGTATCTTTTATGTATAAATCTTCCAGATCTAATACTGCTCTTATTTTTCTCTTGCAGAATTCCCAGTGTTTCTTCTTTAACGCGGAGCAGAGAGAACAGCGGAAGGTGAGGACAGTATGTGCTGAAGATTAAACGTTTCTCGCTGTGCTGTGTATTCTCTGATCTCTTATATAGCTGGTTTTATTTTAGACCACGTCTCTTGGATCTGCAGATACGATTTGTGCTGGGGATGGTGCCCTGTATAATAGACCACTCATGCTAGCTGAGCGCAGGTTCCTTGTTAGCGCCCTATTCCCCCCCCTAGATTCATGGTGCCAATAAGCAAAATGATGGTCATTCCTTGGTTATATCTGTACAAAACAATGGGGCATTTATGAAGTAAAGAGAAATTAGATTAACAAAAAATATTTAATGATTAGTATTTTATGTTCTTTATATTTTTGTAAAAATCACTTTGTTAACTTGGTTGAATACTTGAGATCTTGACCATGCTCGGGGGGGGCAGGGGAGATCACTTAATTCAGATCCGCCCACGCAGAGCGATCCAGTTGTTTGCAAGTAACAATTAATCACAATGATCAAACCGATCATACTTCTGAGGGCTCTCTTCAGTCATGTCACATTGATTTCTATCATTCATGTCTTATACGTGCAGCAATAATTGTATGCTCCTATTAAATGGGGTTAGATTGACGGTTAATATTGTTGTACGAGGGCAGTTTAAGTCATGTAAAATATTGTAAATTCTATCCCTGCTCCTTTGAGATGAGGGCACTGACCATGACAGTAACTGTGGAACTTTAGACAGCTGGTGGGTGGAAAAGGGCACTGGGTTGGCAGACTGGCACTGTGGGGCTTACAGTAGACTGTCACTGTGGCACTGGTCTGATTTGTTACAGGCCATGTTGATCCAAGCCTAGGATGGCATAGTTGCATGTGGCAGAATACATTTATATATTCCAATGGGCACAGATTGGGCACTGTAAAAAATGTTGAATCTGAGCTTGATTGGAATACTTAATACTGGGCAGAAGAGTACTGTATTTGGGGACTGACATAACTAGAAGGGATATGGCATAGCAAAAATGTGTTCAGATATAGCTCAAAATTTACAGTGTGGTGCCTTGTAGTGTTTTTTTTTTTTGTGTGTTTTTTTTTTTTTTTGTGGGAACCCTAGCCACCGACCAATCACCCCCAATGCATTTTTTTAATTCATACAGAACTGTGCCATTCCATGACCATGCAATCATCATTTATTTATATAGCGCCACTGATTCCGCAGCGCTGTACAGAGAACTCGCTCGCATACACAGAGAGAGAGAGAGAATAGGGTCAATTTTGATAGCAGACAATTAACCTACCAGTATGTTTTTGGAGTGTGGGAGGAAACCGGAGCACCCGGAGGTAACCCACGCAAACACGGGGAGAACATACAAACTCCACACACATAAGGCCATGGTCGGGAATCGAACCCATGACCCCAGTGCTGTGAGGCAGAATTGATAAACACTTAGCCAATGTGCTGCCCAAATTAAAAAAAAAAACCAAGAACTAGTTTTGGAATTAAAATAAAAAAATAGTATTATTGGTGGTATTTCCTGAATGGATGTAAGGGTCCCACGCTGCACGCCTTTCAAAGTTTACAACTTAACCTGGTCTGAAGCAGGGTGATTGGGTGTGGCTGCCAAACTTCAAACTTCATCGGCGGGGAAAAGGGGCATTGATTCCCACTTGACATGCCACAAGGTAAGACTACAGAGGGTCGTGGCATGGGACTTTTAAAGAAAAAGATTCCTAGCTTCTCTTCTTAAGGTTCAGTTTCCTACTAGCCTTGTCGGTGGCAAAATGGTGCCCACAGCCTACACCCGCAAGGCTAACCCGCCCCTGATCAACATGTCAAC
Source organism: Mixophyes fleayi (assembly GCF_038048845.1). Lineage (NCBI taxonomy): Eukaryota > Metazoa > Chordata > Amphibia > Anura > Limnodynastidae > Mixophyes > Mixophyes fleayi. The sequence goes on from NC_134412.1 coordinate 21,130,767, forward strand.
GACAGTCGCTCATTGATACGGAAAAACATTGGATGGGGATATTTAATTTTACTTCATTATAGTTTTCTTCATCTTATAATTCAGCACTGGCACAATTCTATAAGCCAGGCCCATAAAACACCAGCCAGGTGCCAAGCCTATGTAAACGTGTGTTATTTAATATGTTCTAATGCAATTAGCCATCCTAATAATCTTTAATCACGCCAGCGCAAGTAAGACTAATAAAATGTCTGGTTGATAATGGATTATTGTGCCACATTATTGGTAATATCTGCTATCGTATCTGTCACTACTACCCTCTCCCCTTTTTCTCTTTCCTTAAACTGTCCTTTTCACTTTATTTTATTTCTTATCTCTGAATGGCAGCGTCAGGAGCTGGAAGAGGTAACATAGAATCGTTGTATCTCTAGGTGTAGTCCGCACCCTTCCTTCGCTCTACACACACGCATCGGTCAATGAGAGCAGATACATAGAGGTTTAAAATATTGTGAATGGTCTGTAGTTCAACAAAGGGCCGACGAAACTGTTCTCTCCAGGGGCCTGATTCACCAAGGATCTTAAGTTGAGAAACTTCATATTTCAGTCTCCTGGACAAAACCATGTTACAATGCAAGGGGTGTAAATTAGTATTCTGTTTTGCACATAAGTTAAATACTGACTGAAATTGAGTTGAAATTTTGTGTATTTAACTTATGTGCAGTATTTAACTTATGTGCAAAATAGAAAACTAATTTGCACCCCTTGCATTGTAACATGGTTTTGTTAAGGAGACCACTTACTCAATTTTTTTACTTAACTTTCCTTAATGAATCAGGATCTATGAGAGTAACATCAGCAAAAACATGTGTTTGTTCTATAATAATGTAGCACACAAATATCAACTTTACATTTCAGTGTACAAATAAGCTATCAAGTATTTGTGTGCTACATAAAAAAACAGTCAGTATTTAACTCATGTGCAAAACAGAACACTAGTTTGCACCCCTTGCATTGTAATATGGTTTTGTCCAGGAGACTGAAATAAGAAGTTTCTTAAGTTAAGATCCTTAATGAATCAGGCTCCTGGTTTTCTTTAATAAAATAATGAAGCTGAAATATTCTATAACCTAGGGCGACCAGCCAATGAGACGCTGGCTTTTATCCGTTTAATGTAAATATTAATGCAACAAAACTGTTGTCTGGTTGATGTGGGTCACAGCAATGTTGTGCTATCACATCCATTATTAAAGGAAAGCAAAACCTAAATTACAAGTTGCCTGATATAAAATAACTACAAAATCACAAATATATATGTAAGAGCTTCAGGAACTTGAAGAGCGTTCTAATGAGTTAAAGGTCACGGAGGAAGTTAATATGAAAGCCCATCAGACTTCCTCCCTAATCCCCCCCCCCCATGTGCTGCAATTTGATTGTTTTAGGCAAAATTGGCCCAAAAATGATGTCTGAGGTCCAAAATGTTCCACCAGTCTGATCAATTATGTGATCAGGAATGATCTGCTGTTGATTGGGGCTACCTGAATCTCTAGCTAGTCTGTGACCGCGATCTGCCATCATGTGCAGCTATCGGCTGCGTGCTCTGACTTTGCGCCATGTGATTTGGGGGTATATTTACTAAGCTGGGGGTTTGAAAAAGTGGAGATGTTGCCTATAGCAACCAATCAGATTCTAGCTGTCATTTTGTGGAATGTACTAAATATAAGATAACTAGAATCTGATTGGTTGCTATAGGCAACATCTCTACTTGTCAAACCCGCAGTTTAGTAAATATACTCCCTGGTCTCTTAAGTGCTAATCCTCAATCTGTTGTTTTTGGGCAATATAAAACTAACGAATGACACTGTAGACAGTTTAATTTTGCCTGTTTAAGTACTATTTTTTTTTTTAAGAGCAATTCCTCCCATTTTGCAGTCACAGACTGTCCTGAATTAGGGCACCATAGCCCTTAATTGTATGTTGTGGGATGTAGTCCCTGCTGGGAAATTCTTGCAGTGTTCTACTTTGCCTTGAAATTTCCTAAGTGGAAAGATGAATTAATTAAAGAGTATGGTTTGAAAATTACAGGGTTTTCCACCCTCCAGATGTATTTACTTCCTACAAGTTTTACTAAATACATTTACCTCATGTCTATACCACGTTTATGATGACAGACAGAATTGTTTATTTTTGTTCTACTGAGTTACACAACACAGCTCGGCTGCAAAGTAGAGGAGGGAGCTACAATGTGTTTAGTAAAAGTGGCCTGGTGGCACATAAATTTAAAAAGTTAAGCCAGTGGTTCCCAAACTTTTGCAGTTTACGGCACCCTTAGAGTCTCCATAATTTTTTCAAGGCACCTCTCCAAAATAATTACTGAGCAGTCCTGTTTTATAAATTAGGTCGGGACAAAAATACTTATTTAGTTGTATGCAAAAATGCCCCCTCTACATCCAGACACACTGCCACCTCTGGCCCCTCTCATGCTGGCCCCTCTCACTGCCCCCTCTGACATGCTGTCCCCTCCTCTGGCCCCTCTCACTCTGGCCCCTCTCACTCTGGCCCCTCTCACTCTGGCCCCTCTCACGCTGTCCCCTCTCACGCTGTCCCCTCTCACGCTGTCCCCTCTCACGCTGTCCCCTCTCACGCTGTCCCCTCTCACGCTGTCCCCTCTCACGCTGTCCCCTCTCACGCTGTCCCCTCTCACTGCCCCCTCTGACATGCTGTACCATCCCCTGCCCTCTGTCACACTTCCTCTCACTCTGCCCTCTGTCACGCTGTCCCCCTCCTCTGGCCTCTGTCCCCCTCCTCTGGCCTCTGTCCACCTCCTCTGGCCTCTGTCACACTGTCCCCTCTCCTCTGCCCCCCCTCCTCTGCTCTCTGCCCCCCCTCCTCTGCTCTCTGTCCCTCCTCCTCTGCTCTCTGTCCCCTCTCCTCTGCTCCCCCCTCCTCTGCCCTCTGTCCCCTCTCCTCTGCCACGCTCCCTCTCACTCTGTCCCCTCTGCCGCGGGAAAGGCAGAAAAAAACAAAACAAAACATAAACTCGCCAATCCGCGCAGCGCCGGGACTGACAAGCTGCGTGAGAGAGAGGAGAATGCTGGGTCCCGGCGCCGCGCGGATTGGTGAGTTTATGTTTTGTCTTTTTTTCTGACTTTCCTGCGGCACCCCTGGGAGCCGCGGCGCACACTTTGGGAACCGCTGAGTTAAGGTAATCTGAAGCACCCTTTAAGCTATCTTTAAGTTCTATCTTGAACAGCAGAGACTGAGGAGTACAGACTAAGAGGGAGATGAATGTGTGAGGTGCTCAAAACATTCATTTGTTTGTTCAAAGACTCCATATAATCTACACCAAGGTAGTTATTAAACAAGATCAGTTATCAGAGGGAGCTCCCGTACAAGACTCCCATACCTACGTCTTTTTTTCTCACTGGATGTGTTCATTTTAAACATTTATAGCCAGTTTTACTAAAGAACTAATACATTTAAAAACATACAAGTCTCTTATGCATATAAAATGCCTCCAGATTTATTATTTAAGGCAAATGTTTTTAATGTGAGTCTGTATGGCTGTAATGAAAACTTGTGCCATACAAGTACCGCCACCATGAGGCTTTTTGTAGAATTGCATATGACTACTTCACTATTAATGTCAGTTTCTGTTGTCCCGGCTATTTATCCTGTAGTAATTAGATCTGCTTTTTAAGCATGCAAAATGCTCAGTGCAAAATCCTCTTTGACGTCACGTCCCTGAATTTGCGCTGATACAATTAGATTTCTGCCGTGGTTTTGCAGTGTAATATGGTAGCGTTTGCAGAGAAGCAGATGTGTGCACTTGCCAGTAGGAGGGTTCATTGGGCAGAATAAGGGTGAAGTATAGAGTGGGCGCTCACTGCAGGACAGTGCAAAATCATATGTAGTTATGCACATCGAGATTATTGAAATGAGCAGGAGGGTGGAAAGGCTAGATTTTTAAGGGTGTTCCTTTCTTTACAAGAGGGTGCAGCAATTTCCCCTCCACAAGTGGTTCAGGGCTGACAGAAATTGAATCTCATTCTTTGCTTTTAATTGGATGCCTATTTGCACCTTACATTTGGACTTCTGCAGAGAGGCGTAGTTTTAGCTGCAGTTTGCTCAATATTAAAACCTTCAAACACACAAAAATCATCATCATCACCATTTATTTATTCCGCAGCGCTGTACAGAGAACTCGCATCAGTCCCTGCCCCATTGGGGCTTACAGTCCTTAATTCCCTAAAATACACACACACAGAGACAGACTAGGGTCAATTTGTTAGCAACCAATTAACCTACCAGTATGTTTTTGGAGTGTGGGAGGAAACCGGAGCACCCGGAGGAAACCCACGCAAAAACGGGGAGAACATTTTTCCTTGCATCCCATAGAGCTGTGAGGAGAAAATAATTTTTTTGTACCGCATTGTCCGGCAACGTGCCCATGTTTACTTTGCAGAGGGGTCTCCAAACACTATAAAGTAGGCGTGTGCCTTGAAGTGCGCTGAGCGGTCCATATAGGCGCAATAGTGCGAAACCAAAGCCGTTTGTGCCTAATGGGTGCGTCGTAAAGAACCCCCAGTGGCTACCTTGCTTTTATAGCCAAAACTCCCCTCAGGATCATGCACTAGACATGGGAGTTGTAGCGATAGATTGCTTTGAACCACCTGGCTCTAACGCTCCTACATTGTAGTTTTTCTTCTGCTCCCCTTTGTCCTTTGTTAGCGGGGCCTGTTCCCTCCTCCATGTTCCATCTTCATTTTCACTCCATTCATTGCCTGTAGTTCAAGAAACAGAAATTCCGGGACTGGGTCCCTAAGTCTGACTCGGACTACGATTCTGATTACTCGGAAGATCAGGATGTCAAACTGCGACAGGTAAGGTGGTGGAAAATCAGAAGTCTGATGGTACAATGATCCAGTCCCTCAACTAATAATATAATATATGACGCTTAATATGGGCTTGATTATTTTATGAAATATATATATATTCATTTCATACAGTGTATTGTGTCCTATTTAATCTCTGAGGATGTATATCATAAATTTTCCTCACTATGTCCTGTACCTTTAAAGAATATAAGATATATATTTTTCTTGTTTAGTGACCTGAGAGTTTCTCTCTTTCTTCAAAGGAGAACTATATGTTCAGACAACATTATGGGGGGTATTTAATTGTCAGCAAGTTGTTTTGTTTTTTTGTTTGTTTTTTTTAGAGCACGTTAAGTAATTTTAACGCTGCTTTTTAAAATTTTCGAGTGGGATAACTTTACCCGCGATTAAATTCCTTTTTTTAATGCTACGTTTTTTTCCATGAAACAGTCCTCTCGCGCTCCAGTAGAAGGTCTATTGAAAGTATAGGGTGTGCGAGAGGCAAAAGCTATTCAATTGTTTTTTAACGCGGCGCGTTAAACAGGAAAATATGCTGTTTTATCTCGCACCTCTTTGGGGTGTGATAAAAATAAAAAACCTTTGAAAACTATTTGAAATCATGTAATAATGTGAAAAAAGGTTAAACTATGTTTATCACTAATGCCTAACATGTAAAATTTGATTTAAAGGAAAAAAAAATAAATCACTAATTATATTTATGTATGTTTTTGGTACAAATATGAATGTAGTAATGTGTTTTGACATGTATAGATCTTTCTATGGTGAAAAAATAGTTCAATAAAAAGATATGCTAAAGAAAGTACTGTAATGTAGATATTATCAATGTGTAATGCAATCTAATGTATGAAAATGTATGCAAATCCTTTTTTTTGTGTTATACATGACCGCATTAAAACTCACAAACACAATGTTTTCGCGCTACGGTAACTAAAAGCGGTCGCTATTGCAGTTAAAAACCTGCGGGAGTTTTTTCTATTTATACGCTGCAGGGAAAAAAAACAACGTGCGGACAATTGAATACCCCCATATGTCAGGTAGATCTATGTATTTTCGTTTTCCGGAGTTATGAAGTGATCTGTTGTGTAGATATGATTGTTTTGATGACCACAGTTAACTTTATATAAAATAACTCCTGCCCATCTAGTAGCTTCACTGTATATAATTCTCATTTTCTTTTTATGATGGTAGGAATAATTGCTATTGTAAAAAAATGTTTTTGGGTCTCTGCAAAGTACCGGCAGCTTTGAGAGAGAGCGACATCCAGTTAGTAACCTGTGACTGGTAGATGGCAGCAAGACTTTGTTACTGACAAATAAAGTACAATATTTTCAAGTATTTTTTCCACTTAACCATGAGGTAGAAATGTTGGCTCGGTTAAGCCTGGAGTGACCCTGTCGTTGTTTTAGGCTCTCCTTGGCCACAGTGCGGCCATTTTGTAAGGCGAGCCAATGTCCCATGAGAAGTCATCTTCACAATTTTTCCCCCATGGACAAATTAGGAATATATCCAGTCACCTAGGTTTTAATTGCTCCTGCACGGGATCCTGAATGCTAGGCCTCACATTTCATTGAGCAATTGTGGAAAAATAAAGTTCAGTCACACTTTAATTGTAAATAGGGTATGATTTTTCTCTTCTTAAATTTACTGTAAGCGGTTTATTTCACTATGATAAATAGAGAATGCGGTATTTTGCTAACAGCTTTATGTAGTGTGAAATGAGATTTAGGGGTAGATTTATGAAAAGTTCTCAAAAAGGAAAAGTGGAGGTGTTGCCCATAGCAACCAATCAGATTCTAGCTATCATGTTCTAGAATGCACTTGATAAATGATAGCTAGATTCTTATTGGTTGCTCTGGGCAACACTTCCACGTCTCCTGCTCTTCTTCACAGCAGTGACACTATGGTCGGGTAATGGAAGTAGTTCGGGGGAAGAAGGGTGATATGGAAGTACTGTGTGGGGGTAGCATTTAAAGTGTGGGTTTGTACAAAGCTGGGCAATTCATATGAATTTATTTACTCTGTCCTTTAACTACAGAAGTGTTGTATTGTTCTGTTCACCCTTTGTGTGAGTGATTCCATATTCTTCACAGATATCCTCACCGTTTTGTTCTTGTTAAGGAAAATTGATTGCTTTTAGTACACTCTTCGGGTACTCCACACTTTGGGCCTGATTCATTAAGGATCTTAACTTAAGAAACTTCTTATTTCAGTCTTCTGGACAAAACCATGTTACAATGCAAGGGGTGCAAATTAGTATTTTGTTTTGCACATAAGTTAAATACTGACTGTTTTTTCATGTAGCACACAAATACTTGATAGCTTATTTGTACACTGAAATTTAAAGTTGATATTTGTGTGCTACATGAAAAAACAGTCAGTGTTTAACTTATGTGCAAAACAGACTACTAATTTGCACCCCTTGCATTGCAACATGGTTTTGTCCAGGAGACTGAAATAAGAAGTTTCTCAAGTTAAGATCCTTAATGAATCAGGCCCCTTGTGAGCATATAGAAGTTGGCCGTAAAGCTAAATTGCTTCCACCATGCAAGCAGCATATTGCATAATTCATAAAAATTATACTTTGATGCAATTAAAATCTTTGATGGATTATAGCCCTGTCATAAGTCCCTCCGCATTTATTTACATACTGTGTCTTTGGTCTTTGTCTCCCACCAGAAACTTGGCGAGGTGGTGATTAAGTTCCTGCAGCGAGATCTGCAGCCTTCCTGTCAGATGGCCTGCCTAGAGACCATCCGCATCCTTTCTCGAGACAAGTACGGATTGTCTCCGTTCACCAGCCGCTCTGCGATGCAAATCCTGGCCCAGTATGCGGGGTTGGACTACTTCGATGAGATGGAGGTACCTCGCATCCCAGACAGTGAGAGCGTGGTGGAGGCTCTTAAGGGTCTGTGTAATATTGTTTACAACAGCGTCGAAGCCCAAGAGGTGGCCACGGAGCTAAGCCTGGTGTGCGGCCTGGCTCGCCGTCTCAAGCTCTACAACGAAACCAGGTCTTCTCACGAAGGCAAGTTCTTCGACCTCCGTTTGCTTTTTCTCCTGACCGCTCTGAGGGTCGATGTGCGGAGACAGCTTGCCCGGGAGTTGAGAGGCGTCAGTCTTCTAACCGATGCCCTGGAAAGCACCCTGGCGCTGAAATGGTCGGATATCTATGAGGTGGTGACGGACCATCTCGCCCCACCCTTAGGCAAAGAAGAGACTGAGAGAGTGATGGAGATCCTGAAGACTCTCTTCAACATCACCTTTGATATCAGCCGCAGAGAAGTTGACGAGGTGAGGTTTGGGCAACAGGCAAAAGATTGCCCGTGTGGATTAGCTAAATGGTTTAAAATGTTCTCAACGATAAAATACTAATGTCTTGAAAATCTTAAACTATATAACTCTTTAGATAATTCAACTTATTTATTTTGCCGTGGAACCGTCGGCTTCAGTCAAATTCCCAATAGACATAAAAGCTTTGGTGAGAGAGCGTTGAACTTTAAATAATCTTATTTCATCTCTTTATGGCACAACACCGTAGAGCATGTTGGTGCCTTATAATTAACGAGTATCACGTAGCGATCTTTAACCTTGCGAGTAATCAATAGTCCTTACTCTCCTGAATTTTCCTCCGCAGTCAGTTGTACACGAATGAAGTGGAATTTCGCTGACCTCTGGGAAGAGGTTTCATAATGTTTTAATGCTGTCATTAATGAGTGATTATGACAGTAATGTAAATTGCTTAGTGTAATTTATAGCTAATTAAGTGAAATATGCAGCGAAGTTTAAAGTAACCGTAATAATGACAGTGTGTAAAAATAATCTGTCTACTAATCTCTCTGCATAAAGGACACATCTTAATAATGACTCTGTACAGGAATCCTGTTTTGTTCTGAGAAACGAAACTCGGTTCTATTTATAGAACATTTCAGCATTTTCTAATTTTTTTGGGCAGCATAGGAAGTCAAAATCAATGTATTTCAATTGATGGTGATGAGAGGGGCTTGATGTATTTCAGTAATGGGTACAAATAATCCCTTTTGGAAACCGTTGACGGATAAAAGGGTAAACGTATATACACATAAGTGGTTTTGGTAAGAAAATGTTTGGGGAAGTTGCAGTCCGTTTTTAGACAGTGTGACTCATGAGATTGGGAAACTGGTCCGGAATGTAAAATTATCTACATTATAGTAGAATACTGTAACCTCTTAAGGGGTCAGTTCAATTAGCCGTGAGGCGCCATAGCAACAATAGCATCAATCGCTTGGTAACGATCTTCTCTCAATTTTTGCTCTGACCTCATGCCGTAATTGTCGGTTTTACACGCATAAACATAGTGCGTACGGCTGCTGCGGAATATGGCGGCTAATTGAATAAGCCATTAAAATATTTAACCGAGACTGTATTTTGATGTTACAATAGTGGCCCTTTATCTCTAAACATTTACGATCCATCTATGTCCTATAATAGCTTAGGACAGTGAGGGCTAACCTGTGACACTCCAGGTGTTGTGAAACTACAAGCCCCAGCATGCTTTGCCAGTAGATAACTAGCTGATAGCTGGCAAAGCATGCTGGGGCTTGTAGTTTCACAACACCTGGAGTGACACAGGTTAGCCATCACTGGCTTAGGATGCTCTACTTTCTGATAGTTACAGAAATACAGTACATCCAATTTTTATATACTGGCAGGACTGAATATAATAGAAATCATTTGTGCAGTTTTCACCTTCCTTCACCGGGTGGATGTCGGAAAGTTTACTTTTAGACAGAGCTCCTGGGAAAAGTCAGAGTGAGGTGGAATATTGCATTTACCCTGAGGCTGTGCTCGGTGTAGCTGAAGGGATCTGTCCACCCCCGTGGGTCTTTGTTTCCTCCAGCAATGTGCATAACAAAGTGGAAAAGACCTATTTTGTAAATATAGGGCTTGATGCAGAGTTGTTGGCAGTAGAGCTTGCGCAGAAATAGCTTATTTCTGGCCATATGCAGAGCCGTACACATTGCTAGAAGCTTCTGGTTCTGCATCGACCGCATGTGCGCCTGGTTGTCACATCGGCGTGTATCTGCACCTGCCTTCTAACGTCCGAAATTGGTGTATATACTAGTGATGCTCAGGCTCGGTTCCTCAAGAACCAAACACACCCGAACTTAGAGGATCTGAGTACCGAGCCGGCTCGGTACTTTCGCGCTTTTTCGGAATCGAAAACGAGGCAAAACGTGATTCTTACGTTGTCGGATCTCGGAAGTTTTGAATTCCTTTTTAAGATCCAACATAACGGTAGGTGGGTGGGAGGGCGGACCCCCATTTTTCTTTTCTGCCAATGTGTCCTAGATGTGCTAGCAACTGCCGTGTGTTTGTGTCATTGCTCTGTCGCTTACCATCCAGCCAGGTCGCTGCAGTATTTCTCCGAAAGTGTATGAAAATAATATTGTGACCTGTGAGGTGGTCAAAATTGACTGCAAATGACTTCAAATTGGTGTTATTGAGGTTAATAATAATGTAGGATCAAAAAAAGAGCAAAATTATGTGATTTTAGCATATTTTAGGATTTTTTCTAAAAAATCCAAAACCAAAACTCGAAGCTAATACAGATCCAAAACCAAAACCAGTTCATGGGGATCAGTGAGCGTCTCTAGTATATACGTGTACCTGCAGGTTTGGATGCGCCGCATCTGGGTGAACGTGCCTTCATTGAACTTGTGCAGTACCAATTTGAGCAATTTATGCTATGCAAGTTGGTGTTCAACTCCCCATGGGGATCATAATGTCTAGTCTATATTTAATCGTTCGAGGCGCTATCATACAGAGAGTAAGCGGCATGAGCCTGTTAGGCCAACGTGTAGATCTTCAGTGGGCTAGGGGTATTCACTTCTCTCTATAGGCCTGGCCCCCAATGTGGTACCATCAGCCTGACCTCGGCAAGTTTCTCGCTAATGACTTGAAGCCCGATGATATCTGACTTTTATACATGGCGGTGTAAATGGTACAGTCATCCCACTGAAGGTCCACACACTGACATAAAAGGTACATATTGGGATCACTGTTTAAGGTTATCTAACTAGCGATATAAAATAAGCTAGGCGTTAGTTGTGCAATATGGAACCTTTCATCCCTGAACGTAGTCGCAGGATTAAGTCTATAGACACTAAAGAATCTAGCTTAAAATACAGCATATAGATGTGTCCGGAGAAAAGATTTGCAGGTCATTATTATAATGAGAAAAATAAAATAAATGCTTTAAAAAATATATCAAGCCCAACCTCCTCATGTGAAAAGCGTTGATCCACCTCTCCGGAATCCAAAGGGCAAGTTTACGTGTAATTCTACATTCGGGTGCAAGTTTTGGTGAACCCATAATGTATTTTTACATGGCACACAACGGATTTACGTCAAACTTTAAATCAGGGTGTTTTTCAAATTGAAAAAAAATAAAAATAAATCAAAACCTTATATCTTATAACAGGGGTGGGCAAACCTGTCCTAAAGGGCCATATCCAGTTCATGTTTTTAGGATTTCTTTAATCATGTACAGCTGAGTTAATCTATTTGGCTGGGTCAGTAATTATCCCACCTGTTTCTACAGACAGAAATCCTAAAAACATGAACTGGATATGGCCCTTGAGGACAGGTTTGCCCACCCCTGTCTTATAAGATAGTTAACTATGTTTCATCCTCGAAGTGGTTATTAGCCGGCTGAAGCCTTTTTTGTTGTAATTAAACAGAATGGTTTGCATAAAAATTACAAGAATCAAACAAAGCAAAAAACAGAAAGACAGTTGTTGTCAGCGCTTATCCTTTACACTGCATATCTGTGTGTGTGTCTAGCAAAATAAAAACATGAGGTAATGGTTCATATTTTGATCAAAACATTTAAGCCTGCATCCCAGCGTCAAGGGCACCTCATTGCATGCAGGTCCTACACTGACCTATATGCTTTAAACACCATTAAAATGCAGTTAAAATAAGATGCACTCACCTCCCAGGTATAGGGGTTTACATCTAGAGCAAAATAACAGCATGTAAAAAATGCTTAAAAATCGGTGTAACTGTTCTTAAATTCTTCTTGTGTGAAGTGAGCTGATCATATTCTTTATTTGATGCTGAAACCTATAAAAAGCCACTGTACGACCGCAATCCAACGGTCTCCTAAATCCTGATATAAAACCAGAGGTTTGTTTAGCAGTATTGTTATTAAATGCTGTTTCTGAGTTTCAGTTTACTCCAGTAGGAAGTTGTGCGAGTGTGTCGTGCAGGACTGACAGCTGTGTTTTTTGTGTAGTTGTTTCCTTGTTGTCCGAACCAGTAATGAGTACACACTGCATTTAGTGACTGTACTTGCTATGCTTCACTAGGGCAGAGTTCTGTAATCACGGGTCACTTCTGTAATGAACTAAGGGTTTACTTTGTATTTATTTGACTTGAAAACCAACCTTATTTCACAAACATATGATTTATTTTAGCTATATTATTCTGATCACTCAATGACAGTATAAACAAAGCAATTCAGAAATCTTATTAATACAAATAATTTGGAAATTGTAACTCTGTGGAAAAGAATCCACTTAAAGGGGGGGAATTCAATTCCCCCCGCTTTAGCGCGGCGTTAAACCTATAACCCTTATTACGGTAAGTGGTTTTTTTAACGCGGCTAACTGAAGCCGTTGAAAGTACCGTAATAACTGTATTTAGGCGCACTATTACCGTAATAACGATAATAGTTTGTGTTTGGTTTTAACACACAAACAACTAAGCATATATTTGTTTGATGCTTTGAAGGCCTTTAATAACCTTGCATAAGTACTATACTGCTAACGTTCACAAATATACATGCTAAAGTTTCCAGGGCTTATCAGAGCTGAAGATATTGGCGATAAGACTTTATCAAGAGCGTTTTTTTGTCCTGTGCAGACCAGACTTCCTGTTTGTAGCCTATGGACACTGAAATGTCAGAAAGCAAATAGTTTGCAATTGGCTTCGTAGCAAATGTAAATATGATGTCATCATCATCATCATCATTTATTTATATAGCGCCACTAATTCCGCAGCGCTGTACAGAGAACCCATTCACATCAGTCCCTGCCCCATTGGAGCTTACAGTCTAAATTCCCTAATATACACACACACAGACACAGACAGACACTAGGGTAAATTTTGATAGCAGCCAATTAACCTACAAGTATGTTTTTTGGAGTGTGGGAGGAAACCGGAGCACCCGGAGGAAACCCACGCAAACACAGGGAGAACATACGAACTCCACACAGATAAGGCCACGGTCGGGAATTGAACTCATGAGCCCAGCACCGTGAGGCAGAAGTGCTAACCACTAGGCCACTGTGCTGCCCTATGTCAGACATCGAAATGCAAAATATTTCTACGTATGCATTTCTGAACTTTATACACTGACGTTAACGGATTTTGGGGATCGGATGCTGAATGTCGTCATCCTGGGTTAACCATTTACAGAGTGGCTTTTATGTTCTGTTTCCATCATTCCAAAACGTAATAAAAAATAAGTACAGTTAGGCTGTAGGATTAGAGCAATGCTTAATGCTAAAATGAATAGTTCCCAATATTGGGGGAGAATTATTTATCAGTGGAATATGAGACACTAATTCAGGAACTGCTTTAACTTTAAGGAGTAGATTTATCAAACCTTCTAAAACAGGAGTCAGGGAACTTTTTTACCTTTTACCCCTAAATATATTTAGATACGCCGACGTTACCCCCTTGATTTGAAAGGAAGGAAATCATATATTATTAATTATTG